>NC_079504.1:60500188-60849798 GCF_030052815.1 Hevea brasiliensis | reverse complement strand
AATGAGCCCTATTGAAGTATAAATGCCATTACAAATATAAAAAAATTAAATAATTAGTACAAAGAAAAGTGAGAAATCGAAAAATGGACAAAACCTTGTTACCGAAAAATCGAGAATGCAACCCGAGCAGGGCATTGTGGTCATTTGACACCTGAGTTGTCTTTTGACCTAAATGTCCATTAAAAATAAATAATATTACACTTGGAAAATATAATGAAAAATTAAATTTGGGTTACCTAATGTAAATAGCCAAAAGTGGAGAGTAAATGGAGTAATTAACACATTTAACATATAATATTAGTTAAATAAAGTTAGTGGAGAGTTAGTGGGAATTATCTACACCTAAGTGGACAGCCACATCACTCAACATCTTCATCTTCCTCAATTCATTCACCATTGCCGAAAATCCAAAAGCTTTCAAACCTCCCATGGCCGCCCCATTTGCATGACTTCTTACACCCATTTCAAGCTACACTTTCTTTACTTGTCTTCATTAAAGTTTATCCCCACATCACAAGGAAGAGTTTGATAGCAATTTCAAGAAGTTTTGGTGAAGATTTGAGAAGTCTCATCCATAGGTAAGTTTGAGTTTTTGATTGTTGCTTTGTTAAAGTTTGTAAGGGTGTTATGGGTGTTTGATTTATGAAGAAATTTTTGAGGTTTGATGTTGAATGGGAATGTGTACTTTTGGCAGCCATGGAAACACCTTAAAGATAGCTTACTCTTGCTTGTAAATGGTGGATTAAAAGGTTGATTAAATAGTTATGTGTATGGGAAATCATTTGGGTGATTATACTTAGTATATGTAAATGTGAAATGAAATTTAAAGCTTGGAAATGAATGGAATGTAAATGTACCATTGTGGCAGTTTGTTAACTCTTGAAGAATGCTGGAATTCATGCTTGGTTTATGGAATAATGATGTTAATTTGTGATAGGGGTTATGGCAGTTTGAGTGCATGTATGATGGTGTGAAGTTGGGCATGTAAATGAGCATGAATTGATGATTGAATTGTTGTAAATTGAGTTGGACAAATTCTACACTTGTTGGCGCACATTGAATGTAATTGTAAGCTGCCAAAGTGACCTATAATATGTTGTAAATTATGTTTAGGTAGTGGTACAACCAGAATTGGTTTGAATGTTAAGTTTGGTGAGTGTTAAAAGTGATGCTTGATGTGTATGCAAGAATTTCAATAAGGCAGTTTGAGTTTTAGGCCTATAACTTTAAGTGTGTGGCTCCAATTGGTATGAGACCAATTGGAGGTGAAACTAGGCACAAAATGTGCCAACTTTCATGAAGGAAGCTTGCCAAAATTCTGCTTGCAAGATAGCTTGAAAAATGACCAAATCCGGATTAAGTGCAAATGAGGCCTGAAAATTGACTATTTGGGCAGCAGTTAGTGTTTAGGCCATAACTCACTCAAAACAGGTCCAATTGACCTGAAATTTTGACCATGAATATTTAAGACCCATATCTACAAGTCTTATGAAGACACCAAAGCCCAGAAATGACCATAAGCAAGTCAAACAGCTTGCACAAGTTCGGGTCCAAAAACTGGCTGAACCTAAAATGACCTAAAGTGACCAATTTTGGTGCAATTTGACCAGCAATAGTAAAATGACCATAACTTGGTCTACATAACTCAGAATGACCTGAAATTTTTCCCCGCGTTCCATAAGACATAGATCTACAAGTTTGTAGTTTTGACCAAAACCCGAAAACTGAGGGAACTAGGTTGTCCAGCTAGGTCAAACTAGTATCCCAGAATCCAGCAAATTGCAAGAAAACGCAAAATACATAAAAATGAATTTGGTAACATGTACCAACCCTAAATACTATCGAATGTGACATATTAATAACATTAAAACCTAATTTACCTAGAATGCATTAAGGGTCGACATATTAGGTTGACTAAGCAAATATTAGAATTCAGTGAATTACTTATCAAACATTATCGTTAGAAATAGTTTAAATGAATACTGAAACACTTCAAATTGTGTTTCTCAGTTAGCAAAGACTCAGGAAAAGGGAAGGAAACACTGAGTCCGGATCAGAGACGCTTATCGAGGTTTGTGCACAACAGCTATTTCTTTTGAAATTTTTTCAATTGAAATAAATTATGACTATTTGTATATTATTGTTTTAAATTGTGATACTGTGAAAAATTGTTTGAATGATATTTGATGGATACTTATTGATTGAAAAGCACTGTAAATGGTTTGAAACCACATCTATCATGTATATTGATTATATTCCTCGCTAGCTTGTCTAGTGGGATGAATTGAATTCGCTCTCTAGCTGAAGTGTTGAGGTGTGTGCCTGTTGAGGATGAATAGAATGAGTACTCATATTTTTGCTAGCTAGCTATGTTATTCCTCATTAGCCATTGGCTTTTGGGATGAATTGAACTTTGGAACATGATTTCAAGCTGTGTGTGATTTATTGATACGTATTGTAAGATTGTGAAATGGAGTTTAAATTCTTATTGACATTCACTGTCTTTTGAATTTAACTATGTTTTGATTACTGAGATTTATTGTGATATTGTGTTAAATTCCTTATGACATTATTGTCTTGAATTTAACTATGGTTTTAAGTATCCATTATATATTTAACTTATGAATTGTGATTTAAAGTCGTATTTGGTTAATGTTGTGCACATCGAGACATTGTCTCGTGATAGCTTTATTCTTTATCGCAGTAGATGACAGACAGGCAGACGCGGCTGCTAGTATATCCAGCGAGAGATTTTCGGGTATAATGAGTATACCACATTTTGCATTTTGTACTGTAATGTATATTCACTGTATGTATATTTTGTTCTTGGTTTTGAGCAGTTGTAAATTCAAATTGTACATTGAAGTTGTAAAATAATTATGAGTTATTTTGGCTTGTAAAAATTGTATTATATTTCTTGTATCTCAGTCTTTGAAAAATCACTGTGGATTTGAGTTGAGAAATATGTTGTGTTGAGAAATATGTTGGAGTTGAGATTTGGAAATATATTGAAGTGCTTTTTACAGGTCTTCTGAAGAACTGTTTTATCCAAAATACAGATGGCACTCTACCAAAATTTTTACAGAAATTCCAAATAACTCAAATGTGTTAGTTCTATCACTTCAGTTCAAAAAGATTTTTAACACCTGTAAATAGTGCTCACCACTGTAAAAGAAGTAAGAAAAGTTTTTAAAATCCCTTGTAGTGTATTTAATGGGTTATCAGTAGACGGAGATGGTAATTCATTAGGTATACTACGGGATCATGTTATGCCTTACAGAGGAGTAAGATGTGACATGTTTTGGTGGTATCAGAGCTAGTTTTTAAATTCTGTTTTCACCTGTTATTTGAATATTCTTTCTTCATAGTACAACTGCTCAATATCATTATTTGATACATATAGTACATTACATTATAAATATGCACTAACGGGAGGAAATCTCCTTGTTATTTGTTCAGGAAATCTAAGATCCTCGCATTGACTATGGAAGAGGGTGATCGTTCAGTCGATCAATCTATTGAGGCTGAGGTGCAAGGGGATGCCCCAGGCCTACATAATGTCAGTGGTTCAGCAGCACCAGCCCCTGCAGTATCGCAGTTTCCTGCTCAGTTCGCTCAGCAGATGGCTGCAATGTTCCAACAAATGGCTGGTAATGTGCCTACTCAAGTCCCAATACAGACACCAGTGGTACAACCACAGTCTCCTGCTAGGCAGTATGACAAATTGATGAAATATGGGGCTACAGAGTTCAAGGGGACAGTAGATCCTCTAGAGGCTGAACAATGGTTAGAGAGGATGGATAGGGTATTCAAGAAACTACATTGCACAGAGGAGCTCAGATTTGAATACTCAGTATCTCTACTACAGGGGGATGCTTATGACTGGTGGAAAACCATTCCCCACAGTCTGGTAGAACCTGCAGTGCTAACATGGAATGACTTTCTCAGGGAATTCAGACAAAAGTATGTCCCCGATGCTTATGTAGACCAGAAGCTACAAGAGTTCCTAAGTCTGAAACAGGGGAGCAGATCAGTGGCTGAGTATGAAAGAGAATTTTCCCGCCTGAGCCATTATGCAGTAAGTTTACTTGCTACCAGCAGGGAGAGATGCAAGAGGTTTGAAACTAGCTTGAAGCCAAGTATCAGACTACAAGTAGTCGGATTCAAACACACTAACTTCTCTGAACTTGTTTCTCAAGCCCTAGAGTTGGAAAGAATTGAGTTTGAAGCTGCTCCTGAGAAAAAGAAATCAGAGAAGACAGAGAAAGAGGGAAAATCAGTAGAACAGAGTTCCAGTGGTCCTACTGGAAAGAGGAAGAACCATGGGGGACATGGCAGAAGTGGCAAGAAGTCTGGTAAGGGAAGATATTCAGGACATAAACCTCCACTATCTGGTCAGCAGAGTTCCAGAAGTTCCTATCCTCCCCGCCAATGTGAAACTTATGGAAGAAATCATGGTGGGATATGCTATAAGGCTATTGGAGCCTGTTATAACTGTGGAGGCACAGGACACTTTACCAAGGACTGCACCGAGTCGCAGAGTTGGACCACCTCCTACTACTGCGGAAGGTCGATTCGAGCCCTGTCACTGAAGTTCACAACCACCCAGCAGAGGTAGAGGCAGGGTAGAGGTAGCCCAGCAGTGCCAAGGCACGATGAAACATTGAGCAAGCGATGCTCGGTCGAGTCTATGCAATGAGACAGAGGAAGAGGCGAGACATCTGATGTTGTGGCTAGTACCTTCTCAACTTTTAATCAAGATGTGTTTGTGTTATTTGATCCGGGTTCTACCCATTCTTATGTGAGTGCTAGTATCATTGATTGCATTGCTGTTCCATGTACAAAAATAGACTTTGAGGTACTAGTAACAAGTCCGCTAGGACAGGAGGTCAGGGTTAATAGGATGTATAGAGATTGTCCTTTGGTGATCCAAGGACACACTTTTCTCGATTTCATTGAAATGCCCTTGAGATTATGATATCATCTTGGGCATGGATTGGTTAGCTAGGCATCATGCCATGATTGACTGAGGGTCAAGATATCACTTTTGGTCTCCTCGATGCATGATGTGGTAATACATGGGGAGAGGCGTTATTGCCATCAAACATCATTTCGGCTGCACTAGCGGAAAAATGATCGAGAAAGGGTGTGAAGCATACTTGGCACATGTGGTAGACACCCAAGTGGGAGTCGGCATTGAAGGACATCCTACAGATATGACTTTCGGATGTGTTCATGATGAATTGCGGGATTACCTCGGAAGAGAAGTGCGATTTGAAATTAATGTTATGCCCGGTGTGGATCCAATCTCCATAACGCCATACGAATGGCACCAACAGAGTTGAAGGAGTTGAAGATACAGTTGCAATAATTACTTGAAAAGGGCTTCATCCACCTAGTGTGTCACCTTGGGAGCACGGTGTTGTTTGTTAAGAAGAAGGATGGTACTCTCCGCTTATGTATAGATTCTGGCGGTTGAATAAGGTGACGATAAAGAACAGATATCCATTGCCTCGCATTGATGATCTGTTTGATCAATTGAAGGGTGCAGCTATATTCTCCAAAATTGATTTGCGATCTGGTTATTATCAGTTGAAGGTGCAAGAGCAGAGTATTCCAAAAACTGCTTTCAGAACTCGGTATGGCCACTATGAGTTTCTAGTAATGCCATTCGGGTTAACAAATGCTCCAGCTGCTTTTATGGATCTGATGAACACTATCTTCAGACCATATCTCGATCAATTTGTGGTGGTGTTTATTGATGACATTTTGATATACTCGAGGAATGTAGAAGAGCATGATAGACATCTGCGGATTGTACTGCAGACTTTAAGGGAGAAATAGCTATACGCCAAATTGTCGAAGTGTGAATTTTGGCTAAAAGAAATCTCCTTTTTGGGACATGTTGTGTCAGCTGAAGGGATCAAGGTAGATTCCAACAAGGTAGAAGCTATCCTTAATTGGAAGCCACCTAGGAATATCACAGAAATTTACAGTTTTCTAGGTTTAGCTGGATATTACCGCCGGTTTGTGAAGGGGTTTTCTATGTTATCTTCTCCACTGACCAAGCTGCTTCGGAAAGATGTAAAATTTTAGTGGACAGATAAATGTTAGCAGAGTTTTGATGAGTTGAAGAAGTGTTTGACTGAAGCTCCAGTCCTTACTTTACCTACTCCGGGTAAAGAATACACAGTTTATAGTGATGCTTCTCACAATGGGTTAGGGCGTGTCGATGCAAGATCGAATGTCATTGCTTATGCATCACGCCAGCTGAAACCGCATGAGAGGAACTACCCAACACATTATCTGGAGCTAGCAGCTATTGTTTTTGCTCTGAAGATCTGGAGACATTATTTGTATGGAGAGAAATGCTACATTTACATGGATCACAAGAGCTTGAAGTACTTAGGCACCCAGAAGGAATTGAATTTGAGGCAGAGGAGATGGCTAAAATTGATTAAAGACTATGATTGCTTAATAGGCTATCAGCCGGGGAAAGCAAATGTGGTGGCTGACGCCTTAAGTCGCAAGACTATGGCAAGTCTCAAAGTTTCTCCTTTGTCCATGGTATATGAGTTGAAGGCACAGCATGCCAGTTTAGAGATTGATGATGAGGGACGGACAGTAGTTGCATGGCATGTACAGCCAGTGTTGATTGATCAGATCAGAATGACTGCTCAGAGTGATGAAAAATATCAGAAGCTACTGAGAGAAGTCCAGCAGGGCAAGAAACCTGAATTTTATATGAGAGATGATGGTTTATTGCTACATCAGGGCAGAATGTGTGTTCCTAGTGATGTGGAATTGAGACAGATCATTATGAAAGAAGCACATGAGTCTCCATTTGCTATGCACCTGGTGGAACTAAAATGTACAAAGGGAAAGAGCATTCTTGGTGGATGGGTATGAAGAGAGATATAGCTGAATTTGTTTCCAAATGCCTAACTTGTCGACAAGTAAAGGCGTAACATCAAGTTCGGTGGTTTGTTACATCCTTTGTCGATGCAGTGAAAATGGGAACGAATAACTATGGATTTTGTTACTGATTTCTAAGGACACGAGTAGTCATGATGCGGTATGGGTTATAGTTGTGATTGACCAAGTCCGCTCACTTTTTGCGATTCGGATGGATTATAGCTGGAAAGATTGGCGGATTGTACATATATGAGATTGTAAAGCGCATGGAGTGCAGTATCAATTGTGTCGAGAGATCCTAGGTTCACTTCTAGATTAGGGTAGTCTTGAGAGAGCCCTAGGAACTAGATTTAACTTCAAAGACCTGACATTCCACCCACAGACAGATGGCGATGCGAGAGGGTTATTCAGATATTGGAGGATATGCTACAGGCTTGTGTGATTGAGTTTGAAGGTAGTTGGGATACACACTTGCCTTTGATTGAGTTTGCTTATAACAACAGCTATCAATCAAGCATTGGGATGCTTCCATATGAAGCTTTGTATGGTAGAAAGTGCAGAACTCCCTTATGTTGGGATGAAGTAGGTGAAAGGAAGATGATTGGGCCAGAAATTATTCAGCAGACAGAGGAAAAGATCAGATTGATCAGAGATAGACTCAAAGCTGCATCAGACAGTCAAAAGTCCTATGTTGATTTAAAGAGAAGAGATATTGAATATGCAGTGGGTGATAAAGTATTCCTCAAAGTTTCTCTTTGGAAGAGGATTATGAGATTTGGCAGAAAGGAGAAACTGAGTCCTCGTTTCATCGGACCATATGAGGTTCTGGAAAGAGTGGGTCCTTTGACATATCGGTTGGCATTACCTCCAGAGTTAGCAAGGATACACAATGTTTTCCATGTGTCCATGTTAAGGAGGTACAGATCAGACCCATCTCATGCACTATCAGTTGAAGAGATTGAAGTAAATCCAGACCTCTCATATGAGGAAGAACCCATAGAAATTCTGGCTTATGAGGTTAAGCAGCTGAGGAACAAACAGATACACCTGGTTAAAGTGATGTGGAACCATCATTCAGGCCAGGAAGCTACTTGGGAACGTGAAGAGGATATGAGGATACAGCACCCACAACTGTTCAGAGACTACTGCCAGGTAAAATTTTGAGGCGAAATTTATTTTAAGGGGGGGGGGGGGGGAGAATTGTAACACCCCTATGTTCGGTAGTGCGTTCTACTGTTCTGGTCACCAGTGTGGTCCGGACAGCTAGGATGGCTAGAACTACACTTCGATATGAGTGAGGAGACATAAAATAATGAAATACAAGAAGAGAAAATACAAGAAAAATAAAGAAAAAATAATAGCAAAGAAATGTAACCAAGTTAAGCGAGCCGAGAACCCTAGCGATGGGTGGCGATCAGAGAAGTCACCAGCGTGGACCGTTGACTATCCCTGGATCGCGTGGAACCCTGGAAAATATTTTTAGGACTTAAATAGACCCCTATTGAAGTATAAATGCCATTAGAAATATCAAAGAAAAATTAAATAATTAGTACAAAGAAAAGTGAGAAATCGAAAAATGGACAAAACCCGGTGTTACCGAAAAATCGAGAATGCAACCCGAACAGGGGCATTGTGGTCATTTGACATCCCGAGTTGTCTTTTGACCTAAATGTCCATTAAAAATAAATAATATTACACTTGAAAAATATAATGAAAAATTAAATTTGGGTTACCTAATGTAAATAGCCAAAAGTGGAGAGTAAATGGAGTAATTAACACATTTAACATATAATATTAGTTAAATAAAGTTAGTGGAGAGTTAGTGGGAATTATCTACACCTAAGTGGACAGCCACATCACTCAACATCTTCATCTTCCTCAATTCATTCACCATTGCCGAAAATCCAAAAGCTTTCAAACCTCCCATGGCCCCATTTGCATGACTTCTTACACCCATATCAAGCTACACTTTCTTTACTTGTCTTCATTAAAGTTTATCCCCACATCACAAGGAAGAGTTTGATAGCAATTTCAAGAAGTTTTGGTGAAGATTTGAGAAGTCTCATCCATAGGTAAGTTTGAGTTTTTGATTGTTGCTTTGTTAAAGTTTGTAAGGGTGTTATGGGTGTTTGATTTATGAAGAAATTTTTAAGGTTTGATGTTGAATGGGAATGTGTACTTTTGGCAGCCATGGAAACACCTTGAAGATAGCTTACTCTTGCTTGTAAATGGTGGATTAAAAGGTTGATTAAATAGTTATGTGTATGGGAAATCATTTGGGTGATTATACTTAGTATATGTAAATGTGAAATGAAACTTAAAGCTTGGAAATTAATGGAATGAAAATGTACCATTGTGGCAGTTTGTTAACTCTTAAAGAATGCTGGAATTCATGCTTGGTTTATGGAATAATGATGTTAATTTGTGATAGGGGTTATGGCAGTTTGAGTGCATGTATGATGGTGTGAAGTTGGGCATGTAAATGAGCATGAATTGATGATTGAATTGTTGTAAATTGAGTTGGACAAATTCTGCACTTGTTGGTGCACATTGAATGTAATTGTAAGCTGCCAAAGTGACCTATAATATGTTGTAAATTATGTTTAGGTTGTGGTACAACCAGAATTAGTTTGAATGTCAAGTTTGGTGAGTGTTAAAAGTGATGCTTGATGTGTATGCAAGAATTTCAATAAGGCAGTTTGAGTTTTAGGCCTATAACTTTAAGTGTGTGGCTCCAATTGGTATGAGACCAATTGAAGGTGAAACTAGGCACAAAATGTGCCAACTTTCATGAAGGAAGCTTGCCAAAATTCTGCTTTCAAGATATCTTATAAAATGACCAAATCCGGATTAAGTGCAAATGAGGCCTGAAAATTGACTATTTGGGCAGCAGTTAGTGTTTAGGCCATAACTCACTCAAAACAGGTCCAATTGACCTGAAATTTTGACCATGAATAGTTAAGACCCATATCTACAAGTCTTATGAAGACATCAAAGCCCAGAAATGACCATAAGTAAGTCAAACAGCTTGCACAAGTTCGGGTCCAAAAACTGGCCGAACCTAAAATGACCTAAAATGACCTAAAGTGACCAATTTTGGTGCAATTTGACCAGCAATAGTAAAATGACCATAACTTGGTCTACATAACTCAGAATGACCTGAAATTTTGCCCCGCGTTCCATAAGACATAGATCTACAAGTTTGTAGTTTTGACCGAAATTCGAAAACTGAGAGAACTAGGTCGTCCGGCTAGGTCAAACTAGTATCCCTGAATCCAGCAAATTGCAAGAAAACGCAAAATACATAGAAATGAATTTGGTAACATGTACCAACCCTAAAATACTATCGAATGTGACATATTAATAACATTAAAACCTAATTTACCTAGAATGCATCGAGGGTCGACATATTAGGTTGACTAAGCAAATATTAGAATTCAGTGAATTACTTATCAAACATTATCGTTAGAAATAGTTTAAATGAATACTGAAACACTTCAAATTGTGTTTCTTAGTTAGCAAAGAATCAGGAAAGGGAAGGAAACACTGAGTCCAGACCAGGAGACAGTTATCAGAGGTTTGTGCACAATAGCTATTTCTTTTAAAATATTTTCAATTGAAATAAATTATGACTATTTGTATATTATTGTTTTAAATTGTGATACTGTGAAAAATTGTTTGAATGATATTTGATGGATACTTATTGATTGAAAAGCACTGTAAATGGTTTGAAACCACAGCTATCATGTATATTGATTGTATTCCTTGCTAGCTTGTCTAGTGGGATGAATTGAATTCCCTCTCTGGCTGAAGTGTTGAGGTGTGTGCCTGTTGAGGACGAATAGAATGAGTACTCATATTTTTGCTAGCTAGCTATGTTATTCCTCATTAGCCATTGGCTTTTGGGATGAATTGAACTTTGGAACATGATTTCAAGCGCTGTGTGATTTATTGATACGTATTGTAAGATTGTGAAATGGAGTTTAAATTCTTATTGACATTCACTGTCTTTTGAATTTAACTATGTTTTGATTACTGAGATTTATTGTGATATTGTGTTAAATTCCTTATGACATTATTGTCTTGAATTTAACTATGGTTTTAAGTATCCATTATATATTTAACTTATGAATTGTGATTTAAAGTTGTATTTGGTTAATGTTGTGCACCACTGAGACATTGTCTCAAATGATAGCTTTATTGCTATCGCAGTGACAGACAACAGAGCAAACAGACTAGGCTGCTAGTATATCCGGCGAGAGATTTTCGGGTATAATGAGTATACCACATTTTGCATTTTGTACTGTAATGTATATTCACTGTATGTATATTTTGTTCTTGATTTTGAGCAGTTGTAAATTCAAATTGTACATTGAAGTTGTAAAATAATTATGAGTTATTTTGGCTTGTAAAAATTGTATTATATTTCTTGTATCTCAGTCTTTGAAAAATCACTGTGGATTTGAGTTGAGAAATATGTTGTGTTGAGAAATATGTTGGAGTTGAGATTTGGAAATATATTGAAGTGCTTTTTACAGGTCTTCTAAAGAACTGTTTTATCCAAAATACAGATGGCACTCTGCCAAAATTTTTACAGAAATTCCAAATAATTCAAATGTGTTAGTTCCATCACTTCAGTTCAAAAAGGTTTTTAACACCTGTAAATAGTGCTCACCACTGTAAAAGAAGTAAGAAAAGTTTATAAAATCCCTTGTAGTGTATTTAATGGGTTATCAGTAGACGGAGTTGGTAATTCATTAGGTATACTACGGGATCATGTTATGCCTTACAGAGGAGTAAGGTGTGACACTAGTAATGGCTCTTAGTGTACCACTCTTTATAAAGATGTACTTTTTAAGGAACTTAATGACCACCTTCGCATCCTTAGTTGGTAAGGTTATTGCTTCAACCCATTTGGATACATAATTCACACCAACTAGGATATACTTGTTTCTGAATGAAAATGGGAATGGACCTATGAAGTTTATTCCTTACACATCAAAAATTTCAACTTCAAGTACTCCATGAAGAGGCATTTCATTCCTTCTTGAGATGTTCCTAGTCCTTTGACATTGACTGCATATAAGCACATAGTTCCTTACATCTTTAAACAAGTTTAGCTAATAAAAACCTAATTGCATAATCTTTGTTATCATTTTTGAGGTGTTGAAGTGTCCTCCATATGGTGATGAATGGCAATGTTGAAGTACATTCTCAACTTCCTCCTCTGGTGTGCATCTTCTAATGAGACCATTATTGCATCTCTTGTAGAGTAAAGGCTTGGTCTAGACTCTTATGTCAATAATTGGTTTAGACTCTTATGTTATGAAAGAACTTTTTCTTTTGTTGGTAAGACATGTTTGGTGGTAGCACTCTGCACACAAGGTATTTTACTATGTCAGCATACCATGGGGGTTGAAATATGAATAGGAGGTGCTCATCTGGAAAAGAGTCACTATAGGTAGTTCATCTGTGATGTTTCCCCTTTCTTCTTGTCTCAGCTTGGAGAGATGGTTAGCCACTACATTCTGGGTTCCTTTCTTGTCCTTGATTTCCAAGTTAAATTCCTATAAAAGAAGTATCCATCGGATCAACCTTGGTTTAGCTTCCTTCTTGTTCAAGAGGCACCGAAGAGTTGCATGATCTGTGTATACAATGACTTTTGATCCAACTAAGTAGGATCTAAACTTGTCAATTACAAACACAATAGCCAGAAATTCTTTTTCTGTAGTTACATAATTAACCTGTGCATTGTCAAGTGTTTTGCTTTCATAGTAGATAGCATAAACTTTTTTATCTTTTTTTTTTGCCTAAATACTATTCTTACTGCATAGTTGCTTACATCGCATATGATGTCGAATGGTAACTCCCAGTCTGGAGGTTGTATTATTGGCACAGATGTGAGAGCTTCTTTTATCCTACAAAATAAATCAAGGCAGCCTTCATCAAAGTTAAAGGGTACATCTTGATTTAACAAGTGTGTTAATAGCTTAGCTATTTTAGAAAAGTCATTAATGAATCTTCTGTAAAATCCTATATGTCCCAAAAAGCTTTGCACTCCTTTGACTAATGTTGGTGGTGGCATCTTTTCTATAATTTTGATCCTTACCTTGTCCACTTTGATCTATCTTTCTCATACTAGGTGACTAAGCACTATGCCTTCTCTTACCATGAAGTGGCATCTCTCCCAATTAAGTACTAGGTTAGATTCCTCACATATTTGCAACACTTTAGAAAGATTAGTTAAACACTCATCGAAGGTAGTGCTATAAATAGAAAAATCATCGATAAATACTTACATGATATTCTCAATAAAGTCAGAGAAAATAGTCATCATGCATCTTTGAAAAGTAGTAGGGGCATTGCATAGACCAAAAGGCATTTCCCTATAGACAAAAGTGCCAGAGGGATAAGTAAATGTAGTCTTTTCCTGGTCTTTTGGGTGAATTAGGATTTGGAAAAATCCTAAATAAAGGGGTCGATAGCAAAAATAAGAATTCTTGGCTAGTCTCTCAAGCATTTGGTCGATAAAAGGGAGAGGAAAATGGTCTTTCCGATTGGCACTATTCAACTTTCTATAATCAATGCACATCTGCCAACTAGTGACTGTCTTAGTAAGGATTAACTCATTACTTTCATTTTTTTATAATAGTTATCCTACCTTTCTTAGGTACTACATTTACCGGACTAACCCATTTACTATTAGATATAGGGTAGATTACACTTACATCTAATAGTTATAGAATTTCTTTCTTTACAACCTCTTTCATGTTAAGGTTTAATCGTCTTTAATGTTTTATGGTGGGTTTACTATTCTCTTCCATGGGTATTCTATGCATACAAATGGAAGGGCTAATTCCCTTAAGGTCATTAATTGTATACCCAATGATCTTCCTATGGGTTCTTAATTGTCTTAAAAGTTTCTCCTCTTTTAACTCTGTTAAGTTGAATTTGAACCAAAAAATGCATACTTGATAGTGGAAGGAAGAGGTTTTAGCTCTACCTGTGGTGTAGCCTCTTTTGGTTCTGCCAAGATGGGAGTTTGTTTCAATTCCTCCACTTTAAGTGCTTGATCCATTGGTAGTAGTGGGCTAGCTTTTAAAGTTTGTGCACAGGCTGTAATTTCTTTGTTTTCATCTTCTATAGTATTGCTATGCACAAGATATGCTTTAAGAGGATCTTCTAGATAGCTCTTGTTGAACTCCTTTTTCTACTAGCTCATCAATAATATCAACCCTTAAGCACTTGTCTGTGTTTGGCTTATGTTTTATTGCTTGAAACAATTTGACTTTCACTTCTTCCTCCCCTATTTTTAGAGTTAACCGCCCATTTTTAACATCAGTGATTGCTCCAAAGTTGCTAATAAAGGCCTTCCTAAGATTATGGGAATCTGAACATCTTCCTTCATTTTTAGAACAACAAAGTTGACTGGTATAAAGAATTTTCCAACTTTTATAGGGATGTTCTCTAGGATGCCTATTGGATATTTGACAGATCTATCTGCCAATTGTAATAAGATTGCAATCAGCTTTAGCTCTCCAACATTCAGCTTCTGATAGATAGAAAGGGGCATCAAATTGACACTTGCTCCTAAGTCACAAAGAGCTTTGTTGATATTCATGTTGCAAATTAGACAATGTATGGAAAAACTTCTAGGGTCTTTGAGCTTTGAAAGTAGCTTGTTTTGTAATATGGCATTGCATTCCTCTGTGAGAGCTACTGTCTCATAGTCATCTAGTATTCTTTTGTTTGAGAGGATCTCATTTAGGAACTTTGCATAGGATGGCATTTAAGATAGAGCTTTAGTGAATTGAATGTTCATGTAAAGTTTTTGCAAAACTTCCAAAAATTTTTCAAATTGCTTGTCCAATTTAACTTTCTAAAACCTTTAGGAAAAGGCAATGGTGGTTCATAAGGTTTGGGTAGCTCCTTATTCTTTTTTTTTTTCTATTCCTTATCTTTATCAGCTTCTTTGTGTTTACCCTTTGCTAGTTTTTAGATTCATTAGAAGTTTCTTTCATTGTATCATGCTTTCCTTCTGGTTATTGGTCCTCTAAAGTTCTATCACTCCTCAAGGTAATTACCTTACATTGTTCCTTTGGGTTCATCTTTGGTTGATTAGGCAATTTACCAATGGCTTTGCTTGAAGAACTGGCTTACTGAGCAATTTGGTTCTCAAGTATTTTATTGTGAATTGCTAATTGGTCCATTCTGAAAGTGAGTTGTTTGATCATCTCATTCTACTACTGTTGAACTGCTAAGAAGCTTTCCATCATGGATTTCATAGTCATCTTAAGTTCAGGTTATTGACATTATGGGGGTGGTGGTGGTTGAGCTACATTCTGACCTTTATTCTGAAAGCTTAGTGGTATCGGTTTGTAACCTTGCTGTCTATTTATTGGTTAACTTTATTAGTTCTGCAAATTTGACCATGAGAAATTTGGGTGCTTCCTATGTCCAGGGTTGTAGGTATTGGACTAAGGGTTATTGGTTGTCCTCTGGTTGAAGTTCCCACTATTGTTCACATAGTTCATCTATTCTATGGATGGCTCACTAAAGTTATTGCATTCTGAGCTTAGGTGTCCTCCTCCATAGTGATCGCAGACATGATTGCTTGTCCTGATTGTATTGGGTTACATTTTGTCAAACCTCTTTGAAAGTTGATGAAAATGAGCATTGATCATACTGAGGGCATCTAATTCTAGAATTCCAGCTGTTCTCCTCATGTCTCCTCTTTCGTTTGACCATTCAAAGTTGTGATACGCAACTCTCTCTAAAAGTTTAAGAGATTCAGTGGTTATTTTCTCCATTAGATCTCCATCAACTGTTGAATCTACTATACTCCTTATGGATGGTAGTAAACCATTGTAGAAGTTTTAAATTAGGAACCAGTCCTCAATACCATGGTGTGGGCACTCCATCTGTAGATCCTTATACCTTTCCCATGCATTGTAGAGTGATTCATTATCTTTCTACCTAAAGGTTTTTAGCTATATTCTCAATTTTTCAGTCTTTGTAGGTGGGAAGTATTTTGCTAAAAAGGTCTGTAAAAGATTAGGCCAGTTACTGAATGATCCTATAGGTTGAGAAAATAACCACTTTCTTGCTTTGTCTCTAAGAGAGAATGGGAATGCTATGAGTCTAATAGCGTCCTCAGAAATACCATTCATCTGGAATGTGTCACAAAGAGCAAGAAAGCATTGAAGGTGATAGTGTGGATCTTCTATAAGTGACCCTCAAAATTGAGTTTGTTGAATCATTTGGAGCCATGCTGGTTTAAGTTCAAAATTATTAGCCCCAAGTATAGGCCTAGTGACACTCGATTGGAATCCTTGGATAGTTAGGGCTCCATAGTCCCCCTCAAGAATTATGGCCTGTTGTTTGCTGCCATGATTGAAGTTTCAGTTTCCTATTACTTCTTCCCCCTCTTGATGGCTCTTAGAGTTCTATCTATTTTGAGATCCAATTCAAGTATATCTTCTTCCGATTTAGTTCTAGTCATAAACTAAATAGGAATCTAAAAAAGAAATAAAAGGAAATAAAATAAAATATCTAATAAAAATTAAATAAAGCAAAATATCTAGATTAGCTATATTGCCTATTGCCTAATATCAGCAAAATTCCCTAGTAATGATGCCAAAAACTTATTGCATAAAATCCCTCAAGTGCATGGGTCATTAAAAAGAAATAGAGTAGTGAGTAGAGTATCGTTTCCACGAGGAATTTGTGAGCACCAAACTAAATAGCAAATTTTTAACTATCTAGACTACCAAATATAATGATGATAAGAATTAGAACTAAAATTAACTAAAGCTAATGAAAATAACAAGAGCGAAGCAATAAAATAAACTCAAGAAAATAATTAATGAAAATAATTCCAGAATTAGGGATTCACACATCAATCTATTACAGATCTAATCTCATTCATTCAATAAATTGGAAGATTGTCACTTTGAAGGAAGTTAATATTGGGTTATCTTAAATCCTCTCTCATGGCACTCAAGGTGTATTTCAATTAACCTGAACCGCACTTTTGTGGTGATCAATCTTAATTAAGATTATTTAAGCTCTTCGATTAAATATGCATTCCACATAGAATTTTAGCCTATTTCTAGGTCAAAAATCCTAAGTTTAATAACTTGATTTTCTAATATTAATCTTCACCTTTTAGTCCTTCAATTAATATCTAGAATCACAATTAAGTGGAGCTCTACACATGGCATGCATTAAGATCACAAGAAATTGAATCAACAAACCAATTTCCAAATTTATTAAATAAAATTAAGGTAAATTCATAATAAAATCAAAAGTGCTACATCCCTAATTCTAGAATTAAGAGAACTACTCACTCATGGTGAGTTCAACAATCAACATTAAATTAAAATAACAATTATAAAGCATCTGAAGAAATAAAACAAAGAAACCCAAGTAGGAGACTCTGCAGCTTTGAACTTTTAAAACTTTGGCTGTGAATCTCTCCTTAAAATCTTGTGCAAATCTCTCCAAATTGTCGAAAAAACTAAGTTAGAATGTAAGGAATGTGATCCTTGGCTTGTTCATGACTTCCTGTATTTATATCTAGCATAAAATCCTTTAATTTAGAGTCCTGGAGGCCTTAAAAGTCTGTCCAAGTCATGCGAAATAGAATTAGAGTCGATTTTTAGTCTAAGCTGGGGCATTTTACATGATTTGTGCTTCATTACACAAGGAAGGTCATGTAACTCTTTGGAGTTCTTAAAGGTTTCCAAGTTTGGGGTGACAAAAGGTTACATTGGCCAGGGATCTTTACATGGGTCCCTTTACATTGCCCATGTACTTGCTCTCTTCAGCATTTCTCCTAACAAATTGTTACACAGGCCTGTGTAATTTTCTAAAGTGCAGAATTTGCTGCTTTTTGATTTTCCAACAGTATAAGTGTGTTCTATGCCTTAGAATTGTATAAATTTACCTAATAAAACATAAAAAAACTAGAAATTAAGCCAAGACAACTAAAAATAGCAAAAAATAAAGAAACTAGCTAAAAACTATGCAATTAACTACCTAAATATAATGAAATATAACATAAAAGTGCCTTAAAATACCTATTTAATACAAGTGTATCAGCAAGGTGATAGTGGACTACGTACTGCTTGCTGGTCTACAACCATACAAATGCACGAATCATTAACAACTAATACATTAGTGAGTACAGTATCATTCCCACGATGATCATATTGGGTACCAAACTACAGTGATTTTAATTATCTAGATAATCGAATTGTATAGAAATATTAATTAAATATAAATTAAAAGAAATAAAATCTAAAACAATTAACTAAACTTGAATATTAATTAATAAAAATATTCTAAAGATAGGGGTTCACACTTCAATCAATTTTAGAATCAATCTATTTCATTAAATAAATGGGAGATTATTACTTTGAAGGAAATTAATCCTAAGTTATCTTAAGTCATCTCTCAAGGCACTCAAATTATATTTTAATAAACTAAACCCCTACTTTCGTGGTGATTAAATTAATTAAAACCTATTATGTTCTTTGATTAATTGTTAGATCCACATAGAATTCCAGCCTAACTCTAGATCAAGAATCCTAAGTTCAAAATCTTGATTTTTTAATCTTAATCTTCACCTTTTAGTCCTTTAATTAATATGTAGAATCAATACTAAGTGGATACCAATACATAGCATGCATTAAGTACACAAGAGATTGAATCAAAGAACAAAATATCCAATATATTAAATAAAATCAAACAAGATCCACAATTAAATTGAGAGTGCTATATCCCTAACCCTAGAATAAAGAAATTACTCACACATGGTGAGTTTCACAATCAATTTTATAAAATAAAGAAATGACATGAGAAGAAATAGAATGAAAGAACCTAGATGGAGAATTGCAGCCTTGTACTTCTGGAACTTTGACTGAAAATCCCTTCTAGCAATCTTACAGATCTTATTTTTTCTTTGCCTTTTTTAAAGTTAATGTGCACTCTTGAATGTAAAATTAGTTCTCCTCCCTCAATTCTTGACTTGTTATATTTATATCTAGTGTAAAAACCTTTGTTTCAAAGTCCTAAAAGTCTTAGAAGTCCATTCGATTATAGTTGAAAGGAAGAAAAGTAAGGTTAAAATTGCTAAGAACAGTACGTACGCCGTGTAACGTTACATGGGGTGACCCCTGTAGTTTTCTATAGCTTGAACTTTTTAGTTTTCTTTTGTCCAGAAGGTTGCACGAGGTCCAGAAGGTTACAGGGGACAGGTTACATGGCTCGTGTAATTCTTCTGGCCTTCCATTCTTCACTTTTTGATTTCCAGATCTCTTTCAAACTCGTCCTTGGCTCAAGAACTGCATAAAAACACCTAATAAAATATAAAAATCAAAGAATTGAGTTGGATTAATAAGTTTTCTAAAATATTATTAAACACACATAAAAATAAATATAAAAGGAGACTAAATGCTAACAAAATGCATTGAATATTGACCCTAAATGTCTATATAATTTGACTTTATCATGTACCAACATCTTGAAAAGAGAAATAGAATTGCCAAGTTAGGATATGGAATATTCGAAGGAATAAGGAAAAAGTTATAGTGTACTTACATCAGATAAATCATGACATATGCATGACATTAGGAGTAAAATTTCATCCCTGGAGAGTCAAATTTCAAAATAAAATGAATTTTCACTCTGATCCAAGATCTGAATTCATATTTTGCACTCTTAACATTGAAAATGGAGATTTTTTAAAAGAATGTAAAATCACATTTTTGACCATATCAGAATTTTTTTTACAAAAATGGTCCCTAAGTGGAGCCAAAATTTTCAAGAAAGTCCAAAATTCCCACTAAAATTTTTGGCATGTGCATCATCTTCCCAAAAGAGATTTTCCATAACATGAGCATGAGCATTTGAAATATACAAGTCATTGAGCATCATTATGCCATGCATAGATAGATGCATTTGTATTACATATAATGACGATTGAGTATAGTCATGCTTGCATTGCATCATGTAGAATTGCATAGAAAAAATGAAAATAAGGAAAAGAGAGAAATGCCAAAGGAAAGAATACTACCAGAGTAGGTAGTAAGAGAAAAAAAAAAAAAAAAGCTTAAGTAAGCATGTGAATTGGTATCGCTCAAATGAGCTATTGGCCCAAGTGGGTATGACAAAAAGATCAAAGCTACTCAAAGTGAGCAAACTACCTAAGCGGGTAATGAAAGAAAGCAAAGATTCCTATGCAGGCACAAAGATAAAATGCTTAAGCAAGTAATGAATAAAAAAAATTGTTGAAGCAAATAATGAGTGAAATAAAAGTGAGAAAAGAGGATAATAAAAAGAATTAAATATTCCCAGTAAAAAGAAAAGAAGAGAAAAAGAAAATGTCAGAAGAATAAAAAGAGAATAAGAAAACTGCCTAGATAGATGGCAAGATAAGAGAAGTCTAAGAAGGCATAAGAGGATCAAAGATAGCTCAAACAAACAATATGCCTAAGCAAGCATAAGAAATAGAATAGCTCAAGCAAGTAACATGCCCAAATAGGCATAAGAAATGGATCAGCTTAAGCAAGCAATATGCCAAAGTAGGCATAAGAAATGGAATAACTCAAGCGAGCAATATGTCTACGCAAACAAGAGAGATATGACCACTCAAATGAGAAAATATCATTTCATAGCATTGCACTTATCGAACTACGCTACGTTTGATTCTCCCTCAAAAGGAGATATCTAGGCAATCTAAGTGTTACTTAGATGCGAATCCCAAAATCTCAAATCAAGTTTTTCAAATGAAGTTACTTTAGAACTATGAGAGGATTTGATTCTCCCTCAACAGGAGATATGTAGGAAGCTCAGAGTTGCTAAGTTCAAAGCCTCAGCATTTCAAAATCACACACTTTTGCTATAGCCTATGTAACCATCAGTCTTAGAAGGAATAGGAAGCATAGTTAAAGTCCTAACATAACTCATACAGTGAGTGTATCATAGAAGGTGGTATACTCAAACCTTAGTTCTTTATATCATATGAGTCAACGGACTTTGGCAGAACCTTTTGGCACTATTCCCAAACTCTACCGAAGTGGGGGACAAACTATAGATACCTATTTTTTTTTAACCCCTTGGAATTCATACTATGTAGAGGCAGTGAATAGCCCTATGATAATGGATTAAAGGATCCACAGGTATTCTGAGACACTTCAAGGACATTTAGAATGCTAAAAAATTATTCAAAAATTAATGGAGTGGAAAGTAGGTTTAGAGTGCTTTAAAAGGAAAAAATTGACTTGGACCAAGACTTGAAACCTAAGCCATTTGATCAGGCCATGAAGCAAAGTCTCTAAGGTCCCTAAAGGGCTAAGGAAGCAATGGACTAAGCACACTAGGCCTCACTTCCAAGCCCAATTCGGACAGGATAATTAAAATAGAAAATGGGCTTTATTATTTTCAAAATTAATTAAAAATTAATTGAAAAGATAAATAAAATGATTTTGGTCAACCATTATCTTAGCCTAATTTAAATCTAGAGATAAGGATGAGGTGAGAGTAATTTAATTTTCAAATTAAACATGATCAACCTAACCATATCACATTAGCCCTAGGTTGTCCTATAAATACCCATCCTAAGAGACTTTAAATCAACTCTCAATCTGCTGAGCACTTTGGGGCGATTCTAAATTAATTAGAACACTCCCTAAAGTCCCATTCAAGCCACCATTAGGCTGCCACCCTTCACTAAAAATTAGCCCTAGCTAATTAGTCTATTAGGTTCATTTTTGGACCACCCCTCCCCCCCCCCCCCCCCCCCTTAACCTCTAATTGCATCTCCATTACTCTAGATCTAATTTCCATCATTCCAAGATGTCTTTGGGTGTCTTATAAGGCCTTTGATATAAAGTCAAACTCCAAAACAAGGTAAATTTGACTGGACACTGAAATCACTCCATATGCATGCTTAGGACATTTTGTGCTTCTATTCTATTTTTACCTTTTGAAAATGACCTATTTTTCCTCTGATATTTTTTTTAATGAATTATTTACATTATTTACATATGATTTGATTTTTTGAATGACCTAAAAAAGATTTTTCTAGAATTAGTTATGATTTCTTAAAGTTTGCACCAGAGAAGGCATAATACTGCACAAACCCAATTTTGAAAAGGTAATAACTTGGTCTATATTTGGTATTTTTGAGTAATTCATGTGCGTAAATTGCATTTTAGGATGTCAGTTTTCTTGCCATATTTTTATATTTTCTATTTTCTTTTTGGTTTGCTATGAAAGTGCCATTTTGTATCCATAGGTCAGATTAGGTAATAAAATTGCATATGCCAATTTCATTGCTTATTGCATACACGATTTTGCATGTTTTTTATGGTTATTTTTTCTGAATTTTAGTATGATATGTTTGGCATATTATAATAGAAGTTAATAATTTTTCTAGGTGTTTTGCTATTTTTAATTATTGTTGCAAATTTGCTGCCCTGTATAGTGAATTATTGGTTTTTTATGTTAATTTTATGTATAATTTTATTTTACTTGTTTAGATATGATACTAACTTTTATTTTTCTATTTTGCATGAGTTTAATAACTTTTATTTTGGTGCAATAATGGCTGACTGGAGCAAGATGTCTAGGGTCAAATCACACCTCATTTAGAAGTCCTACTTTAAATTTTATTCTATATTTTAGCTTGATTTAAATTCTATTCTTTAATTTTATATTTTTTTAATTATCCTAATTAATTAGTTAATTATAAATTGTTTAGATAAATAAAATGAGCCCAAGTCCATAAAAAGCGCAAGGCCCACACGTGGAGCAAAGAAAAGCCCATGGAGGATGTAATCTATGCAAATGGTGGATCAAGGCTCACTTTGGAGATTCAAGGCCTCTTGTATGAGGTTATTTGGCCAAAGGCCTTGTAATAGTTATAGGATCATTTTGTTTTTATGGGTTGTAAAAGGCTATTTTAAAGTTTAGCTTCTATTCTCCTTCCCTTTTTTTTAGTTATAGGACTTTAAGTTTCCATCCATATCCCTTCTTAAGAATTTGTCCTGGTTATTACACGGGTGGTGATTCTTTTCCTCTGCTTTTGTGACATTAATATCCTAGTATCATGGTAGTGGCATGAGAAGATGATGCTAAACTGGGCTTGAGGGTCCCACAAATGACCACATGAATTTATAATTTTTTATATCATAATTGATTCGAGATGGCCCAAGCAGTCATGCCAAACAATAAAGTCACTTTGATTAGTAAACTTCAGGTTTATATCAATAAACTTCAAGTTTACTATAACATGTGTTTCAATCACAACAATTTTTATGTTATACAATCCAGAGGAAAAAGATGATAATTTTTTCAACGAACATTTCTTGTAACACCCTCCCGGTAGCAATTCCGTACATTCTACTGTTTCGGTGACCGGTGTCGGTCCGGACAGCTAGAACGTCCGGAAAAATATTTAAACTAAAGTGAGGAACCAAAATTAGCTCAAATATTAATAAGAAAAATTTAGTAAAAATTTTAGAAATAAAATACAACCAAGTTAAACGAGTCGGTGCCCTAGCGAGGGGTAACTCAGAGGGAAGTTGCGGTTCTCGCAACGAGGAGCCCTAGACCCGGGGGAAGGGACTCCAGAGAAGGGTTATTGAGGTTCCCATGGCATTAGAATGCCAAGAAAATACCTAGAAAAATTTTTCAATCGATACAGACAATTTTGACCCGTTAAGCCAAACGGAGGGCATTTTGGTCATTTTGCCTTCAGAGGTGATTTTTGGCCAACTTGTCCAGTTAAGTAAATAATTAATATGACATAAAATATGAAGAAACATTACTAAAAATTAAATTGAAATTGAGTAGTGATGAAAAGAAAAGAAAAATCCATAAAAATGCCAAATATGACATCATTATGATGTCATTTGAAAGTCTCTGTAACACCCTCCCGGTAATCATTCCGTACATTCTACTGTTCCGGTGACCGGTGTCGGTCCGGACAGCTAGAACGTCCGGAAAAATAATTAAACTTAAGTGAGGGACCATAATTAACTCAAATATTAATAAGAAACACTTAGTAAAAATTTTAGAAATAAAAGACAACCAAGTCAAACGGTGCCCAAGCGATGGGTAGCAGGAGGGAAGTTGCAGTTCTACGAGGAGCCCTAAACCCGGGGGAAAAATTATAAAATAATTTTTGGAACTCCAGAGAAGGGTTATTGAGGTTCCCATGGCATTAGAATGCCAAGAAAATACTTAGAAAAATTTTTCAATCGGTACAGACAATTTTGACCCGTTAAGCCAAACGGAGGGCATTTTGGTCATTTCGCCTTCAGAGGTGATTTTTGGCCGACTTGTCCAGTTGAGTAAATAATTAATATGACATAAAATATGAATAAACATTACTAGAAATTAAATTGAAATTGAGTAGTGATGAAAAGAAAAGAAAAATCCATAAAAATGCCCATTTATGACATATGGTGATGCAATTTAAAAAGCTCCACCAATCACAATTTGACAAATTAATAAAAGAGATAAAAATGAACTAAAATGAGATAAAAACAAAATAAAAACAGCCATCTTCTTCATTTCACTCTCCATGGCCGAAATCAAGTCTCCCTCTCCCATGAAAAATTTTTCTTTCATCTCTTTCTTCAATTCTCATTGATTTTACTCCACTAAACTCTAAACCCTTTCATTAAAACCTAACCACATCTCTTGGGAAAGTGTTTGGCTGCCTAGAAAGTGAAGGAAATTGAAGTTTAGGGCTTTGGAAATTCTGCCCAATCAAGGTTAGTGCATATATACACTTAAAACTTTTAATTTCTATGTTAAGGACTTGAAACCAACAAGTATTTGTGAATGAAATGAACCAAACTCATGTGCATGTCCAATATAGAATTCGGCAGCCCTATTGAAGGTATAGGAATAAGTGTTTTGTTGGTCTTAAAGTGGACTAAAAATGATGTTGAAGATATATATATATATATATATATATATAGGTGATGAATTGGTATGCTAACTAAGGCACCTTGTAGAAATTATATTGTGAAGCTAGGGTTTTGGGGAGAAAAAAATTAGCTTGGCTTATGGAATTGTTAAAGTACATCCTAATGGTCAATTAGTGACCATTTGAAGGAATTTGACCTTAATTGGGACTGGAATAAAGCATGGCAAAGGGAAGGTGTGTGCTGCCTAGAGGGTGCAGAATGGTGACTGAAAATTCAGTCCATTTACACAGCCATAACTTTGGCTGTGTAGGTCCAATTGGTGTTTGGCCAATTGGACATGAAACTAGGTTTATAATGGCACATTTTTGCTGAAGAAACCATGCCCAAAAGACCAAAGCAAGAGGACCAAAACTTGGCCCCAATCCGGATACCCTGCACTGAATTCTGCAGAATTGACCAAACGAATAGTAACTGTTCATTTGGCCATAATTCACTGTAGATTTGGTCAATTGACCTGAAATTCTTACAGCAACAAGTTAAGACATAGACAAACAACTTTCATGAAGGAACCTACCCCAAATTATGGCCAGAACCTAACCCAAATGGCAGTGGCAGTCACTGTTCATGTTACTGTAGATATGGTAATTCTGCAGATTTGGCAATCCGGCCAGCTTGGGTTTTTGGACCATATCTAGAGCTACAAAACTCCAAATGGAGTGATTCAAAAAATGAAATTCAACTAGACAAAATAAGGAACAACTTTCATGTTTTACATTTCTTCAAATTCCAAAAGTAACAGTGTCCAATGGAACAGTGAAGTTGACTCACCAAAACTGAAAATTCTGCTTGTGTGGGTTTACACTTTGAAATAGTATTAACACTTAATGCCAACAAGTTTTAAACACCAAATATGGTATATTGGGAGTGCCAAAGTCAATGTACATATTTTCTATCCAAAAGTCAACATTTTTGTTGACCAATGAGGTGAATAGTAACACCAAAACATGAAATTCACAAATTGACGAATTTAAGAGTTTCAAATGCCCTAGTATACCTAACAAGATTGGTTTGGATAGTTTGGCATGCCAATAGGGTTCAGTTAGCAGTACTGCACATGGCAAAAATGCCATTCTGTGATTTCATGGCTTTTAGCCATTCTGAATTTGCATTGAGACTTGGCCTTGTGCCTGAGATTATTCTGACTTAGTAGTCGCTCATTGCACACCGGGTGATGCATATGCGATCGATGGTGTGACGGCGAGGTATTAGATACCCAGTGCGGTTTACCGTTATCCAAATCCGATCGTCTAGTGTAGGTTACTTGGGGCAACCAAATGAATAAAAGTGAACAAAGTTAATGAAATAATGAATATACCAAGATCAAACAAAGAAAGCATACACATTTATTTTCTTGCTATTTTCTTCTATTATATTATTGCACCACTAAGCATTATTGCTTAGCGCGTTGCTTTTGCCACGCGTAGGTACTGGAGATCCTGATCGTGAGCCCAAGAGACCACGTGATCGGGTGAGTCCATCTGCAGCTTCGCACGATGTCCGTGTCACCTCACCACTGCAATGCATTAGTAGGGCACTAGGTGTCATTTTGTCATTTTGATATTTTGTAGCAGATTTTTACTTTCTCATATGTATTTGAACTCATGTAATATATTTTGATGTTCATGTAAATAATGAAAGTTATGACTATGAATGCAAAATTTGAGCATGTGTTTATCGCTTGTATATGAGAAATGGATGTTTGAGAAATGAAAAGATTATTGAGAATTGAAATTGAGAAATATTGTGGAGATTTTGGATATTGGAGTTTGAGATGATGGAATAAAAATATTGGAAGTGTTTTTAACAGATTCCGAAGAACTGTTTTCTCCATTTTTAGCCGGTACTCCGCCGGATTTTCTTTAAAATCTTCGGAACCTCAAATGAATAATACTTTTGATAAATGGTTAAAATAAATCATATTTCATAAATTAGCTTTAAAAGCATGACACAAATTAAGTAAGGTATATTAGAGTGTGCCAAGACAATGTGGCATTACTTACTCTGTATCTTGTACGGGTAAGGGTGTCACATTTAGTGGTATCGAGCACGGTTTAGGTGTTTCGGGCCTAGATTGAGTCCATACCATGCATTGCATTTGTCAGTCGAGGTGACACTAATGCAGATCTGCTTTTCTTTTATTTTGAATAGGATATGGATCCTTCATCTCAGAGCCGTTGAGGAGGAAGTGGAGAGTGATGCTCCACTGCAGCGGTGAGGCGGGGCATGAGAGAATCGCTCGCCCGCTCAAGCAGAGCCTGCTCACCTCCACAGGCTATGTTCCAAAGAAATGGCCGACTTCTTTAGACAAATGGCGGAGTAATGCCGACACCACCACCACCACCACGGCTCCACAGAAATCACACTGGAAAGGCTAAGGAAGTTTGGAGTCGTGGACTTCTATGGCAAGAGAGAAGATGACTCTGTTGCGGTAGAATTGGTTAAGCAGGCAGCAGAGTTCTAAATCAACTTCAATGCACTCCAGAGCAAAACCTGGAAGATGACAGATCTTTGCTACAAGACGATGCATATGAGTGGTGGGACACTGTGTCGATGAAGTGCGAGATAGAAGTCAGAATTTGGGACTTCTTTCTTCGAATTCAAGAAGAAATATGTGGGTACTGTATACCTGGAAGGGAGAAGAAGAGAGTTTATTAACCTGAGGTAGAGACAGTTGTCAGTGGCCGAATATGAGAAGGAATTCGTAAGATTGAGCCGCTATGGAAGGGAGATAGTCCCTAATGAAGCTGAAAGATGTAAGAGATTTGAAGAGGGACTAAATGACAATATAAAGATTCAGCTCACTGCCCTGGGAATTACAGAATTTACTATGTTAGTGGAAGCGGCAATAAAGGTTGAAAAAGTGAGAGTAAATGAACAAAATAGGAAAAATAGGCAGCGTAAGAGGGAATTTGGACTAGGACAGTCAAGTATACCGACTGATAGTAAGAAGTTTAAGGGTTCTGGTTCACAAGATCAGACACAGGGCCACAAAGGCCAGATTGGAATATCTATAGCTAGTTCTCCAGGCGCAATAACAAGGGGATCAACCCCAGTGCCTGAATGTATGCATTGTGGCAGAAGACATAGAGGGGAGTGTTGACTGTTAACTGGGAAGTGTTTCAAGTGTGGGGCTACGGATCATTTCATAAGAGATTGCCCTCAGAGGAGTGGTTCAATAGCTCCGGTACAAGTTGATAGACCTTCCCCTATAGTTCAAAGGGGTAAAAGATCGGGTAGAGAAGAAACGGCTGATATTTCACAGAAGATTGTTTCTGAGACCGTTGAAAAGCCCGAAGTCAGGGTGGCACCACAAGTATATGCTATGGAAGCTCAGGAAGAGCCAAACACAGACACTGATGAGGCGATACAAAGAAATGAAGAAATAAGAAGGTAGCAACTCCCCGATTACTTAAGTCAGGTAAATTTCGAGGACGAAATTTAAATTAGAGGGGAAGAGTTGTAACACCCTCCCGGTAATCATTCCGTACATTCTACTGTTCCGGTGACCGGTGTCGGTCCGGACAGCTAGAACGTTCGAAAAAATAATTAAACTTAAGTGAGGGACCATAATTAACTCAAATATTAATAAGAAACACTTAGTAAAAATTTTAGAAATAAAATACAACCAAGTCAAACGAGCCGGTGCCCAAGCGATGGGTAACCGGAGGGAAGTTGCGATTCTCGCAACGAGGAGCCCTAAACCCAGGGGAAAAATTATAAAATAATTTTTGGGACTCCAGAGAAGGGTTATTGAGGTTCCCATGGCATTAGAATGCCAAAAAAATACTTAAAAAAATTTTTCAATCGGTACAGACAATTTTGACCCGTTAAGCCAAACGGAGGGCATTTTGGTCATTTCGCCTTCAGAGGTGATTTTTGGCCGACTTGTCCAGTTGAGTAAATAATTAATATGACATAAAATATGAATAAACATTACTAGAAATTAAATTGAAATTGAGTAGTGATGAAAAGAAAAGAAAAATCCATAAAAATGCCCATTTATGACATATGGTGATGCAATTTAAAAAGCTCCACCAATCACAATTTGACAAATTAATAAAAGAGATAAAAATGAACTAAAATGAGATAAAAACAAAATAAAAACAGCCATCTTCTTCATTTCACTCTCCATGGCCGAAATCAAGTCTCCCTCTCCCATGAAAATTTTTTCTTTCATCTCTTTCTTCAATTCTCATTGATTTTACTCCACTAAACTCTAAACCCTTTCATTAAAACCTAACCACATCTCTTGGGAAAGTGTTTGGCTGCCTAGAAAGTGAAGGAAATTGAAGTTTAGGGCTTTGGAAATTCTGCCCAATCAAGGTTAGTGCATATATACACTTAAAACTTTTAATTTCTATGTTAAGGACTTGAAACCAACAAGTATTTGTGAATGAAATGAACCAAACTCATGTGCATGTCCAATATAGAATTCGGCAGCCCTATTGAAGGTATAGGAATAAGTGTTTTGTTGGTCTTAAAGTGGACTAAAAATGATGTTGAGGATATATATATATATAGGTGATGAATTGGTATGCTAACTAAGGCACCTTGTAGAAATTATATTGTGAAGCTAGGGTTTTGGGGAGAAAAAAATTAGCTTGGCTTATGGAATTGTTAAAGTACATCCTAATGGTCAATTAGTGACCATTTGAAGGAATTTGACCTTAATTGGGACTGGAATAAAGCATGGCAAAGGGAAGGTGTGTGCTGCATAGAGGGTGCAGAATGGTGACTGAAAATTCAGTCCATTTACACAGCCATAACTTTGGCTGTGTAGGTCCAATTGGTGTTTGGCCAATTGGACATGAAACTAGGTTTATAATGGCACATTTTTGCTGAAGAAACCATGCCCAAAAGACCAAAGTAAGAGGACCAAAACTTGGCCCCAATCCGGATACCCTGCACTGAATTCTGCAGAATTGACCAAACGAATAATCGCTCATTTGGCCATAATTCACTGTAGATTTGGTCAATTGACCTGAAATTCTTACAGCAACAAGTTAAGACATAGACAAACAACTTTCATGAAGGAACTACCCCAAATTATGGCCAGAACCTAACCCAAATGGCAGTGGCAGTCACTGTTCATGTTACTGTAGATATGGTAATTCTGCAGATTTGGCAATCCGGCCAGCTTGGGTTTTTGGGCCATATCTGGAGCTACAAAACTCCAAATAGAGTGATTCAAAAAAGGAAATTCAACTAGACAAAATAAGGAACAACTTTCATGTTTTACATTTCTTCAAATTCCAACAGTAACAGTATCCAATGGAACAGTGAAGTTGACTCACCAAAACTGAAATTCTGCTTGTGTGGGTTTACACTTTGAAATGGTATTAACACTTAATGCCAACAAGTTTTAAACACCAAATGTGGTATATTGGGAGTGCCAAAGTCAATGTACATATTTTCTATCCAAAAGTCAACATTTTTGTTGACCAATGATGTGAATAGTAACACCAAAACATGAAATTCACAAATTGACGAATTTAAGAGTTTCAAATGCCGTAGTATACCTAACAAGATTGGTTTGGATAGTTTGGCATGCCAATAGGGTTCAGTTAGCAGTACTGCACATGGCAAAAATGCCATTCTGTGATTTCATGGCTTTTAGCCATTCGACTTTGCATTGAGACTTGGCCTTGTGCTCAGAGATTATTCTGACTTAGTAGGCGTTACATTGCACACCGGGTGATGCATATGCGACGATGGTGTGACGGCGAGGTATTAGATACCCGGTGCGGTTACCCGTTATCCGATCCGATGCGTCTAGTGTAGGTTACTTGGGGCAACCAAATGAATAAAAGTGAACAAAGTTAATGAATATACCAAGATCAAACAAAGAAAGCATACACATTTATTTTCTTGCTATTTTCTTCTATTATATTATTGCACCACTAAGCATTATTGCTTAGCGCGTTGCTTTTGCCACGCGTAGGTACTGGAGATCCCGATCGTGAGCCCAAAGAGACCACGTGACCGGGTGAGTCCATCCTGCGATTCTGCACGATGTCCGTGTCACCTCACTACCTGCAGTGCATTGGTAGGGCACTAGGTGTCATTTTGTCATTTTGATATTTTGTAGCAGATTTTTACTTTCTCATATGTATTTGAACTCATGTAATATATTTTGATGTTCATGTAAATAATGAAAGTTATGACTATGAATGCAAAATTTGAGCATGTGTTTATCGCTTGTATATGAGAAATGGATGTTTGAGAAATGAAAAGATTATTGAGAATTGAAATTGAGAAATATTGTTGAGATTTTGGATATTGGAGTTTGAGATGATGGAATAAAAATATTGGAAGTGTTTTTAACAGGTTCCGAAGAACGGTTTTCTCCATTTTTAGCCGGTACTCTGCCGGATTTTCTTTAAAATCTTCGGAACCTCAAATGAATAATACTTTTGATAAATGGTTAAAATAAATCATATTTCATAAATTAGCTTCAAAAGCATGACACAAATTAAGTAAGGTATATTAGAGTGTGCCAGTACACCGTGTGGCATTACTTACTCGGGTATACTGTACACGGGTAAGGGGTGTCACAGTCTCCACCAATTATAATTAAACAACCATATTATTAACTAATAAAAGAGACTAAATGAACACCAAATTAACCAAAAATACAGCAGCCACCTCCTTCCCCAAAACCAGCCAAAACGTAGAGAGAGAGAAGATAGGGTTTCCACCATAGCCATTCTTTGCAAGCTTTCATTCTCATGCTTCCTCACCATATTTCCTCAAGACCCCAACACTAAAATGAATCCTTGGACCTAGAGGAAGTGTTTGGCAGCCAAGAGAGTACAAGGAAAGTGAAGTTTGGGGCTTGGAAAAATCTGCCTACAAGAGGTTAGTGCACATATAAACTTAAAACTCTTTATTTTCATGCTAGAGACTTGAAACAAATATGAATTTGTAACTTAAATGAATAAAAATTATGTGTATGCCTACTATGATTTTCGGTAGCCCTAAGGAAGGAACATTGATGGAGTGTTTTTGATGGTTTTAATGGACTTAGAATGAATTAGAGATTATGTTTAAGGTGTATATACACATATATAATGAATGAAAGTGTTTAACTAGGTGTATGGGGGAATTGAATTGGAAATTAGGGTTTTGAGAAGTGAAAATTTGACTTGGTTTAGGAAATTGTTAGAGAACATGTTAATGGTCAATTAGTGACCATTTTAGGTAAGTTGACCACAATTTGGACTGAAATATAGCATGGCAAAGTGAATGTGTAGGCTGCCTAGGGACAGCAGCAGGGTGGCTGAAATTTTAGTCCACTTGGACAGCCATAACTTTGGCTGTGTAAGTTCAATTGGTGTTTGGCCAATTGGACATGAAACTAGGCTTATAATGGCACATTTTTGCTGAAGAAACCATGCCCAAAAGACCAAAGCAAGAGGACCAAAAGTTGGCCCCAATCCGGATACCCTGCAACAGCACCTGCAGAAATGACCAAATGAAGAGTATTTGGCCCTAACTCACTGTAGAAATGGTCAATTGACCTGAAATTTTTACAGCAACAAGTTAAGACATATACAAACAACTTTTATGAAGGAACCTACCCCAAATTATGACCAGAACCTAACCCAAATGGCAGTGGAAGTCACTGTTCATGTTACTGTAGATATGGTAATTTCTGCAGAATGGAAATCCGGCCAGCTGTGGTTTTTGGACCATATTTGGCGATACAAAACTCCAAATGGAGTGATTCAAAAAAGGAAATTCAACTAGACAAAATAAGGAACAACTTTCATGTTTATCATTTCCTCAAATTCCCACTGCAACAGTGCTTAATGGAACAGTAAAGTTAAGCTTCACAAACTGAAAATTCTGCTTCCCTTGGTTTAAACTTAGAAATGGTAATGGTAATCAATTCCAACAAGTTTTAAATACAAAATGTGGTATGTTTGGGGTGTTAAAACCAATACACCTATTTTCTATCCAAAAGTCAACATTTTTGTTGACCAATGAGGTGAATAGTGACACTAAAACTTGAAATTCAAAATTTGAAGAATTTAAAAGTATCAAATGCCCTAGTATACCTAACTAGATTGGTTTGGATAGTTTGGCATGCCAATAGGGTATTGTTTTAGCAGTACTGCGAAAGGAAAGGCTTTGTGCCTGTATTCATGGCTTTATGCCCGTATTTATGGCTTTTATGCCCGTATTCATGGCTTTTATGCCCGATTATGTGATATCATAGCTTTTAGCTATATTGATTGCATACGTGGTTGACGTTCTGCGTCCCATGGTATATGACGGCCCGAGCACGCGGTGCCTAGTGCCAACGACCGTTATCGATCAAATCATCCAAGATAGGTTACTTGGGCAACCAAATGAATGGAAAAGTATAAGCGTGAACCGATTATTAAAGAAAATACGAAAATTTAGTATCGTGAATGATTACAAAAATACAAAGAAGCTCAAGATCATGAAAAAAAATTAACGAAATGCATGAAGAATTTAACATCATAAAACATGATAAGCCCACCACAAAAAAAAAATTTAGTAATTATTCATTACTTATTAACACAATAGATATGAAATTATTATTTTTATTTGCATATTATATTTTCTTGTATTATTGGCACCACTAAGCTTTATGCTTAGCGCGTCGCTTTTGCAACGCGTAGGTACTGAAGATTTGGACAGAGGGCCCAGTAGACCACAGATTCGGTAAGGCAGTTCACAGTTCTGCATAGTGTCCGTGTCACCTCACCTTCCACAGTGCATTGGTAGGACACTAGATTTCATTTTGATATTTTGTAACTAATTTCTATTTTCTCATATGTATTTGAACTTATGTAATGAATTTTGATATTCATGTAAATAATGAAAATTGTATTTGTGAATGGAAGAGTGAATGTCTATTTATGACTTGTACATGATTAATAAATGAGATGAATGATTGAGAAACGAATGGTTGAAAAATATTGAGATTTTGATATTGGAGTTTGTGAATGGATGAATATGATTATTAGAAGTGTTTTTCACAGGTTCCGAAGAACTGTTTTCTCCATTTTTAGCCGGTACTCCGCCGGATTTTCTTTAAAATTTTCGGAACCTCAAATAAATTACAATTTCAATAAATGAATTATATTTCACAAGTTATATTCAAAACTACGATAAAAATGAATTAAGATAAAATAGAGTGCTCCGGCACACTGAGTGGCATAACTTGCTCGGCTACACTGTAGTCGGGTAAGGGGTGTCACATTTAGTGGTATCAGAGCGCGGTTTAGGCGTTTCTGGACCTAGATAGATTGCATATCATGCATTGCATTCATAAGAGTCGAGGTGCACTATTGCAGATCTGTATTTCCCATTTATTTTAGGTTAGGGTATGGAATAAGAGAGTGAAGAGACAATGAGATAGCGAATGGACATGAGAAGGAGACTGTATTTAAGATGAAAAAGGATGAGTACATAATTGTTTGAGGATGAGATTGAGACTAAGGAGAAAGTGAAGTAGGATAGCACAGAAAGGTGAAGAAATAAAGAGGTAGTAGCTCCTCAGCTATTTACACCTAGTAAATTTCGAGGACGAAATTTAAATAAGAGGGGAAGAGTTGTAACACCCTCCTGGTAGCAATTCCGTACATTCTACTGTTCCGGTGACCGGTGTCGGTCCGGACAGCTAGAACGTCCGGAAAAATATTTAAACTAAAGTGAGGAACCAAAATTAACTCAAATATTAATAAGAAAAATTTAGTAAAAATTTTAGAAATAAAATACAACCAAGTTAAACGAGCCGGTGCCCTAGCGAGGGGTAACTCAGAGGGAAGTTGCGGTTCTCGCAACGAGGAGCCCTAGACCCGGGGGAAAAATTATAAAATAATTTTTGGGACTCCAGAGAAGGGTTATTGAGGTTCCCATGGCATTAGAATGCCAAGAAAATACCTAGAAAAATTTTTCAATCGGTACAGACAATTTTGACCCGTTAAGCCAAACGGAGGGCATTTTGGTCATTTTGCCTTCAGAGGTGATTTTTGGCCAACTTGTCCAGTTAAGTAAATAATTAATATGACATAAAATATGAAGAAACATTACTAAAAATTAAATTGAAATTGAGTAGTGATGAAAAGAAAAGAAAAATCCATAAAAATGCCAAATATGACATCATTATGATGTCATTTGAAAGTCTCTAAACAACCATATTATTAACTAATAAAAGAGACTAAATGAAGACCAAATTAACCAAAAATACAGCAGCCACCTCATTCTCCAAAACCAGCCAAAATGTAGAGAGAGAGAAGATAGGGTTTCCACCATAGCCATTCTTTGCAAGCTTTCATTCTCATGCTTCCTCACCATATTTCCTCAAGACCCCAACACTAAAATGAATCCTTGGACCTAGAGGAAGTGTTTGGCAGCCAAGAGAGTACAAGAAAAGTGAAGTTTGGGGCTTGGAAAAATCTGCCTACAAGAGGTTAGTGCACATATATACTTAAAACTCTTTATTTCCATGCTAGAGACTTGAAATAAGTATGAATTTGTAACGTAAATGAATAAAAATTATGTGTATGCCTACTATGATTTTCGGCAGCCCTAAGGAAGGAACATTGATGGAGTGTTTTTGATGGTTTTAATGGACTTAGAATGAATTAGAGATTATGTTTAAGGTGTATATACACATATATAATGAATGAAAGTGTTTAACTAGGTGTATGGGGGAATTGAATTGGAAATTAGGGTTTTGAGAAGTGAAAATTTGACTTGGTTTAGGAAATTGTTAGAGAACATGTTAATGGTCAATTAGTGACCATTTTAGGTAAGTTGACCACAATTTGGACTGAAATATAGCATGGCAAAGTGAATGTGTAGGCTGCCTAGGGACAGCAGCAGGGTGACTAAAATTTCAGTCCACTTGGACAGCCATAACTTTGGCTGTGTAAGTTCAATTGGTATTTGGTCAATTGGACATGAAACTAGGCTTATAATGGCACATTTTTGCTGAAGAAACCATGCCCAAAAGACCAAAGCAAGAGGACCAAAAGTTGGCCCCAATCCGGATACCCTGCACAAAGACTGCAGAAATGACCAAATGAAGAGTATTTGGCCATAACTCACTGTAGAAATGGTCAATTGACCTGAAATTTTTACAGCAAACAACTTTCATGAAGGAACCTACCCCAAATTATGATCAGAACCTAACCCAAATGGCAGTGGCAGTCACTGTTCATGTTACTGTAGATATGGTAATTTCTGCAGAATGGAAATCCGGCCAGCTGTGGTTTTTGGACCATATCTAGAGCTACAAAACTCCAAATGGAGTGATTCAAAAAAGTAAATTCAACTAGACAAAATAAGGAACAACTTTCATGTTTACCATTTCCTCAAATTCCCACTGCAACAGTGCTTAATGGAACAGTAAAGTTAAGCTTCACAAACTGAAAATTCTGCTTCCCTTGGTTTAAACTTAGAAATAGTAATGGTAATCAATTCCAACAAGTTTTAAATACAAAATGTGGTATGTTTGGGGTGTTAAAACCAATACACCTATTTTTTATCCAAAAGTCAACATTTTTGTTGACCAATGAGGTGAATAGTGACACCAAAACTTGAAATTCAAAATTTGAAGAATTTAAAAGTATCAAATGCCCTAGTATACCTAACTAGATTGGTTTGGATAGTTTGGCATGCCAATAGGGTATTGTTTTAGCAGTACTGCGAAAGGAAAGGCTTTGTGCCTGTATTCATGGCTTTATGCCCGTATCTATGGCTTTTATGCCCGTATTCATGGCTTTTATGCCCGATTATGTGATATCATAGCTTTTAGCTATATTGACTGCATACGTGGTTGACGTTCTGCGTCCCATGGTATGACGACCCGAAACCGCGGTGCCGGTGCCAACGACCGTTATCGATCCAATCATCCAAAGATAGGTTACTTGGGCAACCAAATGAATGGAAAAGTATAACTGTGAACTGATTATTAAAGAAAATACGAAAATTTAGTATCAGGAATGATTACAAAAATACAAAGAAGCTCAAGATCATGAAAAAAAAAAAAATTAACGAAATGCATGAAGAAGTTAACATCATAAAACATGATTAGCCCACGACTAAACAATAAGTTAGTAATTATTCATTTCTTATGAACACAATAGCTAGGAAATTATTATTTTTACTTGCATATTATATTTTCTTGTATTATTGGCACCACTAAGCTTTATGCTTAGCGCGTCGCTTTTGCAACGCGTGAGTGCAAGATTTGGATAGAGGGCCCAGTAGACCACAGATTCGGTAAGGCAGTTCACAGTTCTGCATTGTGTCCGTGTCACCTCACCTTCCACAGTGCATTGGTAGGACACTAGATTTCATTTTGATATTTTGTAACTAATTTCTATTTTCTCATATGTATTTGAACTTATGTAATGAATTTTGATATTCATGTAAATAATGAAAATTGTATTTGTGAATGGAAGAGTGAATGTCTATTTATGACTTGTACATGATTAATAAATGAGATGAATGATTGAGAAACGAATGGTTGAAAAATATTGAGATTTTGATATTGGAGTTTGTGAATGGATGAATATGATTATTAGAAGTGTTTTTCATGAGTTCAAAAAAGCTTTTCTCCATTTTTAGCCGGTACTCCGCCGGATTTTCTTTAAAATTTTCGGAACCTCAAATAAATTACAATTTCAATAAATGAATTATATTTCACAAGTTATATTCAAAACTACGATAAAAATGAATTAAGATAAAATAGAGTGCTCCGGCACACTGAGTGGCATAACTTGCTCTGCTACACTGTAGTCGGGTAAGGGGTGTCACATTTCTTCTCAAAAATAATAGTTGTAATTCAAGTGTACTCTATATTTTCCTTATTTATTGTTTCAATATGATATCCGTTAAATCGTATATCTTTGAAACTTAATAAATTTCATTGAGACTTAGGGAAGAATAAGGCATTATTTATCCCTCTGAGTAATAATATATTAGCTCTTCTAGAGCTTAGCTCTTCCAGAGCCTTTAATCAATTTTATAATACCAAATATTGTATTGATATTGTCTACTAGACATATATCTTTATCATTGATAAGATATTTTCTTAGAACACTCCTAGTAATTTCTTGATTTGGATAATAATTTTTTTCCTTTTAGCTTGGTTGTTGTAAACTATAAGCTGTCCAATTATCCAGCCTTAGTGTTTTTGAAATCATAGAGAAGAAAATATAAAACTTATGTATGGTTGAGGTTAGAGATTCGTTCTGATAATGTGTTATAAAAATAACAGCAATCAAATATAAGAGTGTACAGAGAGAATTTGATTACATGGACAAAAGATGAATCCAGAAAAAAAAAATGATTACCATTATAGGGTTAAGGAAACCCTATTTATAGCATATAAATTACACCCAAGAGATATAATATTAATTAATCTATTAAATAAATTTACGAAGAAAATAAATAGATTGATCAGAAATACAAATAGACATCCATTATAAATATGCATTTATAACACATTTTATTCTGTTTTTTTAATTTCTTTTCTTTTCTTGATATAAACTCATTTTTTTTTCTATTTATCTTCTTTTGCTATATTACATCTAAAGCAAAAAAAATAAAATAAAATGCATAGTTTCCCAATAAAAAAGTGTAATATAATACAATATGTGATGATGACAATCTTAATTATGTTTCTTAGTTTTTCCCTCCTTAATTTATTGATATTATGCACTTCACATGATATAGGTTAACGCATGTAAAGATAAAATAAAATTTTAACTTTTGATAATATTTTTTTTACATATTGATGAAATGTCTAAATATAAATCATTAATAATTTTTCTTCTTAAAAATATATGAGATAACTTTAGTACAATAATATATGCATTAGTACTTTAAAATGTCAATATAATACTAAAAAAAATTATATTATAATAATTTAATTGGTAAGTGAACATTTTTTAAATATATTAACTATTTGAATATTCCTTGAGACATTATAAAAAAAATTAAGTTATTTTTTTTTATTTTTTATCACATTCAAACAATTTATGTAAATAAAAATTAATTTTTTAATAGACATATATAATTAATTAATTAATTAAAAAAATATTATGCGAAGCCGTGGTAAGCCACGGGTAATTGTGCTTGTTCATGGCAAAGAGAGAGAAACAAATAATGCCAATAGATACTCATTTAGCTTTTTTTATTTTCTTGTCTAGCTTTCCCTTGTGTTGGACTGCTCCAATCACACTTCTCTAAACCAAATGTCACAGCAATATCATCTGTTACAGATGCACATGAACTCTAAATTTTCTATTCCTCAAACAAATTCAAATTTCCTAATTTTCAATAAATTTTATGTGTATATATATACAAATATATCTCAAAATCGTAAACATTAATTGTGATGTACATGCCAATATATTACCAACCAATTAACACAATTTTTTTAAAGAATAAAATAGCATATTCTCTTTAATATTTATTAAAATTTTAATTTAATAATATTAAAATTGTCTTTAAAATCATAAAGTATTAAATTTGAATATCGAGCTAATTATATTAAAAACAAATTTTAATAATCCAAAAGCAATATAATAAAGGCTGATTTTGGCATCTTTGCTCTTATAATTTCTTTAACCAAAAATTAAATAGACCAAACACATTAAATAAAAGCTTAAACAGAACATACAATATAAATCATGAAAGATGTGAATGAAAAAAAAAGTCAAAACTAACATAATTAATTACATGTATAGATAAAGATTAAAATCGAATATATTATCTAAACACTTCTACTCCTCCTTGCATGCCTTGGGTGGTCAATTCGTACATTATGAATATACTGCACATATTTATTTGTGAATTTTATTTTATTTATAAAAATATATTAAAAAAATAAAGAAATGAGAAAAAAAAAAAACTTAAAACCAACATAATTAAGTACATGTATAGGTTTTTACCTCAATATATTAGAAAATATAAATATTAAAAACAAATTTAGTGAAAAATTAAAATTTTCTTACAAATAATATTGATTAATGATGAATTATTGATGGATCTATTGTTAATCCATCAATTATACTTTAATTATCAATCGCTAATATTTTAGTGACGAGAGTTTTAATTATAAAGTGAAATTCGTTATTCATAGTTAATTTTTTGAATTAACGATGGATTATAGTTATTGTTGAAAATCTCGTTGTTAATAAACTTCAATGATAGATCAATAACTGATCTATTGCTAATTTTTATTATTATTGACAAATTTAGCATCGGATCTATCAATCCATCACTGATACATTGTTCTTTTGTAGTGCCAAACACTTCTATTCAGGCTTGACCAATTTGGCATGAAAACCAACTGGTTTTAATCTAGTTCAATACTGATACTAATTTGATTTTAACCAATTTCAGTTCTGACTTTAAATATTGTTCCAAGCTGGCGCTTTGGAAAGTCTACTTCTACTCCTCCTTGGGGTGTCAATTTGTACCACCCATTTTCTATTCTACTGTTCATTTTATAGTGATGCAAGAAAATCTTGCATTTAACATATTAAAGTCAATTAAAAAAAAAAAACATATTAAAGTCTCATTGAGCGACTACCTATCACTACTTAATTTTCTTAATTTTTTTTTCTTCATAATTCTACCAAAAATTTCTTGCAAATACAAGACTTGAATATGCTAACATGAATATTTGAGTTAGTTATGAATTTATAATTTACCCTTCTCTATGCTTTTATTTTTCATTCTTTAAAAAAAAAAAAATCGGCTACGATACATAATAAAGGGAAAATCGGATAAATGATAATAGCGAAGGAGAAAATCGGATGATACATGGCTTTAGCTTCCATTACGGACTCCAAGCTTAATTATCTGATCTCAATCAAATTCTGGCATAATATCCTTTTTAGAATTTTCTCTCTCTATTTCAAATACACCTAAATCTTTCATAAATTTCAAAAATCTATTTGTTTACACTTTAATCTATTTTTTTAAAATATTATATATACTTTTGCTTCAATATAGGAAATATTATAATTAAAGTTATTAATTCACATGTTTATAATAGCCACATAAATAAAGAATAATTTTCATTAAGATTTATATATCTTAATTAATTTTATATAAAAAATTTTAATGTTGTTTGATATATAAGATTAAATTTATTTTTTTTATAAAATAAAATTAAAAAGTCACGTCCCGTTTTATAAAATTTAAAAATATATATATATATATATATATATATATATATATATATATATATATATATATATATATATATATATATAAAACTGATTAAACTCAATTGCCAGAGATTGGCGTCCACGTCACCATGAAAACCTCACCTGCCCATAAATGTTGGGATTGTCACAGCCACTTGTTACAACTTTCATGCACATGCATGCACGTGTGTTGTCCCTAAACGCTCCCTTATCTTATGTGTATAACCGTCAGATTTATAAGTTTCCTTTGCTACATTTACCACCCGCACACCATCTTCGATCGCTCCCCTTCTTCTTCTTCTGTGATATCATATATCTTTATAGGACACACACACAGAGAAACAGAGAAATAATACCATAAAACAAGTGCTAATATAGATGACATTGGTGAGAAAGAGAAGGCATCAACAGGCGCTAAAGCTATCCCTACCCCCATCATTACCACCTTCTGACTTCCGGCAACAGGCCCACCCACCGCCTTCAGCTTCCTTGTCAGCTATCAGTCCAGACTCCCCTGGCATAGAAAATCTCACTGACCTTGAAAATTTGGCAGTTCTTGGCCGTGGAAATGGCGGAACTGTCTATAAAGTACGACACAAGCTTACCTCCTGCATTTTCGCTTTGAAAGTTCTTCGTTTCTATCACAACACCACCAACATTCGCCGCCAGGCTTTACGGGAGGCAGAGATCCTTAAACGGGTCGATTCGCCTTATATTGTTCGATGCTATGCTGTGTTTGATAGGGAAGACGATCTGTGCTTTGCAATGGAGCACATGGAAAGAGGATCGCTGCATGATGTTTTATTTGTAGGTAAAATACTGCCAGAGGATGTTATTTCTGGTCTGGCCTGGTGTGTTTTGCATGGGTTGCAGTATCTGCATAAAATGCAGATAGTTCATGGGGATATAAAGCCCTCTAATCTACTCATTAATTGTAAAGGGGATGTGAAAATCGCTGATTTTGGAGTCAGTAGGATTGTGGTGGGCAAACATGAGGCTTGTGACGCATACATGGGCACATGTGCATATATGAGCCCTGAAAGGTTTGATCCAGAGAGGTGGGATGGTGATAATGCTGATGGATTTGCAGGGGATGTCTGGTCACTTGGGGTGGTAGTTTTGGAGTGCCTTGTAGGTCATTATCCATTGATTGGTGTAGGAGAGAAACCAGATTGGGCAGCATTGGTATGTGCAATATGCTTTGGAGAGAGACTGGAAATGCCGGAAAATGCATCGCCGGAGTTCCGGAGTTTTGTAATTAGGTGTTTGGAGAAGGATTGGAGCAAGAGAGGGACTGTTGATGAGCTTATTGATCACCCTTTTGTGAATAGGACTTGTTGTGGATCTCATCAACCATTCCTTGACCTTGTTTTACATCGCTGAGTAGCTTTTTTATTTTTTTATCTCCTATAATTATCGTCACTTCTCTATATAGAGTTATATTTCCACTTTAAAATAATATCTGTCGAAATAAAGAGCAAAAATCTGGTGGTGATGATGGAAAAATCACTTGGAAATTGGCCAAAGATGAGAATTTATGGTTTAATGAGGGATGCATCCTAAATTTTTTCACAACCCATTGAACCATGCCATTACAAATGCATGCTGTCTTGGGGAATTGGTTGATTAAGAGAAAGAAAAAGAGAATTCAGTTTCACCAAAAAAGAACAATCTATGATTTAAAAACAAAAAGAAAGAAAGAGCATCTACTTAGTTTTTTTTTTTATTTGATAGAAAAGTGAATTTTATTAATAAGAATAAGGAGAAATGAGAGGGTAAAGAACTAACATAAAACACCCTTCCTGCAAACTCAGTTGAAGCAAATTCTAAGATGATGCCTTTGAAGATTGCAGCGCCCTGTGAGCAGCACTCAGTTCAGCCACGCTGGAGTCCATAAACCTAATGGATAAGTGCCATGACAAATTCTTCCGCTGAATTATAAGCATCCCCGTTGATTCAGAGTTGCCACAGGAGGGAAACCAAATTCACCACCAATTTGAAAATGCTGCAGACTTGGGACTCCCGGCTCCAAGTTCAATGCAAACTCACTTACAGCTGCATGACTCCCACAATTGCATCAGAAAGCAACATGCAGTTACCCAATAAAGCATGAAAGATCAAGAAACCCCACAAACCAACCAAAGGTTCATGCGAACAATACATCAAACACTTAATGGAATTTGCAACCTCAAAAACAAAAATACCCATTTCCCTAAAATTATCCCTTCCAAAATGCTAAAAACTTCTTTTTTTCTCCACAACATATCTTTCTAAATTTTCCAAGCTTCTAACTGCATAGCTCAAATGCAGCCCATTCTTATATGAAAGTAAAGTTCATAGGATTGGGAGCTCACATCAACCCATCCAAAGCTAATTGCCACAAACCACGACACATCAAATACACTCCACCAGCATATAAACCCAAGCCCGCCCTGGACGCTGAGAATAACAGGCTTTTTTCGAAATGAATGTAATTGAAAATAAAATAAAATAAAATAAAAAAACTTATATACGCTCCTATAAGTTGCATCAAGTCCAGCATGTCCTTTGAAAAATAAAAATAATAATAATAATAAAAAAAGAGTGCAGTATGTCAGGCGTGAAGCAAATTCCTCGGCTCAATCCCGAATCCATCAGCCATCAAATACAGTAGGGACCAAACTTGACCTCCTAATTATTCATGTCCATTGAATGTGATGCTTTAGGATCATAATCTAGTGTCACTGCGTCCCACCGAGTCATATACTTCATTGCATTTTATTTTTATGTTGTCATCAAATTATATTATACCAATTTTTTTTTTCAATAAGAATATTTATAAGAAAGAAAAATATTTCATTAGTATATATCACTTTAACCAATAATATAAGTCTCATCTTTAAATTTGTAAAGTGTCAAATGCGACATATAAACGGAGTTAATTATGTGTCAAAAAATATATTTCATTTATAATTCTTAAAATTAATGAATAAAATGAAGAAGAATTTAATTAAATTTTAGAGCTTTTTTAATTCTGTTAATAATAATAATAACAATAATAATAATTTATTTATTTTCAAAAGCCTAGCGGTATATATTGACAGACCACAAAATTGGCAATGGCTGGTTGTACCACTAATTTGGTGTTGGCACCAAAATTGTATAAATAAACATAGTCCAGAGTCGATGCATGATGGTCATGAACCCATGTTGAGTCAATGCCCCCTGAAAATTTCAATTTTTTAAGATATAATAGAAATTTTCTAAAAAAATTAATCTTTCTATTACTCTTGTCAAATTTTTATGGGCATTGGATCACTAGAATATTTTAAAAATTATTAGAAAAAAGTCTAACATAATTTTTTTATATTGTTTTTATTAATGATTTAAATAATTTGTCATTTGATGAATTTAATTATTTTTAATTAAATTTATTATTGAAAATAATATAAAAAGTTTATAATAAAATTAATAAAATTAAAAGGTTTAATTAAAATTGATGATTCACATAAATGTTTTGATATTTTCTTTTTTCATTTAGCCTATAATTTTTCTTTTAAACTTTTATACTTAATTTAAAATTTAAAATTTTTAGTTATTTTCAATTTATTTAAAAAATCATCTTATTAGAAATAATTTAATATTTTTGTAAATATTATAAAAAAAATTTTAAAAATAATAAAAAAATATATATGTTTGACTTCCCTTTAATGATTTTTATTCTAGTGATGCTGTGCTCTATAAAAATTTGATAAGAGTAATAAAAAAATATTAATTTTTTAAAAAAATCACTATTGTACCTTAAAAAATTGAAATTTCCGGGGGGACATTGACCCAACGTGGGTTCGTAACTGTGATTAATGACCATCATGCATCAACTTTTTATTTATATAATTTTGGTGTCAACACCAAATTACAGGGCTGATACAACCCACCATTACCAGTTTTGTGGTCTGTCAATCTATACTACTAAGCTTTTGAAAATGAATAAATTATTATTATTATTATTATTATTATTATTATTATTATTATTATTAATTTTAAAAATTATTATTTAAAAGAATTCAAGAAAACTCTAAAATTTAATTAAATTATTCTTTATTTTATTCATTAATTTTAAAAATTATAAATAAAATATATATATATATATATATATATATATATATATATATATATATATATATATATATATATATATAATTAATTCCGATTATATGTCGAATTTGACACTTTACAAATTTAAAGATGAGACTAATATTATTCAATTAGAGTTATGGTAATGAAATATTTTTCTTTCTTATAAATATTGTTAGTGAAATAAAAAAATAAATTTAGTATAATATAATTTGATGACAATAAAAAAATAAAATGCATCGCATTCAAGGAACATGGATAATTAAGAAGTCTAAGTTTGGTCCCTGCCATATTTGGTGGCTGATGGATTGGGGATTGAGCCAAGGAATTTGCTTGAAACGTTGACATGCTGCACTTGGACGCCACTAATGATAGCGTCTATAAGTTTTTTTAATTAATTTTTTAATCGATCATTGATTTAAATAGCGTTCAAAGGTTTCAAAAATCTAATTCAGCAAAATTTACCTCTACATGATAAATACTTTCTTCTCAACCATTTTCAGTAATTTTATTTTTCAATTACATTTATTTGCAAAAAAGCCCGAGAATAACTTTTACATCTATCAAATTTAACAAGAATTACATGGCACCTATTTCCACATGTCTACCAACAAAATAACATATTTTCATCTATCCAAATACCACAAATCCAACTAAGACATCCAAAAAGCTTTCCTTTAAAGAGGAGCCTTACCTCTTTCAACCAAAGAGCCGCAACAACACAACCTTTTCTTCCAACATCTATTCAACCATCAACCAACAGCCAAATATGCCAAATCCCACATTATCTTCCCATATTCACCTCCCAAACCCTTGTAGTTTCGTAATGACAACATTTCGATTTTTGAGATATAAGCACCAAACACAAAGAAGAGAGCAGACACCTTATATTTCCTAATTAATTCCTTAAGAAAAATAAAATTAACTTCACTATCCAAGCCTCTAGATTCCATGACTGATATGCAATATTTTGGGAAAGCGAGGAAGAAAACCAAAACGTCAATAGTTGAGATTATTGTCTTCTGTCATGTCAATGCTTGTTGAATAAGGATGAGAGGGATAGGTCGTAGAGAAGGTTCATCTAGTGGAGATTTGAGCGGAAGGTCTAGGGTGCTGGATGAGCCGGATCGCGAGAGGTGTCAACCCATGCGATTATGTTCCATCTCCTTCTACAACATGGTCTACTCCTACTCTTGCTGCCGAAGGGTCTTCACCTCCTACATCGGCTCATGCATTATTATCTTTAACCTTTGCATCCCCTTCTACTACCCTCTACACTTCTCTTCCAGTACATCCTCTATTTACATGCAGTTGGCACCCAAAATGCTCTTGTTGGTGATACACCCCAAACTGCAGCTACTCCGACATCATTCCCAGGGGTCACATCTCTTGCAATTGACCATTTTTTACCCTGTATTGAGCTACGCTGTAACAAGTAAGCATTATCATTTCATGTTGTATGTATGATTGTTCATTTGTTTACTATGGCTAACCAATTGCAAAATCTATTTGTCTTTATCTGTTAAAAGGTTGAACCCTTTTAACATTTGTGGTTGGAAGATCATGTCAATCTTTAAGGAAAAAACTGGACGTGGAACGCTATTATTGAAAGACTGTCTCCAAAGAGACAATAGACTTACATTGAAATGAGTTTAAGGTAATGATATAACTTTCTATTGATGGAAATAGAATATTTATTTCAAACAAATTACTGCATACCGAACAATGCTTGTTGTAATGAATAATGTGTTATATGTTAAACTTGTTGAATAATGAAGTTTTGGTGGATCTTAATTGATTTGGGAATTATTGAAGTGTCTTTTAACATGTTTTTTGAATGCTTCATATTGAGGTAAAATTGTCAATATTTAGGAGAGACTATGCCGGAATTTTAATTAAAATGTGTGCTTATTAATCAAATTGGTTTTTTTTTTTTATTTATTTATTTTTATTTTTATGCAAAAACACTTTGATTGGAATCAAGTCATGACATCTCTCCTGAAGATTGCGGGGAGAAAAGGGCAACTGAGTGTACAGGGCATTCACATGCCATCGAAGGAAGAATTGACATAAGGCCTCCTTCATGCCTGGTGCTGCTTGGCAAAGGTGGAACAAGGCATGGAATACCCCTGACTTCAGATATCTGAGGGAGCAATTACTACAAACTACTACAGCAAGACTAGAGACCAGGATTCAAAATATCTCACCATACAGTGAGCTCCATTACCGACGCAATAGTAAGTCAAGGCTATTTGTTTAGAAATTATATGTGGGTGTGTATATGTAATTTGTATGATTTTATCTAACTGAATAATAACATTATTCAAATTGTTGTCTTTTTTTCAGCAATCGAGGCTTGCCCAAGAACTTTTACACCATGATATTTTCGGGGCGACTCATATGAGGCATCTCTGATCTCATTCATGCACAAGCAGAGGCCATAATGGTAAGTGAATAAGCGTTTTAATTCACTTTTAATTGTGCTGCAAGAAATTAAAAAGCAGCTACAAAAATTATTGACCACCAAATTTCGTTGGTAATTACCAATAATTTGTCAAAAAAAAAAAGCCAAGAGAATTAAAATTTAAATCAATTTGTACCATCAAAGTTACCTACCAATTACTGACGATACAATTTTATAGGTAAAGGTGGCACCAAATACTAGCGGCAAAATTAGCGATCAAATAAAAAACATACCTACGAAAACATTCATCAGTAATTACCGATCAACTCATATTTAGTTGATAATATTAAAAAGAGTAAAAAATAAAATTTTAAAAAGTTTAAAAAATTTTACCTATAAAACAAATAGTCGGTAATTACCAATGAACTCATATTTAATTGATAATAATAAAAAGAAAATAAAAAAAAATAAAATTTCAAGATAAATTACATACGAAAGTTTTGTCTGTAATTACTAACGAATTTATATTTGATCGGTAATATTAAAAAGAATATAAAAATAAAATTTTAAGATAAAGTACATACGAACGAGTCTTATCGGTAATTACTAATAAACTCATAATTGGTCATTAATATTAAAAAGAAAAAAATAAAATTTTAAGGTAAATTACCTATGAACAAGTTTCACGGATAATTAGTTGGAAATTCATATTTGGTCAGTAATATTAAAAAGAAATTAAAAAGTAAAATTTTAAGATATATTACTTATTAATGTTTTGTCGGTGATTATCAACAAACTTATATTTGGTCCATAATATTTAAAAGAAATTAAAAAATAAAATTTTAAGATAAATTATCTACGAAACATTTCGTCGGTGATTATAAACTCGCATTTGGTCAGTAATATTAAAAAGAAAATAAAAAAAATAAAATTTTAAGATAAATTACCTTCGAACAAGTTTCGTTGGTAATTATCAACGAACTCGTATTTGATCGGTAATATTAAAAAGAAAATAAAAAAATAAAATTTCAAGATAAATTACCTACAAAAATGCTTTGTCAGTAAAAGATTGTTTGATTTAACTTATAAATCAGTTAAATATACTTACAAATAGAAAGTCATAAGTACACAAGTGTTTGGTTTGCTTTATATATATATATATATATATAACAAGTTGTAATTAAGGTACTTCTTATAACTTATCTACTTATTTTGAATCTACTCTTTGATCAAGTAAGAGACTATTTTATCCTAATAATTTTTAAAAATATCAACATCATGCTCATTCTAACAACCATAATACTTAATGATATATCCTTTTTGGTAATTTGACAAAGTAAGTTCCTTTTAATCACCCTTTAAAAACTTAAAATATTTAAAAGTTAATTTTAAATTGTTCTACCAAACAATTAACTATTAATTTTTAAATTAATTTATAATTTAAAAAATAAATTTTAAGTCAATAATCAAAAGTAAATAGCCAAACCAAACACCCTTTAAGTACCTATGAAAAAGTTTCGTCAATAATCCATTGGCAAAATCACAAAAGATGTGAAATTCCCACATTATTTTTAAATATAGTACTGGGGAGTTGGTTTCCCCATAAAAGGGAAGCCACTCCCCAACTTATGACAATTCTGACATATATAGCCACTCATGGGGCTTGCTTTGAGCCCTATTTTTTAAAAATCATTTAAATTTAAAAAATAAAAAATAAAATTTAAATTAAATTAAATAATTAATAATTATTGTAAAAAAATAAAAATTTTAAAAAATTGAATAAAATTATAAATTTAAAATAAATTAAATTAAAAAGAAAAAAATTAAATTAAAAATATAGAAAAAATAATACCTGCAAAATGTTTCATTGGTAATTAGCTATGACAATTTGGTGTTATCGGTAATTAGCAACGAAAATTTTCGTCGATAAATAGTAACTAAATCATAGCCTATAATCCCACAAAATCATTGACAAAAAATCTCACTTTTGTGGGACCCTCAAACCTGGTTTAGCATCATCTTTCCACAACACTACCACAATGCTTGGATATTAGAGCCACAAAGGCAGAGGAAAGGAGTTGCCACTTGGGTAATAACTAAGACAAATTTATATGAAAGGATATAGGTGGCAACTTACCCTTGTTAGAGGTCCACTACCCCTTTTTTAACAATGAACCCAATGGCCTAGGGATTGGGATAGTGAGTACGAAAGAAGGAAGGTCTTAGGCACCATTTTCACCAAGTCTTATTTTATAATAAGGGCCAGCCTCTATTATTGATTCCTAAAGTTTATCTTATTGTATTTTTTATTAAATTCTCTAATCATACATTTATGCAAACTAAGGTTTCACACACATTTAAATTCAACCTGTAACACCCCTCACCCGTCTACAGTGTAGCCGAACAAGGCATGCTACACGGCGTGCTGGAGCACCTGATCTTATCTGATTTCTTTATAGTTCTTGATTACTTGTTCAAAAGCTTTATCTAAGGTTTAGGTTATTTTTACTGTTTATCAAAATCTGACTAATTTGGAAATTTCAAAAATTTTAATGATAATCCAGCAGAGTGCCGGCAGTAATTTGGACTAACAGTTCTTTTGAACCTGCCAAAAACAATTTCAATATATATACTCAAATTCATAATTCAGAATCAATCTCAAAATTTTTCATACTCAATCTCAATTAGAATCATCATGATCAGATACTTAACTCATATATCAAAATTCTTACATTTTATTATTTTGCATAATTTGCCAACTAATTACATAAATTTGTCAAGTACAGGATGTACAAATAATTTACATTATACTTAGAATGAACAAAATACATAACATGTGTAAATATGAGCCCTATCTACATGCATTGCTGAGGAGGTGACAACCTTCAATTCTTCTGACACTTCTACAGATCTGAACTCTAAAAATCTCAATCGACAGTCTACTGGTTTTACCTTCAGTACCTGCGCGAGGAAGCAATTCCATCGCGCTAAGCATTTCTGCTTAGTGGTGCAATAGTATAACAAGAAATAATATATACAATTAAAGAAAGAAATAAACTATAATTCAGATACTCAAGAATCAATTTAATTTGGTATGGTATTTCTAGTATCAACGATCTTATATACTAGTTTGTTCCTCTTTGGAAGTGCTTAGTTTATAACTTTTCAGTAATACTACCCAGTATACAAATTATTCTCACTGTATTGTATTTCAAGTCTCTACGGTTCTGCAATTTATATTTTTGTTATATTTCTTTTGCTAATTTTTTTTACTCATTCATTCTATACTTAATTTAATTGTATTAAAATTTCATTATACTTAACTTAACTTAGCTTCCCGAATTGAATAATGTTTTAAATAACTGCCCATATAGCCTATACACTGACCAGACTAGATAAACGGATATACTAGCACTGGGTACCTAGTACCTCGGGCCGTCACACCATCGGTCACAAAGTATCTCCCGGTGTGCAAACAGTGTGGCTAAAAAGCCATATAATCAATCAGGCATTAAGCCGAGTATAATAACACAAACTGTATAGCCATAGGCTATTAAAATCATAGTATGGCATAATAAGCCATAAAACACGAGATGACGTAAAGTCATTTCTGAGCAATTGTCAGAATCCTATTGGCATGCCAACCTATCCAAACTAGTCAACTAGGCAAATTAGGGCATATTACAATGTTACATATATTTTTTTTTTTCATAGGGTTTATACATCTTTATGCCTTTCACTGGTCAATAAACTTATTGACCTTTTTATGCATCATGGATAGGTTGATTCTAGCATCAACATGTCACAATTTACAATTCAATATGTTGTCAATATAATGCAATTTACCCTTTTCACAAGTTGGCATTCATTGCCAAATCACTTCAAGCATCATTTTATGTAATAACCAATTTTCAATTTTAGTGTGCTAGATTGGTCTAGCTTAAAGTCCTATTTCCCTTGGTTTTTAGCTTCTGGTCAAAAAAGCAAAATTGTTGCTCTATGTCTTATTGCACGCGGGGCAAAATTTCAGGTCATTATGAGTTGTATAGACCAAGATATGGTCAATTTACTAAAGCTGGACAGATTGCACCTTTGGTGCAAAATTTGGTCAATTTCTAAATTTTTGTGTGCTAGATTTATCTAGCTTAAAGTCCTATTTCTCTTGGTACTATTCCCTTCAATTCATTTCATTAGTCAACCTATAATGTTGACCCTTGATGCACTCTACGTGAGTCAATTCTAATGTTACCAATATGTCACATTTTATAGCCCTTTAGTGTTGGTATATGTTACCAATTTCATTTCCAAGTGTATTGTATTTTATTGTAATTTACCGGATTTCGGTGTACTATTTTGATCTAGCTGGACAACCTAGTTCCCTCGGTTTTTGTGTAACACCCCTAAGTTCGGTAGTGCGTTCTACTGTTCCTGTGACCAGTGTTGTCCGGACAGCTAGGATGCCTAGAACTACACTTCGATATGAGTGAGGAGACATAAAATAATGAAATACAAGAAAAGAAAATACAAGAAAAACAAAGGAAAAATAATAGCAAAGAAATGTAACCAAGTTAAGCGAGCTGAGAACCCTAGCGATGGGTGACCGCACCGGGAAGTCATGGCATGGACCGTTAACTAGCCCTGGACCTCGGGGAACCCTAGAAAATATTTTTAGGACTTAAATAGACCCCTATTGAAGTATAAATATCATTATAAATATTAAATGAAAATTAAATAATTAGTACAAAGAAAAGTGAGAAATCGAAAAACGGACAAAATCCGGTGTTACCAAAAATCGAATGCAACGAGCAGGGCATTGTGGTCATTTGTCACCCCGAGTTGTCTTTTGACCTAAATGTCCATTAAAAATAAATAATATTACACTTGAAAAATATAATGAAAAATTAATTTAGGGGTACCTAATGTAAATAGCCAAAAGTGGAGAGTAAATGGAGTAATTAACACATTTAACATATAAAATGGTTTAATTAATGTGAGTGGACCACTAAGAATTATAATATGTATTAAGTGGGCAGATTGCTCTACTAAAACATCATCTTCAACCTTTGAAGACTATCCATGCCGAAATGAGAAGCTTGAAATCCTCCATGGCCGTTTTGCTTTAAGCTTCATCATCCTCTTCATTTCACCTCCAAACACCTAGGTTGCTTCATTAAAATTTATCCCCACATCACAAGGAAGAGTTTGATAACAATTTCAAGAAGTTTTGGTGAAGATTTAAGAAGTCTCATCCATAGGTAAGTTTGAGTTTTTGAATATTGCTTTGTTAAAGTTTGTAAGCATGTTATGGGTGTTTGAATTATGAAGAAATTTTTGAGGTTTGATGTTGAATGGGAATGTGTAATTTTGGCAGCCATGGAAATACCTTGAAAGCAGGTTATTTGTGCTTGTAAATGGTGAATTAAATGATTGATTAAATGTATATTGTGTAGGAAATTGTTTAGGTGATGTATACTTAGTATATGTAAATGTAAAATGAAATTTAAAGCTTGGAAAGTAATGGAATGTAAGTGTACCATTGTGGCAGTTTGCTAACCCTTGAAGAATGCTGGAATTCATGCTTGGTTTATGGAATAATGATGTTAAAATGTGTTGGTTGTTATGGCAGTTTGAATGTATGTATAGTGGTGTGAAGGTTGGACATGTGAATGAGCTTGGTTATGGAGTTAAATTGTTGCAAATTGAGTTGGGCAAATTCTGCACTTGTTGGTGCACATTGAATGTAATTGTAAGCTGCCAAAATGACCTATAATGTGTTGTGAATTATGTTTAAGTCATGGTACAACCAGAATTGGCTTGAATGTTAAGTTGGTGAGTGTTAAAAGTGATGCTTGATGTGTATGCAAGAATTTCAATAAGGCAGTCTGAGTTTTAGGCCTATAACTTTAAGTGTGTGGCTCCAATTGGTATGAGACCAATTGGAGGTGAAACTAGGCACAAAATGTGCCAACTTTCATGAAGGAAGCTTTCCAAAATTCTGCTTGCAAGGTAGCTTGAAAAATGACCAAATCCGGATTAAGTGCAATTGAGGCCTGAAAATTGACCAATTGGGCAGCAGTTAGTGTTTAGGCCATAACTCACTCAAAACAGGTCCAATTGACCTGAAATTTTAACCACGAATAGTTAAGACCCATATCTACAAGTCTTATGAAGACACCAAAACCCAGAAATGACCATAAGCAAGTCAAACAGCTTGTACAAGTTCGGGTCCAAAAACTGGCCGAACTTAAAATGACCTAAAGTGACCTAAAATGACCAATTTTGATGCAATTTGACCAGCAATAGTAAAATGACCATAACTTGGTCTACATAACTCAGAATGACCTGAAATTTTGCTCCGCGTTCCATAAGACATAGATCTACAAGTTTGTAGTTTTGACCGAAACCCAAAAATCGAGGAAACTAGGTCGTCCGGCTAGGTCAAACTAGTATCCCGGAATCCAGCAAATTGCAAGAAAACACAAAATATATAGAAATGAATTTGGTAACATGTACCAACCCTCAAATACTATTGAATGTGACATATTAATAACGTTAAAACCTAATTTACCTAAAACGCATCGAGGGTCGATATATTGAGTTGATTAAGCAAATAATAGCATTCAGTGAATTACTTATCAAGCATTATCGTTAGGGACAATTTAATTTAGTACTAAAACACTTCAAATTGTGTTTCTCAATTAACAAGGACTCAGGAAAAGGGAAGGAAACACTGAGTTCAGACCAGGAGACAGTTATCAGAGGTTTGTGCACAACAGCTATTTCTTTTGAATTATTTTCAATTGAAATAAATTATGACTATTTGTATATTATTGTTTTAAATTGTGAAACTGTGACAAATTGTTTGAATGATATTTGATGGATACTTATTGATTGAAAAGCACTGTAAATGGTTTGAAACCACAACTATCATATATATTGATTGTATTCCTCGCTAGCTTGTCTAGTGGGATGAATTGAATTCCCTCTCTGGCTGAAGTGTTGAGGTGTGTGCCTGTTGAGGACGAATAGAATGAGTACTCATATTTTTGCTAGCTAGCTATGTTATACCTCATTAGCCATCGGCTTTTGGGACGAATTGAATACCTCATTAGCCATCGGCTTTTGGGATGAATTGAACTTTGGAACATGATTTCAAGCTGTGTGTGATTTATTGATACGTATTGTAAGATTGTGAAATGGAGTTTAAATTCTTATTGACATTCACTATCTTATGAATTTAACTATGTTTTGATTACTGAGATTTATTGTGATATTGTGTTAAATTCCTTATGACATTATTGTCTTGAATTTAACTATGGTTTTAAGTATCCATTATATATTTAACTTATGAATTGTGATTTAAAGTTGTATTTGGTTAATGTTGTGCACCACTGAGACATTGTCTCAGCGATAGCTTTTTATTGCTGTCGCAGGTAGACAGACAGATAGGGCAGCAGACTAGGCTGCTAGTACATCCAGCGAGAGATTTTCGGGTATAATGAGTATACCACATTTTGCATTTTGTACTGTAATGTATATTCACTGTATGTATATTTTGTTCTTGGTTTTGAGCAGTTGTAAATTCAAATTGTACATTGAAGTTGTAAAATAATTATGAGTTATTTTTGACTTGTAAAAATTGTATTATATTTCTTGTATCTCAGTCTTTGAAAAATCACTGTGGATTTGAGTTGAGAAATATGTTATGTTGAGAAAAATGTTGGAGTTGAGATTTGGAAATATATTGAAGTGCTTTTTACAGGTTTTCTGAAGAACTGTTTTATCCAAAATACAGATGGCACTCTGCCAAAATTTTTACAGAAATTCCAAGTAATTCAAATGTGTTAGTTCTATCACTTCAGTTCAAAAAGGTTTTTAACACCTGTAAATAGTGCTTACCACTGTAAAAGAAGTAAGAAAAGTTTTTAAAATCCCTTGTAGTGTATTTAATGGGTTATCAGTAGACGGAGTTGGTAATTCATTAGGTATACTACGGGATCATGTTATGCCTTACAGAGGGGTAAGGTGTGACATGTTTTAGTGGTATCAAAGCAAAGTTTTTAAATTATGTTTTCACATGTTATTTGAATATTCTTTCTTCATAGTACAACTGCTCAACATCATTGTTTGATACATACAGTACATTACATTATAAATATGCACTAACGAGAGTAAATCTCCTTGTGTTATTTATTCAGGAGATCTAAGATCCTCGCATTGACTATGGAAGAGGGTGATCGTTCATTCGATCAATCTATAGAGGCTGAGGTGCAAGGGGATGCCCCAGCCCTACACAATGTCAGTGGTTTAGCAAAGACCACCGCAGATCAAGCAGCTTTTTTGCTCAGTTCACTCAGCAGATGGCTGCAATGTTCCAACAAATGGCTGGTAATGTGCCTACTCAAGTCCCAATACAGACACCAGTGGTACAACCACAGTCTCCTGCTAGGCAGTATGACAAATTGATGAAATATGGGGCTACAGAGTTCAAAGGGACAGTAGATCCTCTAGAGGCTAAATAGTGGTTAGAAAGGATGGATAGGGTATTCAAGAAACTGCATTGCACGGAGGAGCTCAGATTTGAATACTCAGTATCTTTGCTACAGGGGGAAGCTTATGACTGGTGGAAAACCATTCCCCAAAGTCTGGTAGAACCTGCAGTGCTAACATGGAATGACTTTCTCAGGGAATTCAGACAAAAATATGTCCCTGATGCTTATGTAGACCAGAAACTGCAAGAGTTCCTAAGTCTGAAACAGGGGAGCAGATCAGTGGCTGAGTATGAAAGAGAATTTTCCCGCCTGAGCCATTATGCAGTAAGTTTACTTGCTACCAGCAGGGAGAGATGCAAGAGGTTTGAAACTGGCTTGAAGCCCAGTATCAGATTACAAGTAGTCGGATTCAAACACACTAACTTCTCTGAACTTGTTTCTCAAGCCCTAGAGTAGGAAAGAATTGAGTTTGAAGCTACTCCTGAGAAAAAGAAATCAGAGAAAACAGAGAAAGAGGGAAAATCAGTAGAACAGAGTTCCAGTAGTCCTACTAGAAAGAGGAAGAACCATGGGGGACATGGCAGAGGTGGCAAGAAGTCTGGTAGGGGAAGATATTCAGGACAAAGACCTCCACTATCTGGTCAGCAGAGTTCCAGAAGTTCCTATCCTCCCCGCCAATGTGAAACTTGTGGAAAAAATCATGGTGGGATATGCTACAAGGCTATTGGAGCCTGTTATAACTGTGGAGGCACAGGACACTTTGCTAAGGACTGCACCAGTAGGCGCAGAGTTGGACCACCTCCTACTACTGCAGAAGGGTCAGTTCAGAGCCCTGTCACTAGAAGTTCACAACCACCCAGCAGAGGTAGAGGCAGGGGTAGAGGTAACCCAGCAGGCAGCCAAAGCACAGTGAAACATTCAGAGCAAGACAGTGCTCCAGTCAAAGTCTATGCAATGAGACAGAGAGAAGAGGCAGAGACATCTGATGTTGTGGCTGTTACATTCTCAACTTTTAATTAAGATGTGTTTGTGTTATTTGATCCGGGTTTTACCCATTCTTATGTGAGTGCTAGCATCATTGATTGCATTGCTGTTCCATGTACACAAATGGACTTTGAGGTGCTAGTAACAAGTCCGCTAGGACAGGAGGTCAGGGTTAATAAAATGTATAGAGATTGTCCTTTGGTGATCCAAGGACACACTTTTCTATCTGATTTCATTGAAATGCCCTTCAGAGATTATGATATCATCTTGGGCATGGATTGGTTAGCTAGGCATCATGCCATGATTGACTGTAGGCTGAAGACAGTCACTTTTGGTCTCCCTCAGTACAGTGATGTGGTAATACATGGGGAGAGGCAGTTATTGCCATAAAAAATCATTTCGGCTGCACTAGCAAGAAAAATGATCAGAAAGGGGTGTGAAACATACTTGGCACATGTGATAGACACCCAAGTGGGGAGTCCGGCATTGAAGGACATCCCTACAGTATATGACTTTCCAGATGTGTTTCCTGATGAATAGCCAGGATTACCTCCGGATAGAGAAGTGCAGTTTGAAATTAATGTTATGCCTGGTGTGGATCCAATCTCCATAACGCCATACAGAATGGCACCAGCAGAGTTGAAGGAGTTGAAGATACAGTTGCAAGAATTACTTGAAAAGGGCTTCATCCGCCCTAGTGTGTCACCTTGGGGAGCACCAGTGTTGTTTGTTAATAAGAAGGATGGTACTCTCCACTTATGTATAGATTACCGACAGTTGAATAAGGTGACAATAAAGAACAGATATCCATTGCCTCGCATTAATGATCTGTTTGATCGGTTGAAGGGTGCAGCTATATTCTCCAAAATTGATTTGCGATCTGGTTATTATCAGTTGAAGGTGCAAGAACAGAGTATTCCAAAAACTGCTTTCAGAACTCGGTATGGCCACTATGAGTTTCTAGTAGTGCCATTCGAGTTAACAAATGCTCCAGCTGCTTTTATAGATCTGATGAACACTATCTTCAGATCATATCTCGATCAATTTGTGGTGGTGTTTATTGATGATATTTTGATATACTCGAGGAATGTAGAAGAGCATGACAGACATCTGCGGATTGTACTACAGACCCTAAGGGAGAAACAACTATACGCCAAATTGTCGAAGTGTGAATTTTGGCTGAAAGAAATCTCCTTTTTGGGACATGTTGTGTCAGCTGAAGGGATCAAGGTAGATTCCAGCAAGGTAGAAGCTATCCTTAATTAGAAACTGCCTAGGAATATCACTGAAATTCGCAGTTTTCTGGGTTTAGCTGGATATTACCGTCAGTTTGTGAAAGGATTCTCTATGTTATCTTCTCCACTGACCAAGCTGCTTCGGAAAGATGTAAAATTTCAGTGGACAGATAAATGTCAGCAGAGTTTTGATGAGTTGAAGAGGTGTTTAATCAAGCTCCAAGTCCTCACTTTACTTACTCCGTAAAGAATACACGCTTTATAGTGATGCTTCTCACAATGGGTTAGGCTGTATCGATGCAAGATTGGAATGTCATTGCTTATGCATCACGCCACCTGAAACCGCATGAGAGGAACTACCCAACACATGATCCGGAGCTAGCACCATTGTTTTTGCTCAAAGATCCGAGACACTATTTGTATGGAGAGAAATGCTACATTTACACGATCACAAGAGCTTGAAGTACTTAGGCACCCGTAAGGAATTGATTTTGAGGCAGAGGATATGGTTTGTTCTCATGAAAGTTTATGATTGCTTAATAGACTATCACCAGTGGAAAGCAAATATGGTGGTCGACGCTTAAGTCGCAAGACTATGGCAAGTCTCGGAGTTTCTCCTTTGTCCATGGTATATGAATTGAAAGCACAAAGATGCCGTCTAGAGATTGATGATGAGGGATGACGAGTTGCATGGCATGTACAGCGGTGTTGATTGATCGATCGTAATGGTCGCAGAGTGATGAAAAATATCGGTTACCGAAAGAAGTCAGCAGGCAAGAAACCTGAATTCTCGTGAGAGATGATGGTTTATTGCTACATCAAAAGCGTAATGTGCGTTCCTAGTGATGTGGAATTGAGACAAAGTCATTATGAAGGAAGCACATGAGTCTCCTTTTGCTATGCACTGGTGGAACTAAAATGTACAGAGGGTGAAAGAGCATTCGGTGGATGGGTATGAAGAGAGATATAGCTGAATTTATTTCCAAATGCCTAACTTGTCGCAAGTAAAGGCGTAACATCAAGTTTCACTGTTTGTTACATGCTTTATCGATGCAGTGGAAATGGGAACGAATAACTATGGATTTTGTTACAAGACTTCCAAGGACACGAGTAGTCATGATGCGATGGGTTATAGTTGATGATTGACTAAGTCCGCTCACTTTTGCGATTCGGATGGATTATAGCCTGGAAAGATTGGCCAGATTGTATATATATGAGATTGTAAAACTGCATGGAGTGCCAGTATCAATTGTGTCTGACAGAGATCCTAGGTTCACTTCTAGATTCTGGGGTAGTCTTCAGAGAGCCCTAGGAACTAGATTGAACTTCAGCATAGCATTCCACCCACAGACAGATGGCCAGTCTGAAAGGGTTATTCAGATATTGGAGGATATGCTACGGGCTTGTGTGATTGAGTTTGAAGGTAGTTGGGATAAACACTTGCCTTTGATTAAGTTTGCTTATAACAACAGCTATCAATCAAGCATTGGGATGCCTCCATATGAAGCTTTGTATGGCAAAAAGTGCAGAACTCCCTTATGTTGGGATGAAGTAGGTGAAAGGAAGATGGTTGGGCCAGAAATTGTTCAGCAGACAGAGGAAAAGATCAGATTGATCAGAGATAGACTCAAGGTCGCATCGACCGTCGAAGTCCTATGTTGATCCAAAAGAAGAGATATTGAATATGCAATGGGTGATAAGGTATTCCTCAAAGTTTCTCCTTGGAAGAGGATTATGAGATTTGGTAGTGGGGAAAGCGAGTCCTCGTTTCATCGGACCATATGAGGTTCGGAAAGAGTGGATCCTTTGGCATATCGGTTGGCATTACCTCGAGTTAGCAAGGATACAGTGTCTTCCATGTGTCCATGTTAAGGAGGTACAGATCGACCCATCTCATGTACTATCGATTGAAGAGATTGAAGTAAATCCAGACCTCTCATATGAGGAAGAACCCATAGAAATTAAGCCAAGAGGTGAAGCAATTGAGGAACAAACCGATACACTGGTTAAAGTGTGGAACCATCATTCAGGCTAGGAAGCTACTTGGGAACGTGAAGAGGATATGAGGAGATAACACCCACAGCTGTTCAGAGACTAATTCCAGGTAAAATTTCGAGACGAAATTTATTTTAAGGGGGGAAGAATTGTAACACCCCTAAGTTCGGTAGTGCGTTCTATTGTTCCTGTGACCAGTGTTGTCCGGACAGCTAGGATGCCTAGAACTACACTTCGATATGAGTGAGGAGACATAAAATAATGAAATACAAGAAAAACAAATACAAGAAAAACAAAGGAAAAATAATAGCAAAGAAATGTAACCAAGTTAAGCGAGAACCCTAGCGATGGTGATCAGATAGGGAAGTCACGGCATGGACCGTTGACTAGCCCTGGACCTCAGGGAATCCTGGAAAATATTTTTAGGACTTAAATAGACCCCTATTGAAGTATAAAGATCATTAGAAATATTAAATGAAAATTAAATAATTAGTACAAAGAAAAGTGAGAAATCGAAAAACGGACAAAACCCGGTGTTACCGAAAAATCGGGAATGCAACTCGAACAGGGGCATTGTGGTCATTTGACACCCCGAGTTGTCTTTTGACCTAAATGTCCATTAAAAATAAATAATATTACACTTAGAAAATATAATGAAAAATTAATTTAGGGGTGCCTAATGTAAATAGCCAAAAGTGGAGAGTAAATGGAGTAATTAACACATTTAGCATCTAAAATGGTTTAATTAATGTGAGTGGACCACTAAGAATTATAATATGTATTAAGTGGGCAGATTGCTCCACTAAAACATCATCTTCAACCTTTGAAGACCATCCATGCCGAAATGAGAAGCTTGAAATCCTCCATGGCCGTTTTGCTTTAAGCTTCATCATCCTCTTCATTTCACCTCCAAACACCTAGGTTGCTTCATTAAAATTTATCCCCACATCACAAGGAAGAGTTTGATAACAATTTCAAGAAGTTTTGGTGAAGATTTAAGAAGTCTCATCCATAGGTAAGTTTGAGTTTTTGAATATTGCTTTGTTAAAGTTTGTAAGCATGTTATGGGTGTTTGAATTATGAAGAAATTTTTGAGGTTTGATGTTGAATGGGAATGTGTAATTTTGGCAGCCATGGAAATACCTTGAAGGCAGGTTATTTGTGCTTGTAAATGGTGAATTAAATGATTGATTAAATGTATATTGTGTAGGAAATTGTTTAGGTGATGTATACTTAGTATATGTAAATGTAAAATAAAATTTAAAGCTTGGAAAGTAATGGAATGTAAGTGTACCATTGTGGCAGTTTGCTAACCCTTGAAGAATGCTAGAATTCATGCTTGGTTTATAGAATAATGATGTTAAAATGTGTTGGTTGTTATGGCAGTTTGAATGTATGTATAGTGGTGTGAAGGTTGGACATGTGAATGAGCTTGGTTATGGAGTTAAATTGTTGTAAATTGAGTTGGGCAAATTCTGCACTTGTTGGTGCACATTGAATGTAATTGTAAGCTGCCAAAATGACCTATAATGTGTTGTGAATTATGTTTAAGTCATGGTACAACCAGAATTGGCTTGAATGTTAAGTTGGTGAGTGTTAAAAGTGATGCTTGATGTGTATGCAAGAATTTCAATAAGGCAGTCTGAGTTTTAGGCCTATAACTTTAAGTGTGTGGCTCCAATTGGTATGAGACCAATTGGAGGTGAAACTAGGCACAAAATGTGCCAACTTTCATGAAGGAAGCTTGCCAAAATTCTGCTTGCAAGGTAGCTTGAAAAATGACCAAATCCGGATTAACTGCAATTGAGGCCTGAAAATTGACCAATTGGGCAGCAGTTAGTGTTTAGGCCATAACTCACTCAAAACAGGTCCAATTGACCTGAAATTTTAACCACGAATAGTTAAGACCCATATCTACAAGTCTTATGAAGACACCAAAGCCCAGAAATGACCATAAGCAAGTCAAACAGCTTGCACAAATTCGGGTCCAAAAACTGGCCGAACTTAAAATGACCTAAAGTGACCTAAAATGACCAATTTTGATGCAATTTGACCAGCAATAGTAAAATGACCATAACTTGGTCTACATAACTCAGAATGACCTGAAATTTTTCCCCGCGTTCCATAAGACATAGATCTACAAGTTTGTAGTTTTGACCAAAACCCAAAAACTGAGGGAACTAGGTCGTCCGGCTAGGTCAAAATAGTATCCCGGAATCCGGCAAATTGCAAGAAAACGCAAAATACATAGAAATGAATTTGGTAACATGTACCAACCCTCAAATACTATCGAATGTGAAATATTAATAACGTTAAACCTAATTTACCTAAAACGCATCGAGGGTCGATATATTGAGTTGATTAAGCAAATAATAACATTCGGTGAATTACTTATCAAGCATTATCGTTAGGGACAATTTAATTTAGTACTGAAACACTTCAAATTGTGTTTCTCAATTAACAAGGACTCAGGAAAAGGGAAGGAAACACTGAGTTCAGACCAGGAGACAGTTATCAGAGGTTTGTGCACAACAGCTATTTCTTTTGAATTATTTTCAATTGAAATAAATTATGACTATTTGTATATTATTGTTTTAAATTGTGAAACTGTGACAAATTGTTTGAATGATATTTAATGGATACTTATTGATTGAAAAGCACTGTAAATGGTTTGAAACCACAGCTATCATGTACATTGATTATATTCCTCGCTAGCTTGTCTAGTGAGATGAATTGAATTCCCTCTCTGGCTGAAGTGCTGAGGTGTGTGCCTGTTGAGGACGAATAGAATGAGTACTCATATTTTTGCTAGCTAGCTATGTTATACCTCATTAGCCATCAGCTTTTGGGACGAATTGAATACCTCATTAGCCATCGGCTTTTGGGATGAATTGAACTTTGGAACATGATTTCAAGCTGTGTGTGATTTATTGATACGTATTGTAAGATTGTGAAATGGAGTTTAAATTCTTATTGACATTCACTGTCTTATGAATTTAACTATGTTTTGATTACTGAGATTTATTGTGATATTGTGTTAAATTCCTTATGACATTATTGTCTTGAATTTAACTATGGTTTTAAGTATCCATTATATATTTAACTTATGAATTGTGATTTAAAGTTGTATTTGGTTAATGTTGTGCACCACTGAGACATTGTCTCAAATGATAGCTTTATATTGTCGCGCAGTAGACAGATAGAGGCGTGAGACTAGGCTGCTAGTACATCCAGCGAGAGATTTTCGGGTATAATGAGTATACCACATTTTGCTTTTTGTACTGTAATGTATATTCACTGTATGTATATTTTGTTCTTGGTTTTGAGCAGTTGTAAATTCAAATTGTACATTGAAGTTGTAAAATAATTATGAGTTATTTTTGGCTTGTAAAAATTGTATTATATTTCTTGTATCTCAGTCTTTGAAAAATCACTGTGGATTTGAGTTGAGAAATATGTTGTGTTGAGAAAAATGTTGGAGTTGAGATTTGGAAATATATTGAAGTGCTTTTTACAGGTTTTCTGAAGAACTATTTTATCCAAAATACAGATGGCACTCTGCCAAAATTTTTACAGAAATTCTAAATAATTCAAATGTGTTAGTTATATCACTTCAGTTCAAAAAGGTTTTTAACACCTGTAAATAGTGCTCACCACTGTAAAAGAAGTAAGAAAAGTTTTTAAAATCCCTTGTAGTGTATTTAATGGGTTATCAGTAGACGGAGTTGGTAATTCATTAGGTATACTACGGGATCATGTTATGCCTTACAGAGGGGTAAGGTGTGACATTTTGGGTTTCGGTTCAAACTACAAACTTGTAGGTCTATGTCTTATTGCACGCGGGGCAAAATTTCAGGTCATTCTGAGTTGTGTAGACCAAGATATGGTCAATTTACCAATGCTGGACAGATTGCACCTTTACTTCAAAATTTGGTCAATTTTAGGTCACTTTTGGTTCGGCAGTTTTTGTACCCGAATTTGTGCAAGCCATTTGACTTGGTTCTGGCCATTTCTGGGTTTTGGTGTCTTCATAAGAGTTGTAACTCTATGTCTTATTGCACTCGGGGCAAAATTTCAAGTCATTCTAGGTTGTATAGACCAAGATATGGTCAATTTACTAAAGCTGGACAGATTGCACCTTTAGTGCAAAATTTGGTCAGTTTTAGTTCTGGCAGTTTTGGTACCTGAACTTGTGCAAGCCATTTGACTTGGTTCTGGCCATTTATGGGTTTTGGTGTCTTCATAAGAATTGTAGCTCTATGTCTTATTGCACTCACGGCAAAATTTCAGGTCATTCTAAGTTGTATAGACCAAGATATGGTCAATTTACTAAAGTTGGACAAATTGCACCTTTTGTGCAAAATTTGGTCAGTTTTAGTTCTGGCAGTTTTGGTACCTGAATTTGTGCAAGCTATTTGACTTAGTTCTGGCCATTTCTGGGCTTTGGTGTCTTCATAAGAATTGTAGATCTATGTCTAAACTAACCATGGTAAAAATTTCAGGTCAATTGGACTGTTTTGTGTGAGTTATGGTCATCCCAAGGACTATTGTTCATATTGTCAAAAATCTAGGTTGCAAGGTTGCTATTCCGGATTTGGTCATTTTTAAGGTCAGTTTCTAGGCAGAATTTTGGCAACATTTCTACATGAAAGTTGGCCTATTTGGTGTCTAGTTTCACCTCCCATTGGCCTCATACCAATTGGGGTCACCAATTGTCACTTAAGGTTCAATTTACCTACTGCCTTCACAAAACAGAATCTGCACACAAAGAACACTTCCAAATGACATTTCTCCTCCTTCCCAAAACTACCAATATACATTCATAACACTTCTATATCATTCATCAAATCTCAAACATGTCCATTTGGACAGAATATACCAGTCTTCAAAATACAATACACAACCTTAGTTTCAAAAGTCAAAATCAACATCTTACACATGAAATTACTTAGCTAATACATATACTTCAATTAGCAACATACAGTACACTTTTACTAATCCAATCAATACCTTAATTTACCGATTAATTTCATGAAACTATCAACCTTCTAAGCTCATGAAGGCTGCCAGAATTTTTCACTTGTCCAAGGTCTTCCACAATTACTCAAATCCTACCTCGAAACATCAATATTTAACATTCTCATGAAATAATCTTTTTAACTCATGCAATACCTTAATTAACATCACAAAACACTTCTTTTACCCATGAATAAATCAAAGTCTAAATTCTTCCTTGGCTGCCAAAAATTGTACACATCAATAACCCGTTAAAATCTTCCAATTTCTTCACCATTCAACTCATTTCAACCTTATTATAAAGTTTAAAATCAAGTGAGGTAAGGAAAACTAGCACTAACCTTTTGTGGAGCTTGATCAAAACTCACCAATCTTGCTTCCTTTTGCTGCCTAAATACTGCCCAAGCTATGTAGAGTAACTTTAATGAAGAACAAGTGAAGAAATTATGGCTTGAAATGGTGGATTGGAGTTCATGCATGGTGGGTGGCCATGGAGTCTTAAGGAGAGAAAATCAAATTCGGCAAGGTTGCTTGGAATGAAGAAATGAGGTGGTTTTGGCAATGAAATCTGTCCACTTAGGTATTTATACACTCCACTATTTGAGATTAATAAATATAATATGTGCCACTAACATTCCACTAACTTTAGGTTAACATTATAATAATTAAACTTATGAATATCTCAATTATTTCCCCATAATTCCTTTAATTGCATTATGTGTAAAATTTCTTATTTTCATGACATTTACAAAATTTTTATATCACTTATTTTTAATGGACATTTAGGTTAAAAGGCAACTCTAGGTGTCAAATGACCAAAATACCCCACTTCGGGTTATATTTCCGATTTTTCGGTAACACCGATTTTTGTCTGTTTCTCGAATTTTCATTTTTCTTTGTACTAATTTATTAATTTTTCTTTAATAATTCTAGTGTCAATTATATTTCAATAGACCTTTACTTACGTCCCGAAATTAAATTCTGAGGGTTTTCCGTGGTCCTAGGGTTGGCAATGACCTTCCCAAAGGCATCACCCATCATCTTGTGGCTCTGCTTAACTTAGCTTCATTTTCTCTCTTTCATTTGTCTTTGATTTTTCTTGCATTTTCTTCTTATTTATTTCATCATTATATGTCTGCTCATTATCACCAAGTGTAGTTCCGCACATTCGACTTTCCGGCACATTAGCCGTCGAGCAAAGAGAATGTACGGACTACGAAAATGAGGATGTTACAACTCTTCCTCTAAAAAGGAATTTCGTCTAAATTCATCTGATTCAAACAACCGAGCTTATTGTTGTCTCATAATTTTATTCACTTTTCCATCATTGTTTTCCTCTGCCTTTAGTATTCCTACTCATGAAATTCTATTATTCATTAGTTTCTTGATCTCTCATGCTAGGATTCTTTACCAGTCCTTCTGTCTCTTTTACCAATTCCAACTCTGTTAAATTACCCTTTGTCTAGGTATTCTGCATTTATCTCATACAAGACCTTATACCTTGGTATCTTCATGCTTATTTAATAAATATCACTATACACAAGCTCCATCAATGGAAGGTATCTATTCTTGCTTCCAAAGAGAGCATCCATACAATTTCTAAATGTATTCTCAAATACCTACATCATTCCTTTCTGTCAAAAATATTAAAATACTGATAAGACTCCATATCTATGTCCAAATATCTTCATCCTCAAGGTGTTCTTTCTAATTTATAGCCATACTGAATTCTCAAAGCTTATAGCAATTTTTGTGGTAATGGTAGTCCACATTAGTGTAACCGAGTCACTGACTCTAGCTACCTTAGAAGTGTGGTCTTTCGATAGGCTAGTTCTGAAGTTTTAAATTTCTGACTAGAATTTTCACATTTATTTCCCGTAATAGTACTCTATTCGAGCGTAACTGTATCAAATTATAGATTACTTACAAATATTCTTATTTTATTATACCACGAGGAAGCACGTAACTCTACACAATAATCCCATATCGGTACTGTAATCTGCAGCTTACAATACAAATATCGAGAACATTACATAGTCACTACGTTATAACCTCATGAACTAGGTTTTCTACTTCTTTTTCTAATGCCCACTGCGACTCTGAGTCCATATCTTAACTTTGAATAATCAAAAGTAAACAGATCTGCATTAGTGTCATCTCGACTCTTATGAATGCAATGCATGTATGCACACTATCTTTCCACTTATCTTTGCCTAGGAACGCCTAAACCGTGCTCTGATACCACTAAATGTAACACCCCTCATCCGTCTACAGTATAGCCGAGCAAGAAGTGCTACACGGCTTGCCGGAGCACCTGATCTTATCTGATTTCATTAAAGTTCTTGATTACTTGTTCAAAAGCTTTATCTAAGGTTTAGGCTATTTTTACTGTTTATCAAAATCTGACTAATTTGGAAATTTCAAAAATTTTAATGATAATCCAGCAGAGTGCCGGCAGTAATTTGGACTACCAGTTCTTTTGAACCTGCCAAAAACAATTTCAATATATATACTCAAATTCATAACTCAGAATCAGTCTCAAAATTTTTCATACTCAATCTCAATCAGAATCATCATGATCAGATACTTAACTCATATATCAAAATTCTTACATTTTATTATTTTGCATAATTTGCCAACTAATTACATAAATTTGTCAAGTACAGGATGTACAAATAATTTACATTATACTTAGAATGAACAAAATACATAACATGTGTAAATATGAGCCCTATCTACATGCATTGCTGAAGAGGTGACAACCTTCAATTCTTCTGACACTTCTACAGATCTGGACTCCAAAAATCTCAGTCGACAGCCTATTGGTTTTACCTTTAGTACCTGCGCGAGGAAGCAATTCCATCGCGCTAAGCATTTCTGCTTAGTGGTGCAATAGTATAACAAGAAATAATATATACAATTAAAGAAAGAAATAAACCATAATTCAGATACTCAAGAATCAATTTAATTTGGTATGGTATTTCTAGTATCAACAATCTTATATACTAGTTTGTTCCTCTTTGGAAGTGCTTAGTATATAACTTTTTAGTAATACTATCCAGTATACAAATTATTCTCACTGTATTGTATTTCAAGTCTCTACGGTTCTGCAATTTATATTTTTGTTATGTTTCTTTTGCTAATTTCTTTTACTCATTCATTCTATACTTAATTTAATTGTACTAAAATTTCATTATACTTAACTTAACTTAGCTTCCCGAATTGAATAATGTTTTAAATAACTGCCCATATAGCCTATACACTGACCAGACTGGATAAACGGATATACTAGCACTGGGTACCTAGTACCTCGGGCCGTCACACCATCGGTCACAAAGTATCTCCGTGTGTAAACAAAGTGTGGCTAAAAAGCCATATAATCAATCAGGCATTAAGCCGAGTATAATAACACAAACTGTATAGCCATAGGCTATTAAAATAATAGTATGGCATAATAAGCCATAAAACACAGTATGATATAAAGTCATTTACGTAATTTGTCGAATCCTATTGGCATGCCAACCTATCCAAACTAGTCAACTAGGCAAATTAGGGCATATTACAATGTTACATATTTAATTTTTTTTTCATAGGTTTTATACATCTTTATGCCTTTCACTGGTCAATAAACTTATTGACCTTTTTATGCATCATGGATAGGTTGATTCTAGCATCAACATGTCACAATTTACAATTCAATATGTTGTCAATATAATGCAATTTATCCTTTTCACAAGTTGGCATTCATTGCCAAATCACTTCAAGCATCATTTTATGTAATTGCCAATTTTCAATTTTAGTGTGCTAGATTGGTCTAGCTTAAAGTCCTATTTCCCTTGGTTTTTAGCTTATGGTCAAAGAAGCAAAATTGTAGCTCTATGTCTTATTGCACGCAGGGTAAAATTTCAGGTCATTATGAGTTGTATAGACCAAGATATGGTCAATTTACTAAAGCTGGACTGATTGCACCTTTGGTGCAAAATTTGGTCAATTTTTAAATTTTTGTGTGCTAGATTTGTCTAGCTTAAAGTCCTATTTCTCTTGGTACTATTCCCTTCAATTCATTTCATTAGTCAACCTATAATGTTGACCCTTGATGCACTCTACGTGAGTCAATTCTAATGTTACCAATATGTCATATTTTATAGCCCTTTAGTGTTGGTATATATTACCAATTTCATTTCCAAGTGTATTGCATTTTATTGTAATTTATCGGATTTCGGTGTACTATTTTGATCTAGCCGGACAACCTAGTTCCCTCAGTTTTTGTGTTTTGGTCCAAACTAAAAACTTGTAGGTCTATGTCTTATTGCACGCGGGGCAAAATTTCAGGTCATTCTGAGCTGTGTAGACCAAGATATGGTCAATTTACCAATGCTGGACAGATTGCACCTTTACTTCAAAATTTGGTCAATTTTAGGTCACTTTTGGTTCGGCAGTTTTTGTACCCGAATTTGTGCAAGCCATTTGACTTGGTTCTGGCCATTTCTGGGTTTTGGTGTCTTCAAAAGAATTGTAGCTCTATGTCTTATTGCACTCGGGGCAAAATTTCAAGTCATTCTAAGTTGTATAGACCAAGATATGGTCAATTTACTAAAGCTGGACAGATTGCACCTTTAGTGCAAAATTTGGTCAGTTTTAGTTCTGGCAGTTTTGGTACCTGAACTTGTGCAAGCCATTTGACTTGGTTCTGGCCATTTATGGGTTTTGGTGTCTTCATAAGAATTGTAGCTCTATGTCTTATTGCACTCGGGGAAAAATTTCAGGTCATTCTAAGTTGTATAGACCAAGATATGGTCAATTTACTAAAGCTGGACAGATTGCACCTTTAGTGCAAAATTTGGTCAGTTTTAGTTCTGACAGTTTTGGTACCTGAACTTGTGCAAGCTATTTGACTTAGTTCTGGCCATTTCTGGGCTTTGGTGTCTTCATAAGAATTGTAGATCTATGTCTAAACTAACCATGGTAAAAATTTTAGGTCAATTGGACCTGTTTTGAGTGAGTTATGGTCATCCCAAGGACTACTGTTCATATGGTCAAAAATCTGGGTTGCAAGGTTTCTATTCCGGATTTGGTCATTTTTAAGGTCAGTTTCTAGGCAGAATTTTGGCAACATTTCTACATGAAAGTTGGCCTATTTGGTGTCTAGTTTCACCTCCCATTGGCCTCATACCAATTGGGGTCACCAATTGTCACTTAAGGTTCAATTTACCTACTGCCTTCACAAAACAGAATCTGCACACAAAGAACACTTCCAAATGACATTTTTCCTCGTTCCCAAAACTACCAATATACATTCATAACACTTCTATATCATTCATCAAATCTCAAACATGTCCATTTGGATAGAATATACAAGTCTTCAAAATACAATACACAACCTTAGTTTCAAAAGTCAAAATCAACATCTTACACATGAAATTACTTAGCTAATACATATACTTCAATTAGCAACATACAATACACTTTTACTAATCCAATCAATACCTTAATTTTCCGATTAATTTCATGAAACTATCAACCTTCTAAGCTCATCAAGGCTGCCAGAATTTTTCACTTGTCCAAGGTCTTCCACAATTACTCAAATCCTACCTCAAAACATCAACATTTAACATTCTCATGAAATAGTCTTTTTAACTCATGCAATACCTTAATTAACATCACAAAACACTTCTTTTACCCATGAATAAATCAAAGCCTAAATTCTTCCTTGGCTGCCAAAAATTGTACACATCAATAACCCATTAAAATCTTCCAATTTCTTCACCATTCAACTCATTTCAACCTTAGTATAAAGTTTAATCAAGTGAGGTAAGGAAAACTAGCACTAACCTTTTGTGGAGCTTGATCAAAACTCACCAATCTTGCTTCCTTTTGCTGCCTAAATACTGCCCAAGCTATGTAGAGTAACTTTAATGAAGAACAAGTGAAGAAATTATGGCTTGAAATGGTGGATTGGAGTTCATGCATGGTGGGTGGCCATGGAGTCTTAAGGAGAGAAAATCAAATTCGGCAAGGTTGCTTGGAATGAAGAAATGAGGTGGTTTTGGCAATGAAATCTGTCCACTTAGGTATTTATACACTCCACTAATTGAGATTAATAAATATAATATGTGCCACTAACATTCCACTAACTTTAGGTTAACATTATAATAATTAAACTTATGAATATCTCAATTATTTCCCCATAATTCCTTTAATTGCATTATGTGTAAAATTTCTTATTTTCATGACATTTTCAAAATTTTTATATCACTTATTTTTAATGGACATTTAGGTTAAAAGGCAACTCTAGGTGTCAAATGACCAAAATACCCCACTTCGGGTTATATTTCCGATTTTTCGGTAACACCGATTTTTGTCTGTTTCTCGAATTTTCATTTTTCTTTGTACTAATTTATTAATTTTTCTTTAATAATTTTAGTGTCAATTATATTTCAATAGACCTTTACTTACGTCCCGAAATTAAATTCTGAGGGTTCCCCGTGGTCTTGGGGTCGGCAGCAGCCTTCCCAGTGCAGTCACCCATCGCTGCTGTGTCGGCTCGTTTAACTTAGCTTAATTTTCTCTCTTTCATTTGTCTTTGATTTTTCTTGCATTTTCTTCTTATTTATTTCATCATTATATGTCTGTTCATTATCACCGAAGTGTAGTTCCAGACATTCCGACTTTCCAGGGTAGACATTAGCCGTCGGAATAGTAGAATATACGGACTACGAAAATGAGGATGTTACACAACCATTCAAGGAAATAACAAATAGATGCATGTGCATAGAAAGTCCTATCATGTGATGTTTCTAAGTTAGAAGGATTACTTTATGTATCATGTATATTTAACTAAACTAATTACATGCCAAATCATTTTACAAGTCATACATAGCATACAGAAGAAAAAGTTCTAGACATTGCATTCTACATTACATGCATAAGAGGAACAGGAGGGTCTGAAACATGTCAATATTTTCTAGGTTGTGTACTTAGGCTCATTAATTACCATGCCCCTTATATGCATCTTTACTGAGTCTAATTACATGCCAAAGGTCCATTTCAAAATATTCAAAATAATTAAAATAAATTAAGGCTCTAAATTAAAGAAAGAGGAAAGATAATATAAGTTAAAACCTTAAAATTGTCTTTACACCCATAATAAAAAATGAAATTAATCCTAAAATTATTACAAGGCCTTAAACTCATTAATATCTTGCAATAGGCCTTGGAGCTCTAAATCTTCATTTTAGTCCACCAAAAATCCATTTGCACACCTTTCTCCTTTGCAATTTCAGTTTTGGGCTTCTTTAATGGGCTTTAGCTCATTTAATTAATTTATATGTGAAAATAACTCAAAAATATAAAAAGTAAGTATTTAAATTAAAATATAAAAATAACAAAATTAATCAAATAAATAAACAAAAAGTAAAATCAAGAAAATCAAAGATAAGATTAACCTAATTAACTAAACTAAACCAAAGTATAATTAGAACTAATATTAACCAATTAAAGTCTCCTAAACTAAGCCAATCATTTAATCCTAATTCTAGTAGGTCTAATATACATAATTATCACCAACTGATTAATAAAAAGCATAAAAATTAAATAAAAGTAAAAAAGAGTTTAATTATAACTAAAATAAGTTAATTATATAGATATCTTGTAAAATCCATAAAAAAAACAAAACTCATCAAATAAAATCCAAAAAAAGTAACTAATGTCCTAGACATGCCAAACTTTATCATGGAAAAACAAAAATCCCCAAACTTGACATCATAAATCATTCAAAATTCAATGAATGGCATTGTTATGCTAATCGACTAGAATTGAACAACAAAAAGTAAAAATAATTCAAAAATACTAAACATTAATGAAACTCCACAAATGTTTATGGTCTAGTAACTAACATATCACATTTTAATATAGTAAAACATATCCAACCAAATTCCATATAGAATGATATGCATATGAAGAGTTTTACACTCATTAGGAGACTAAGACAGATTAGAGCACGAATTTTTGAAAAATTATGCATATTAATCTACATGGAATTAAAAAAATCTAAAAATATATCCTAAAATTAAGAATAATAAACAAAATTTTAAAACAAAATAACCATAAGAAACAGATTTACAAAAGTCGGGATCATGGACATTCTTTCCTATATAGGTCTAGATTTGCAAAAATCATAACTTTATCATTAAAATAGCAAATTAAATTATTCAAAATAGTAAATTTTATGGAGACATCCAAAATAATTTACTAAAAATAGTCTAACATGCAATTGAACATGCTACCATGGAGAATTAAGCAAAACAGAAATAGACATAACATGTATGTAGAGTTGTAAAGGCTTAGTCAGATTTTAACCCTTTTTTTTTTGCATGATTTCCTTGAACTCTAGGTGGTCCAAAGGCTCCTTGAGGATGTTTTGGACGGTGGAAAGCCACAAAAATTTAATTAGAATTTAAACAAATTAAAAGACCTAATTTTCTAACCCAAATTAATTAGGATGTGCTAAGTGTGTGAAAGCTAAATTGCTTATTTTTTGCATCAAAGCTTGGAGAAGGTTTATATTGAATTTAGTACCTTTCAAAAGCATGCAAAATCTAGTGTATTTGGGTGTCTCAGCTTTCTTCTTTTCCTCTCCCCCAAAAGCCTTCAATTAGCTAATTATTTATAGTCTTAAGGTGATTGGTTGATAAGATTAGGTTTAAAGTATTTAAATCAAAAGAATATAACAAACAAATCCTAATACTATCATACATGGCTGCATTGTTTTACCTCTTTATATATATTTTTATTTTTTATCATTTTTAATTATTTAATAATTAACTTAATGGACCAAAGCCCACAAGCTTGGTTAGCTGAAATGGGCTTGTTTTCTAGGCCTAGTGAGGTCTCCTGACCTAGCCTAGCTCAAGGCTATTTGCATGTCTAATGAGGCCTTAAGAGGCATGAGCCTTGGTATAGTCAAGTTGCTGAGCCTCTAGCTTAAGCTAAGCCCAATTACGCGTTTTATTAGTCACCCAAACCTAGTTTTTTACTATAATATCAAACTTTATTTTATTTCTTATTTTTTTATTTTCCATTGCTTTCCATCATTTCTGAATATCCCTGGGGTGTTTCTGAATTCTCAGAATTCTCAGGTATTTATCATCATTGAACTTCCCATTACCTTAACACATGCATGCATTTAAAGGGGTAAAAAATAAGTTTCAATGATTTACCCCCTAATTTGGTGGAGTTTCAGAATAGTGCCAAAGGTATTGCCAAAGTCTATCAAAGTATACCAACTCATATGATGTAAAGAGTGAAGTTTGAGTACACCACCATCTGTAATATACACGCTACCTGAGTTATGTCAGGACTTTAACAATGCTTCCTACTCCTTCTAAGAATGATAGTTAAATAGGTAATTGCAAAAGTGTGGTTTTGAAAGATTTTAAGGCTTTGAATCTAGAACCTCCAAGCTTTCTACATATTTTCTTTCGAGGGAGAATCAAATCCTCTACTAGTTTGAATGCATTTTTATTTGAAAAACTTGATTTGAGATTTTGGTATTCGCATATAAGTGACACTTAGATTGCCTACATATCTCCTTTTAAGGGAAAATGAAATTTAACATAGTTCAACAAATGCAATGTTATGAAATGATATGTACTCTCTTAAGTAATCCTATCTCTCATATCTACTTAGACATATTGCTCGCTTGAGCGATTCTATTTCTTATGCCTGCTTAGGCATATTGCTCATTTGAGCTATTCCATTTCTCATACTTGCTTAGGCATGTTACGTGCTTGAGCTATTCTATTTCTTATGCTTTCTTGGACATATTACTTTCTTAAGCTATTATATTTCTTATGCCTACTTCGGCATATTGCTTACTTAAGCTATCTCTGATCCTTTTATGTCTTTTTAGACTTTTCTTACCTTACCACTCATCTAGGCAGTTTTCTTATCCTCTTTTTATTCTCCTAACATTTTCTCTTTTTTTCTCTCTTTTTCTTTTTTTTTTCTTTACTAGGGAATTTTTTTAATTCTCTTTTCTCACTTTTGTTTCACTCATTGTTCGCTTAAACAATTTTTTTTTTTCCATTTTTTGTTTGCTTGAGCATTTTTATCTCCATGCCTATGTAACATCCCCTAATCTCTGATGACCGAAATTGATTGTGGTTGTAGGTCCTGAGATAGTCTCTAAAACCTTGAAGGGAATCTATGAAGGAGTTAGGATTAGTTAAATCTTTGTTTAATTATAAATGTTAAAGTTTCATAGATGTTTCTTTTATACCACACACACACACACACACATATAGAGTTTTTAAGAGCCAAGGAGGGATAGTGGTTATACTGATTATAAAATTTATAGTTTGAAGTTTTCTTACTAAAGGTAGAATTTTTCTGAGATGTTTTGGCCTAAGATTAGATGCGAGGGTAAGTCCCACTGAGAGGCAATAAAGTTCATAGTTTCCCTAGGTATTGTCAGAAAAAGTCTATCTGAAAACAAAAAGCTTTCAAAATATGGATACCATTTTTTGTAGAACTACTTCTTATTTAAACTTTTACACCTCTTCCTTAGAAATAAGAAGGATAATCAATAGCGAAGAAATCACCATTGAAGACTTTTAAAAATCAATTGATGATTGGGAAATTCTAAAAGTCCAAAAAGATCAAATTTACAAAACCTGAAAATTAATTTTTTTTTCAAAACCAATCTTACAATAAATATTAAAGAAAGAGATATTCAACTTGTAACACCCCCGTTTGCATAGCCTGGTAGATCTCACTGTTCCGGTGACCGATGTCGGTCTGGACAATTAAGGGGATTAGAACCACACTTAAGACAACTAAAGAAGCCATAAATACAAATAATTAGTAATTGCCAATTAGTTAAGTATAAATAAGAAAAACAGAACATAAGAGGTTAAACGAGCCGAGAGTCACAGCGATGGGTGACCGTCTCGGGAACGACTGCGAAGCCATTTTAAACTCAAATTTCGAACCGTAAAATGTGACGCTGCGGTCCTTAGGACCATTACGAACACAGTGGAAAAGAGAAAATCACGAAAAAGAACTGTTAAGCCAGTCAAATAATTAGGTCAGGGAGCCGGAAGAAATATTGAATTAATTGCAAACCGGGATGAACCGGCGAGGGGCAATTTGGTCAATTGACCCCGAGAGCTGACTCCTGACCTAACTATCAAATAAAATTGGAGAAAAGAAAATTTCAGAGTCGGGAATTAAATTAAAGAACTAATAGAAAAATAAATAGAAAAAAAAAGAAGAAAAAGAAAAGTTAAAAAGTTAGTGACATCATCATGGTGACATCACATATGAAGTCATAAATAATTTTTATTTACTAGATAATTTGACTAAGTCAATTAAGAGATAAATATACAAAATAAAGAAAAAAAAAACATTTTTACTTCTTCTTCTTCCATTTTTCTGTCACCCCTTTCTCTCTCAATTCTCTCATTTCCTTTCCACCATTAACACCCATCTCAAGCTTTCAAAGCTTGATTTTATTTTATAAACTCCCTAACTCCTTTAAGTAAATCTTGTTCTTGGATCTTGACAAGCATCTTGTGAACAAAAAGGAAGAGGAAAGTGAAGAATTGAAGAATTAGGAAATCTACAAATTGAGGTAAGTGCAATTTCAAGTTTAGATTCTTAATGAACTCATGAATTTAAGTTTATGTGTGATGAAATTGCATTAGAAATAAAGGAAATCATGCTTAAATAAGGGAAGAAAGAATGTGGCAGCCATGGAACCTTAAGGTTTTGATGGTATTTAGTTAGGTTAAACATGAAATCTTGGTGAATAGATGTTATATATGTGAATTGTATATTTAGATTACATGAATTGTGAAGATTGGACAAACTTAAGGTTTTGGACATTAGGGTTTAGAGACCAAAAATGTGAAAAACTTGTAAATGGTGTCTTTGACCTAATGTGAAGTGAGAAATGGTCATTTGTGACCTAATTAAGTGTGTTAGAAGTGTTGGAATTAAAGTCAAATTCGGAGGGAGTGTGGTCATGCTGCTGCAGCATGACCAAGTCAACTTTGAAGGACAAAAAATGAAATTTTACAAGTCCAATGGATATGGGACCAATTGGGGATGAAAATAGGCACTAAATGACACAATTTTCATTTAGGAAGCATGCCCAAAAAGTGACCAAAATCTAGTGAATCAATTGACCAAAGTTGGAAAATTGCAGGCTGCCCTGCACAAACTGACCAAATGAACAGTGTTTGTTCATTTAGTCATAACTCGAGCTAGGCAGGTCAAAATGACCTGAAATTTTACCAGTAGTTAGATGAGATATAGATCTAAAACTTTCATGAAGAACACAAACCCAAATTATGCCATTAACCCAATCAAATTACTGAGCAAAGTTGAATCACTGAACCTGCAGAACTGCAGATTTACCATATGAACAGTAAAGTTTCAATGGCTATAACTCTCTCTAGAAAACTCCGATTTAGATGATTCTTAAACTGATGGAAACCTAAGGCATAGTAGAACATTTCATATGAAGAAAATTAGACCAAATTATGGACTTAACTTGATCAAATTGCTGAACGAAGTTGGATCAATAAATCTGCCAGAACCAAAATCTGCAGCATGAACAGTAACTGTAATTTGGATATAACTTGAGCTACAAAACTCCAATTGGAGTGATTCAAAAAGTAGAATAAACTTAAGACAATAGGGAACATTTTTTATGAAGGAAGTTTTGTCAAATTTCAACAGAAAAGTGACCAATAGAATAGTGCAACCTTAGACACCAAAACTGAAAATTTGGCAATTTTGCCTAAAAGACCTAAGTTTTGAGAAAATGACCAAAACCAACAAGTTTGGTGACCAAAATGTGGTATGTGGGTGAAGTTGGAATTCCCATACCTATTAAGCCTTAGAAAGTCAACAATTTGACTTGAATAGTGTAGTGAATAGTAACCCAAAACATAAAAATTTCAAGAAATTCGAGTTTAGCACATTAGAGCTAGATAAAAATGAAGTTAAATTTATTTTTAGGTTTATGCTAAGTTATGGTACTGAAACACTGTGAAACTGTGTGTTTCAGCTGAAAAAGACTTGGAAGCTCTGAGAGACTGAGTCAAGGCCTAGAGGCGACTCACGTCAGGTTTGTGCACAATAAACTTTATTTGAGCATTTTGTCATTGAAAAATTGATTTAGTGTGATTAATGAAAATTTGAAGTTAATTATGAATTGTGTTGCCATATTGTGAATGAAATTGTGACTTTGGAAATTTATTGGATTTCTCATGAATCATTTGAATAAAATGTTTGAAATTGATTTTTGATTCGCACTTAGCATGACAGTATCTTATTATTCCTCCTACATTTATGGGGTGAGATCGGTTATCTTTCCTCCCTCTATGGTTTACAAGTTGAGGTTGTAGATCGGATGAGTACTCATTAGCTAGCTAGCCACCTCCCTCATTGATTTCGATTAGTGAGGTTGTAGATTGTTTTGTCGTGGTGTACAACGCAGCATTGATCGAAAATTTTGTGTCATGGCTTAAGTTGTGTATGAATTGGCAACACTGTGTTTCTTAAATTATTTGACTAAATTGTGTTATTATGAGCTTTGATAATTTGTGAAATGTGATTGAGAAATATTTAAACTGTGTTTTGGCAATGAATGATTTATATATTATATTTTAAATTTTTATTGTGCACCACTGAGTATTTTTATACTCAGCGACAGCTTATTTTGCTGTTGCAGATAAGAGCAAAGAGAAAGCAGCAGAGTGAGCTGCGGGATTGACAAGAACTTTTGATCATTTTTGTACGGGTATCATTTTATACCCTTGTAATTATTTTGATATAAATACTATAATGTCATAAGTATCAATGTAAAGTGAGCAGTTGTATAATAAGTTGTAATAATATTATTTTTGGAACTTCTTTTTGTAAATTAATATTTGTAGTTTGTGAATTTCATACTTTATGCACTGTGAATGAACTTATTAAATATTTTGAGATGATAAACTTTGATTGGATTGTGGAATTATTTTTGAAGCGGATTAAATTGAGTTGACTTGAAATTATTTGGTGGTTGGGAGTTAGAAAAAATTTATTGGAAGTGCTTTTTACAGGATTTTGAAGAACAGTTTTCTCTAAATACAAACGAAACTCTGTCTAAATTTTTATAAAAGTTGCGGTAAAATTAAAATGGACAAAAATTCTTACTAGTTTATAAGCTTTGAATAAATGATTTTAATTCCTATCAAAATGCTCACCACTTCCAAAATGCAAGAAAATAGTTTTAAAATCCCTTGTAGTGTACTTAATGAGTTATCGGTAGGTGAAGTTCGGTAGTTCATTAGGTATTCTACAGGATCATGTTATGCCTTACAGAGGGATAAGGTGTGACATGTTTTAGTGGTATCAGAGCATGGTTTTGCAATAAATTTTGACTATTTATGTGAACATTTCTTTGATAAGTACAACTGCTCAAGTGTCTTTAATTGATACATATGACATATTTACATCATGAATATGCACTGACGGAGGTCAACCTCCTTGTGTTTGATCTCAGGAAGTAGAAAATTTGGGAAAATGGAATGGAAGAAGGAGATCATTCCGTAGAACAATCTGTTGAGGCTAAGGTTCAAAGGGAAGCCCCAGCTGTGACACCCCTTACCCGACTATAGTGTAGCCGAGCAAGTTATGCCACTCAGTATGCTGGAGCACTCTATTTTATCTTAATTCATTTTTTTACCATAGTTTTGAATATAACTTGTGAAATATAATTCATTTAAGCATTTTTATCGAAATTATAATTTATTCGAGGTTCCGAAAATTTTATGGAAAATCCGGCAGAGTACCGGCTAAAAATGGAGAAAACAGTTCTTCGGAACCTGTGAAAAACACTTCCAATATTCACATTCAATCATTTCAAAACTCCAATATCAAAATCTCATCAATATTTCTCAATTTCAGTTCTCAACATTTGTCAACCATTCATTTCTCAATCATTCATCCATCTCATATGATACCATGCATATATCATAGATAAACATTCACTTTTCCATTTACAACCACACTTTTCATTATTTACATGAATATCAAAATATATTACATAAATTCAAATACATATGAGAAAATAAAATCAATTACAAAATACCAAAATGACATCTAGCGTCCTACCAATGCACTGCTGACAGTGAGGTGACACAGACACTATGCAGAACTGTGAACTGCCTTACCGAATCTGTGGTCTACTAGGCCCTTTGTCCAATCTTGATACCCTGCAAGCGTTTAAAGCTAAGCATAAAGCTTAGTGGTGCAAATAATAAAGTAGAAAGAAATAATAAGCAAATAAAAATCATAATTTCTTAGCCATTGCGTTCATAAGAACTGAATAATTGCCAACTTAATGTTTAGTCGAGGGCTAATTACGTTTTATGATATTAACTTCTTCATGTATTTTGTTAATTATTTTCTTCATGATTTTGAGTTTCTTTGTATTCTATCGTAATTATTCATGATATTTAATTTTCGTATTTTCTTTAACAGTCAGTTCAATTACAGTTATACTTTTCCATGCCCAAGTAACCTATACAAATTGACCGGACTGGATAAACTGGTAAACTAGCACCGGTACTGTGTACCTCGCCGTCACACCATCGGTCACAATGTGTCTCCCGGTGTGCAAACAGAATGGCTAATAAGCCATATAAGCAATAAGGTATAAAGCCAAGTAAAACATTATAATCAGTATAGCCATAGGCTATCACATCACAGAATGGCAATGAAGCCATACATCATACGCAGTACTGCTATCAAAACCCTATTGGCATGCCAAACTATCCAAACCAATCGTGTTAGGTATACTAGGGCATTTGAAACTTTTAAATTCTTCAATTTGTGAAATTCAAGTTTTTATGTCACTATTCACTTCAATAGTCAACAAAAAGTTGACTTTTGCATAGAACATAGGTGCATTGGTTTTAACACTCCCAATGTACCACATTTTGCATTTAAAACTTGTTGGTTTTGGTCACTTTCTCAAAGCTTAGGTCATTTTGGCAAAATTGCCAATTTTTGGTTTTGGTGACACTATTCACCTCATTGTTCAACAAAAATGTTGACTTTTGCATAGAAAATATGTTCATTGACTTTGGCACTCCCAACATACCACATTTGGTGTTTAAAACTTGTTGGCATTAAGTGTTAATACCATTTCAAAGTGTAACCCAACACAAACAGAATTTTCAGTTTTGGTGAGTCAACTTCACTGTTCCATTGGACACTGTTACTGTGGGAATTTGAAGAAATGTAAAACATGAAAGTTGTTCCTTATTTTGTCTAGTTGAATTTCTTTTTTTGAATCACTCCATTTGGAGTTTTGTAGCTCCAGATATGGCCCAAAAACCCAAGCTGGCCGGATTGCCAAATCTACAGATTTACCATATCTACAGTGCATGAACAGTAACTAGAGTCACTTGGTTGGATGGGTTCTGGCCATAATTTGGGGTAGGTTCCTTCATGAAAGTTGTTTGTATATGTCTTAACTTGTTGCTGTAAAAATTTCAGGTCAATTGACCAAATCTACAGTGAGTTATGGCCAAATGAACAGTTACTATTCATTTGGTCCATTCTGCAGAATTCAGTGCAGGGTATCCGGATTGGGGCCAAGTTTTGGTCCTCTTGCTTTGGTCTTTTGCGCATGGTTTCTTCAGCAAAAATGTGCCATTATAAGCCTAGTTTCATGTCCAATTGGCCAAACACCAATTGGACTAACACAGCCCAAGTTATGGCAGTGCAAAGGGACTGAATTTTCAGTCCCTATGCTGCTGTCCTAGGGCAGATTTCACTTTCACTTTACCATACTATTTTTCAGTTCTAATTATGGTCAACATACCTAAAATGGTCACTAATTGACCCTTATAATGTTCTTTCACAATTTCATAAGCTAAATCCAAATTTCACTTCTCAAAACCCTAGCTTCCAATCCATGAATCATGCAACACATCCCAATTAAGGTCATCAATCATTCATATGTCACTATCTAAGCTTGTATGTAGGTTTTAGCCCAATAAAACTCATCAATTCCTCATCCTATAAGTGCTGGCCAAAATTTGCTTCTCAATTTTACACATGATTTTCTTCAATTTCTTAATTATTTATTCATATTCAAACTAAATTTCAATAAGTAAACAAGATTAGGAAGTTAATATGCACTAACCTTTTTGAAACCAACCTTGAGCTTGTTATTCTTCAAGATTTCTCCTAGAACCATAATAATCATAATCAATTATAACTTCACTTTCCTAAATTAAATATCCAATAAAAATTCAATAGCATTTCACAATAAATTGGACTAAACTCCCATCATAAATCTTAAATCCACAACCCCTTTATAACCAATCTGGCAGCTTGTGCATTCAAATTTATATATAATGATCTAACCGTTAGATAAATCCCAAATTTATATCATATATTTAAGACATCCCTATACAATATCAGTAAAAATTTCAGCATCAAATCAACTCTATATCATGAGATATCAAAGCATTCATTCAACCCTTCACAATCTGAATTTTTGCAGAAATCAGTCTTACTCAGACAGCTCATGCAAAACAATTTATATCTCATAAACCACAAGTCTAAAATTCACCAAATTTTAACACAGCAGCCTCAACATCCCAAATATCATTTGTACCAAATTTCATAATTTTATAAGCATCCTAACTATTTATTTTTCTCAAATTTCAGTAGCCAAAATTCAGAATTCAACCTACAGACAGCCTGTGTTCAACAATATGTTTCTCCAAATCCAACCGTTGAACAATCACCAAATTTTTACCATAACTTCTACACATACATAGCTTAAACATATCCAAAAATCAGCCTTAGATGTTGAGCCAAACTCACCTGGACGGAAAAGAAATATGCTGCCCTGCTGAACCCCTATTTCTGCTACTTCTCCTTCTCCTTCTTCCTTTCTTTCTTTCTTTCTTTTCCTTTTCTCTCTCTTTCTCTCTTATTCCAGCCCGTATGAAGAAGGAAACTGCTGGTTTCCTTTGTTTTTTTATCTCATTTTAAGTCATTTTTATCTCTTTTTATTGGTTTGTCAAATGGTGATTGGAGGGGGGCTTTTAAATGACTTCACTATATGTCATAATTAAGCATTTTCCTTTATTTTCTTTTCTTCTTTTCTCTACTCATTTTCAACTCAATTTTTAGCAATATTTATTCATATTTTGAGTCATAATAATTATTTACTTAACTGGACAAGTCGGCCAAAAATCACCTCTGAAGGCGAAATGACCAAAATGCCCTCCGTTTGGCTTAACGGGTCAAAATTGTCTGTACCGATTGAAAAATTTTTCTAAATATTTTCTTGGCATTCTAATGCCATAGGAACCTCAATGACCCTTCTCTGGAGTCCCAAAAATTATTTTATAATTTTCCCCCTGGGTCTAGGGCTCCTCGTTGCGAGAACCGCAACTTCCCTCCGGTTACCCATCGCTTGGGCACCGGCTCATTTGACTTGGTTGTATTTTATTTCTAAAATTTTTACTATATTTTTCTTATTAATATTTGAGTTAATTATGATCCCTGACTTTAGTTTAAATATTTTTCCAGAAGGTCTAGCTGTCCGGACCGACATCGTCACCGATGGGCATGCGGAATTGCTACGATGAGGGTGTTACACGGACTCGAGCGTGAGTGGGTCACCACTCCGGCTCCTACTCCAAAGACCGCATTCCTTGCTCGGTTGTATGCAGGTGGCTGTGTTTTTCCAGCAAATGGCGGGAAATGTGCCACCCCAAGCTTAGATGCAAGCACCTGTAGCACAACCACAGCCCTCAGCTCGGTAATATGAAAAATTGATGAAATTTGGAGCCACCGAGTTTAAAGGCACTGTGGATCTGCTGGAGGCAGAACAGTGGTTGGAAAGAATGGAACGGGTATTCAGGAAGCTGCAGTGTACTGAAGATTTAAAATTTGAATATTCAGTATCTCTTCTCCAAGGGGATGCATATGAATGGTTGAAGACCATCCCCCACAGCCTGGTTGAGCCACTCGTGTTAACCTGGTCAGACTTTTTGAGGGAGTTTCGACAGAAGTGGGTCCCCGATGCTTATATGGATATGAAGTTGCAAGAATTTCTGAGTTTGAAACAAGGGGACAGAACCATAGCAGAATATGAGAGAGTTTTCTCTCGACTGAGCCACTACCCTGGAAGCTTAGTCTCCACCCCCAGAGATAGATGTAAGAGGTTTGAGTCTGGGTTAAGGCCGAATCTAAGAATGCAAGTTGTGGGTTTCTGACATCAGAATTTCTCTGAGTTGATCTCACAGGCCTTGGAATTGGAAAAGATAAAATCAGAAGGGGCAGTGAAGAAGGGTACACAAGAGAAAGAGAAGACTGAAAAGACTACTGGACAAGCACCTGAGAGTGGTTCTGGAAAGAGGAAATAGTTTGGGGGATCCAGCTCCTGTAGATCTAGCAGAGGCAGATTCTCTGGCCAAAGACCGCCTCGGTCTGGTCAGCAGACCTAGCAAGCACCCCGAGGAGCTCTATCAGTACGACAGTGTGAAACTTGTGATAGAACACACGGTGGGGTGTGTTTCAAGGCCACTAGTGCATGTTTTAACTGTGGAGGGAGCGGACATTTCGCTAAGGATTGCACTAGTCCGCGCTAGTCTGGACCTTCTGCTACATCTGAGAGATCAGCCCAAGTCTCTGCACCTAGAGGATCACAGCTAGCTGGTAGAGGTAAAGGCAGAGGTAGGGGTCCTGGTAACACTCCTAGGAGTCAAAGCACTGTTAACCAGCCAGTATCCAGTGGCGTACCAGTCAGAGTGTATACCATGCGTCAGAGGGAGGAAGCTGAAACATCAGACGTAGTAGCTGGTATTTTCTCCATCCTTGACCAAGATGTACATGTGTTATTTGATCCTGGCTCCACACATTCGTATGTTAGTGCTAGTGTGATGTGTTCTACTGTTATTCAGTGTGTACCAATGGACTATGATGTGCTAGTAACTAGTCCATTAGGCCAGGAGGTCAGGGTAAATAGACTATATAGGGACTGTCCTTTGGTGATCCAAGGATACACTTTTCTGTCTGATTTGATTGAAATGCCCTTCAGAGATTATAATATTATCTTGGGCATGGATTGGTTAGCCAGGCATCATGCGATGATTGATTGTAGATTGAAGACAGTTACTTTTAGTCTTCCTCAGTATGGTGATGTAGTAATACATGGGAAGAGGCAGTTATTGCCTTCAAACATCATTTCAGCTGCACTGGCCAGAAAAATGATTAAGAAGGGGTGTGAGGCGTACTTAGCACATGTGGTAGACACCCAAGTGGATAGTCCAGCATTGAGGGACATCCCTACAGTATGTGATTTTCCAGATGTATTTCCTGATGAATTGCCAGGATTACCTCCAGAAAGAGAAGTGTAGTTTGAAATTGATGTTCCTGGTGTGGACCTAATCTCCATAATGCCATACAAAATGGCACTAGTAGAACTAAAAGAATTGAAAGTACAGTTGTAAGAGTTGCTTGACAAGAGCTTCATCCGCCCTAGTGTGTCACCTTGGGGAGCGCCGGTGTTGTTTGTAAAGAAGAAGGATGGCACTCTTCGGTTATGCATTGACTATCGACAGTTGAATAAGGTGACAATAAAGAACAGATACCCATTACCCCGCATTGATGACTTGTTTGATCAGTTGACGGGTGCAACTGTGTTCTCCAAAATTGAGCTGAGATTAGGTTATTATCAGCTGAAAGTACAAGAGCAGAGTATTTCTAAAACTGCCTTTAGAACCCGTTATGGCCATTATGAGTTCTTGGTCATGCCATTCGGGTTAACTAATGCTCCGGCTACTTTTATGGATCTAATGAACACTATCTTCAGACCATACCTCAATCAGTTTGTTGTGGTATTTATTGATGATATATTAGTCTATTCGAGGAATGCAGAAGAGCATGATAGACATCTACGGATTGTACTGCAAACTTTGAGGGAGAAACAACTATACGCCAAATTATCGAAATGTGAATTTTGGCTAAAGAATATACAGTTTACAGCGATGCTTCTCACAATGGGTTAGGTTGTGTGTTGATGAAAGATCGGAATGTCATTGCCTATGCATCACGCCAGCTAAAACCGCATGAGAGGAATTATCCTACACATGACTTGGAGCTTGCAGCCATTGTGTTTGCTCTTAAGATCTGGAGACATTATTTGTATGGGGAGAATTGCTACATCTACACAGATCATAAGAGTTTGAAGTATTTGGGCACCCAGAAAGAGTTGAATTTGAGGCAAAGGAGATGGTTAGAGTTGATAAAAGATTATGATTGTCTGATAGATTATCAGCCAGGGAAAGCTAATATTGTGGCTGACGCCTTAAGTCGCAATACTATGGCAAGTCTACGGGTTACTCCTTTGTCTTTGGTGTATGAGTTAAGATCATTACATGCTAGCTTAGAGGTTAATGATGATGGACAAATAGCAGTTGCATGGCATGTACAGCCAGTGTTGATTGATCAGATTAGAATGGCTGTTCAGAGTGATGAAAGGTATCAGAAGCTGTTGGAAGAAGTCCGGTAGGGCAAGAAACCAGAATTCTCAATCAGAGATGATGGTCTATTGCTACACCAGGGCAGAGTATGTGTTCCTAATGATGTTGATTTGAGACAGATCATTTTGAAGGAAGCACATGAGTCTCCTTTTGCCATGCACCCTGGTGGTACAAAAATGTATAGAGGGCTAAAGGAGCATTACTGGTGGATGGGTATGAAAAGAGATGTGGCAGAATTTGTTTCCAAATGCCTAACTTGTCAACAAGTGAAGGCAGAGCATCAAGTACCCACTGGGTTGTTACATCCACTACCAGTGCCAGAATGGAAATGTGAGAGAATAACTATAGACTTTGTGATGGGACTTCCGAGGACACAGAAGAGTCATGATGCAGTATGGGTCATTGTTGACAGACTAACCAAGTCTGCTCATTTTTTGCCAGTCCGAATGGACTATAGTTTAGACAGATTGGCCAGGTTGTACATCGATGAGATTGTGAGACTGCATGGAGTGTCAGTATCCATTGTATCAGACAGAGATCCTAGGTTCACTTTTAGATTCTGGGGTAGTCTTTAGAGAGCCCTAGGAACTAGATTGAACTTTCGTACTACATTCCACCCACAGACAGATGGCCAGTCTGAGAGGATAATTCAAATCTTAGAGGACATGCTACGGGCTTGTGTGATTGAGTTTGAGGGCAATTGGGATACACACTTGCCTTTGATTGAGTTTGCTTACAACAACAGCTACCAATCAAGCATTGGGATGCCTCCATATGAAGCTTTGTATGGCAGAAAATGTAGAACCCCGTTGTGTTGGGATGACGTGGGTGAAAGAAAGATGATTGGACCCGAAATCGTTCAGCAAATTGAAGAGAAAATCAGAGTGATCAGAGATTAACTTAAGACTGCAGCAGACCGTCAGAAGTCCTACATTGATCTGAAGAGAAGGGATATTGAGTATGCAGTGGGTGAGAAAGTTTTCTTCAAGGTTTCTCCTTGGAAGAGGATTATGAGATTCGGTAGAAAGGGGAAACCAAGTCCTCGTTTCATTGGGCCATATGAGGTTCTGGAAAGAGTAGGTCCTTTGGCTTATCGTTTGGCACTACCTCCAGAGTTGGAGAAGATACATAATGTCTTCCATGTGCCTATGTTGAGGAGGTATCGATTAGACTCATCTCATGTACTACCAGTGGAAGAAATTGAAGTGAATCCAGACCTCACATATGAGGAAGAACCCATAGTGATTCTGGCTTATAAGGTGAAGCAGCTACGGAACAAGCAGATACCGTTGGTAAAAGTGCTGTGGAGCCATCATTCGGGCCAGGAGGCTACTTGGGAATAAGAAGAAGACATGAGGAGACAACACCCACAGCTGTTCACAGATTAATACCAGGCAAAATTTCGAGACGAAATTTATTTAAGGGGGAGAGAATTGTAACACCCCCGTTTGCATAGCCTGGTAGATCTCACTATTCCGGTGACCGGTGTCAGTCTGGACAATTAAGGGGATTAGAACCACACTTAAGACAACTAAAGAAGCCATAAATACAAATAATTAATAATTTCCAATTAGTTAAGTATAAATAAGAAAAACAGAACATAAGAGGTTAAACGAGCCGAGAGTCATAGCGATGCGTAACCGTCTCGGGAATGACTGCGAAGCCATTTTAAACTCAAATTTCGAACCATAAAATGTGACGCTGCGGTCCTTAGGACCATTATGAACACAGTGGAAAAGAGAAAATCATGAAAAAGAACTGTTAAGCCAGTCAAATAATTAGGTCAGGGAGCCGGGAGAAATATTGAATTAATTGCAAACTGGGATGAACCGGCGAGGGGCAATTTGGTCAATTGACCCCGAGAAATGACTCCTGACCTAACTGTTAAATAAAATTAGAGAAAAGAAAATTTTAGAGTTGGGAATTAAATGAAAGAACTAATAGAAAAATAAATAGAAAAAAAAAAGAAGAAAAAGAAAAGTTAAAAAGTTAGTGACATCATCATGGTGACATCACATATGAAGTCATAAATAATTTTTATTTACTAGATAATTTGACTAAGTCAATTAAGAGATAAATATCCAAAATAAAGAAAAAAAAAACATTTTTACTTCTTCTTCTTCCATTTTTCTGTCACCCCTTTCTCTCTCAATTCTCTCATTTCCTTTCCACCATTAACACCCATATCAAGCTTTCAAAGCTTGATTTTATTTTATAAACTCCCTAACTCCTTTAAGTAAATCTTGTTCTTGGATCTTGACAAGCATCTTGTGAACAAAAAGGAAGAGGAAAGTGAAGAATTGAAGAATTAGGAAATCTACAAATTGAGGTAAGTGCAATTTCAAGTTTAGATTCTTACTGAATTCATGATTTAAGTTTATGTGTGATGAAATTGCATTAGAAATAAAGGAAATCATGCTTAAATAAGGGAAGAAAGAATGTGGCAGCCATGGAACCTTAAGGTTTTGATGGTATTTAGTTAGGTTAATCATGAAATCTTGGTGAATAGATGTTATATATGTGAATTGTATATTTAGATTACATGAATTGTGAAGATTGGACAAACTTATGGTTTTGGACATTAGGGTTTAGAGACCAAAAATGTGAAAAACTTGTAAATGGTGTCTTTGACCTAATGTGAAGTGAGAAATGATCATTTGTGACCTAATTAAGTGTGTTAGAAGTGTTGGAATTAAAGTCAAATTTGGAGGGAGTGTGCAGCATGACCAAGTGAACTTTAAAGGACCAAAAATGAAATTTTACAAGTCCAATAGATATGGAACCAATTGGGGATGAAAATAGGCACTAAATGACACAATTTTCATTTAGGAAGCATGCCCAAAAAGTGACCAAAACCTAGTGAACCAATTGACCAAATTTGGAAAATTGCAGGCTGCCCTACACAAACTGACCAAATGAACAGTGTTTGTTCATTTGGTCATAACTCGAGTTAGGCAGGTCAAAATGACCTGAAATTTTACCAGTGGTTAGATGAGATATAGATCTAAAACTTTTATGAAGAACACAAACCAAAATTATGCCATTAACCCAATCAAATCACTGAGCAAAGTTGAATCACTGAACCTGCAAACTGCAGATTTACCATATGAACAGTAAAGTTTCAATGGCTATAACTCTCTCTAGAAAACTCCGATTTAGGTGATTCTTGAACCGATGGAAACCTAAGGCATAGTAGAACATTTCATATGAAGAAAATTAGACCAAATTATGGACTTAACTTGATCAAATTGCTGAATGAAGTTGGATTAATAAATCTGCCAGAACCAAAAACTGTAGCATGAACAGTAACCATAATTTAGATATAACTTGAGCTACAAAACTCCAATTGGAGTGATTCAAAAAGGAGAATAAACTTAAGACAATAGGGAACATTTTCTATGAAGGAAGTTTTGCCAAATTCCTACAGAAAAGTGATCAATAGAATAGTGCAACTTTAAACACCAAAACTAAAAATTTGGCAATTTTGCCTAAAAGACCTAAGTTTTGAGAAAATGACCAAAACCAACAAGTTTGGTGACCAAAATGTGGTATGTGGGTGAAGTAAGAATTCCCATACCTATTAAGCCTTAGAAAGTCAATAATTTGACTTGAATAGTGTAGTGAATAGTAACCCGAAACATAAAAATTTCAAGAACGTCGAGTTTAGCACATTAGAGCTAGATAAAAGTGAAGTTAAATTTATTTTTAGGTTTATGCTAAGTTATGGTACTAAAACACTATGAAACTGTGTGTTTCAGCTGAGTCAAGGCCTAGAGGCGACTCACGTCAGGTTTGTGCGTAATAAACTTTATTTGAGCATTTTGTCATTGAAAAATTGATTTAGTGTGATTAATGAAAATTTGAAGTTAATTATGAATTGTGTTGCCATCTTGTGAATGAAATTGTGACTTTGGAAATTTATTGGATTTCTCATGAATCATTTGAATAAAATGTTTGAAATTGATTTTTGATTCGCACTTAGCATGACAGTATCTTATTATTCCTCCTCCATTTATGGGGTGAGATCGGTTATCTTTCCTCCCTCTTTGGTTTACCAGTTGAGGTTGTAGATCGGATGAGTACTCATTAACTAGCTAGCCACCTCCCTCATTGATTTCGATTAGTGAGGTTGTAGATTGCTTTGTCGTAGTGTACAACGCGGCATTGATCGGAAATTTTGTGTCATGGCTTAAGTTGTGTATGAATTAGCAACATTGTGTTTCTTAAATTATTTGACTAAATTGTGTTATTATGAGCTTTGATAATTTGTGAAATATTATTGAGAAATATTTAAACTGTGTTTTGGCAATGAATGATTTATGTATTATATTTTAAATTTTTATTGTGTACCACTGAGTATTTTTATACTCAGCGATAGCTTATTTTGCTGTTGCAGATAAGAGCAAAGAGAAAGCAGCAGAGTGAGCTGCGGGATTGACAAGAACTCTTGATCATTTTTGTACGGGTATTGTTTTATACCCTTATAATTATTTTGATGTAAATACTATAATGTCATAAGTATCAATGTAAAGTGAACAGTTGTATAATAAGTTGTAATAATATTATTTTTGGAACTTCTTTTTATAAATTAATATTTGTAGTTTGTGAATTTCATACTTTATGCACTGTGAATGAACTTATTAAATATTTTGAGATGATAAACTTTGATTGGATTGTGGAATTATTTTTGAAGTGGATTAAATTGAGTTGACTTAAAATTATTTGGTGGTTGGGAGTTAGGAAAAAATTATTGGAAGTACTTTTTACAGGATTTTGAAGAACGGTTTTCTCCAAATACAAACGAAACTCTGTCAAAATTTTTATAAAATTTGCGGTAAAATTAAAATGGAGAAAAATTCTTACAGTTTATAAGCTTTGAATAAATGATTTTAATTCCTATCAAAATGCTCACCACTTCCAAAATGCAAGAAAATAGTTTTAAAATCCTTTGTAGTGTACTTAATGAATTATCGGTAGGTGAAGTTCGGTAGTTCATTAGGTATTCTACGGGATCATGTTATGCCTTACAGAGGGATAAGGTGTGACACAACTTTCAAAACCTTTTGAAACTATTCATCTTCTTCCTCAAAACTCTTCACAAAAACACAAGGAATAACAATACAAACATATAAATATAGGATTAGTCCAGGTAGGAATTAAACCTCTTCCCAAAGAAGAACTTAATGCCTTCATTCTAGCAGTTCTTAGAGATTATAAATTTACAAACTTTTAAGATTCATTACTTAGTTCAGTTGAATCTAGCTTGTGCAATGAACCCATCTTTTTCAATTGTTATCCAAATTGTCATGCCTTACCCTTCTCTAAGACGTAACATGCCTCCCTCAACATGTTCAACAGATGCCGAAATTGACTTATCGAAACCCGATGATATATTTTGTTTTAAAATCTTACATACATCTCTTTAAAAACCTGGTAGTTTCATATTATAGATTCCACTTCAGGAAAAATAGATGACTAAAAATTTTCACAATTGCTATAATTACAATTATAATGGTTTCAAACAAGCAATTAATAATTTAAAACAACACCTGTGGTAGCCTCATGACAAGACCATAACCCATAGTCACACTGGTATCAGAATTTCATACTAAATTTTCATTGTCCAATTTATATGTGTAATATATATATATATTGTCACATCTTACTCCTCCATAAAGCATAACATGATCCCATAGTATATCCAATAAATTACTGAACTTTGCCTACTGGTAACCCATTAAATATACTACAAGGGATTTTAAACCAATTTCTATTCCTTTTTAAAGTGGTGGGAAATTTTGAGCAGGTATTAAAAACCTCTAATTGAAAATAAGTCATGGATCAAAAAAAATTTTTATTTTTTCAATTTAAACTCTTCGCAAATTTTATGGAAAATTCGACAGAGTGCCATCAATAATTTGGGAAAACAATTCTTCAAAAACCTGTGAAGAACACTTCCAATAGACATTTAAATCTCAACTCCATTATTCAATTTCATTTCACAAATCAGCACAAGCAACCCAATACATAGTTTGAATTAAATCAAACATTGAAATATCTCATTACGGTAACAAAATTACTATTTACATTCATGGGAGTATTAAAAATTTAGTAGTGCAAAACTTTATAAGTATATAAAATCTCAAGATAACATTACAATAATTTGTATTTGATTACATTCCAAAAATAATACTACAAAAGAGTTGATGCAACTGCTCGAATGAAATTACATATATATATTGAAGGAACGGAAGTGTGAAAAACACAAGATTATACCATTGAATTCAAAAATTTTCACCTAGGGTCACATGCACCATGCAAGATTTATTTTTATCTATTTGATTTCAATGATAAACAACATATTAAAACTCTTTTAATATGTTTTTGGATCTGTATTTGCCATTTAAGATTTTAAAATTAATCAGATTAATTTTAGAACCCTAGATTAAATCAAGAACGATTACACTAACCTCTTGATGTACACGGATGTTGTCCCTCTAGCTTGTCCACACCAAGAACACCTATGGCAGCCCTTGAACAGCTTCTAAAGCCTTTTCTATTAATTAAAAATTCAAGTTCTGCCTTTTAAGAGATTAGAGATGTAAACAGGACACTAGAAACAATTTCTAGCGTTCTTAATTCAAGAGATTGATGGCTAATCTCTTTGAATTGATGAGAGATGAAGAGAAATAGCTGGAGAGGCTCAAAGTGGCGTGACATATGAGAGGAGAGGCTGCTGGTTATGTTTTCTTTTCATAACCACACTTAAATAGCTAGGTTAACACATTAAACCCTAGCCACATGTCACCTTTTGATTAGCTCTAGGTTTAAGTGACCCAATCACATTGTGCCAAGTGTCAAACCTATATTTAATCTTGATTTTAATCATCTTACATGATTAAAAACATTTGGCAAGCTTATGTGTTATGCCATGTGTCACCATCTCATGGTGCCACGTGTCACACTGTGAAATGACCAAAATGCCCCTGTGTCTTAATTTTGAGTTCTTAACCCAAAATAATTATTTTCTTCTTCTAATTAATTTATATCAAATATAAATTAATTAATTAATCTCTATTAATTAATTTCTCATCAATTAAATTCATATTTAAACACTTTAAATATAAATTTAATTTATACTACATCCAATAATCTAGATTTGGTTTCAAGTCATGCTAGGGACTTTGCAATTTAATTGCAAACCAAATCTATTTAATTAATCAATTAAACTCTTTAATTAATTAATTAAATCATATTTAAATAGGTGATAACTTGTGTATGTGTGTGACTTACTAGGCTCATCACTAATTGGCAATGAGACATGATATCAACTCTTAATATCATCGAACTCTTTCTTACCATAAATGATTTCTCTAAATCATTTTATGAACCTCATAGACCATGGTTAACACCTAGCATAGCATGCCATGGCCACCCAATTAGTAATAAGGTTTACCTTAAATGAACCTATAATCATATGTTACCATGCACTAGAATCTCTTACAAAATCCCAACTCAAAGTGGAGTCATGGTTTATGTCAAACTCCATTTGCTATGAATATTATGTTCTCTTTTAATTCCAGTTCTTGATTAAAAGATTTTTCTCATCGTAAACTCTTAATAAATCTATCGAACTTGAAACATCAAGAACAATTAAATGAACATAGGATTTTAACTCTATTTACTTAGAGGCAGATTCCATCTTGATCAACACCTACCTCCATATATAACTGAGCCAACACATGCCCATATACCCATACATAGTACAAGTATGAAACGATCAAACTCAAACTACCTATATACAAGATAAGCTATCTCAGTCTAAAGATTATATGCATCGATATGATTTATGACAAAACATTGACAAGAGTAAACTCCATGTGCTTGTCATAAGTGACCTACTTATCATTTATAAGTGCCTATCATGTTTGTCATATGGCATGAGACTCACAATTCCATCTTATTTACATCTCATATAAAGAACTTGGGAACAAACATGATTACACTCTTTCTGGATAAGTCATGTCCTTATTGTGAAGTATCCTCGATTGTGAACCTATTTATGATACCTTGTGCTAGAAATACTGTCACTCATATTCTTAACAACTTAAGAATAATATTTCTAACAAAATGTCAATGGACCTTTTCTATTACACATAAATATATTATGTAACGGGAAAAGTGAAAATGCCTTTCATTAATAAAACATATACAAGATACATACTAAATGATATGCTCTAGGACATACTACTAACAATCTCCCACTAGCACTAGAGCCATCATTACAATACCTTAGACCCATCTTCTCAAGATGTGAGCTTGTGACAAAGGCTTAGTGAATGGAGAATTTTGATGTTATTTGCATGGCTATATCGCCTTTGCCCAACTATATGTCCGATAATGTGGTAGTGCCTTTCTATGTGTTTGGATTTTGGGTGAGACCTTAGTTCCTTGACTACTCCATTGTTGTCACGGTGTAATGGGACTCAATGGAAGGAACTCATCACGAACTTTTTATCCAATTCTTTGCAAACGATCTGGGCAATATACTAGTGGAATGTTTGGAACTCTTCCAACTCTCCATTACAAATGAACACATATCACGAGGTAGACTTTCTATCATCGATATCGATTGGAAATCGTAATCGTATAACCATCCAATTGCAAGTCTCCACCTCCATAAATCAAGAATAAATCCTTAGTTCTTCTCAAGTACTTAAGGATATTCTTGATAGCTATCGATGTTCCAAACTGGATTGGATTGATACCGCTAGTCAAACTAACATATGCGATATCCGCCTAGTACACAACATTGCATACATTAAACTTCCAATAAGCATATGGAATGCCATCTTATCTCTTTCTTCGTGTCTTTGGAGACATCTCTTTAGAAAGGTGGATACCATGTCTCACTGTAACAATCCTCTCTTGGAATCAAGCATGTTAAACCTCTTTAACACCTTTTCCAAGTATAGACTTTGGGATAAACCAATTATTCTTTTCGCTCTATCTCTATAGATGCGAATCCCAAGAATATAGGTTGCCTCCTAAGTCTTTCATGGAGAATGTATTTGACAACCATACCTTTATACAACATACCGTGTCATTACCCATCAATGTCATCCACGTATAAGACAAGGAAAGTGATAGCACTAACCTTCTTATATACACATGGCTCATTCTCATTTTTGATAAAACCAAAGGATTTAATGGCTTCATCAAAGCGGATGTTCCAACTCCTCGAAGCTTGTTTCAACCCATAAATGGATCGCTTTAGCTTGCATACTTTGGAACCATCTTGGGATTCAAATCCCTAGGTTGTTCCATGAAAATGTTTTCTTCAATGTATCCATTGAGAAAGACATCCATAAATCTCATAATCATAGTATGCACTATTGCTAATAAAATCCTAATTGATTTAAGCATGGTAGAAAGTCTCCTCATAGTCTATTCCTTGCCTTTGGCGAAACCCTTTCGCTACTAGCCTTGCCTTATAGGTCTCTACCTTTCCATCGAACCAATTTTCTTCTTGAAAACCCATTTGTTCCCTATAGGTACAATACCTTGTGGGTCAACAAGATCCCAAACTTGATTCTTATACATGGAATCAATCATTTCATAGCATCAATCCATTTTGAAGAGTCTATATCCGATATAGCTTCTTCATAGGTAAGTGGATCATCTCCATGATCTACTTCTTCATGAGTAGACAACTCTTGTTCTTCTTCATGAAGAAAACCATATCTCGTGGGTGAGATACGTTGTTCGTAGATGTTTCATCAATGGGTATAGGTTGACTAGATGGATCTATATCCATAATTCTCCAATTCTAACTCTATTTGCCTTCCTTTGCCTCCTTCTTGAACATGTTCAAGAAATGTGGCATCTCTACTTATCACAACCTTTTTGAAGTAGGCAAATAAAAATAATATCCAAAACTATCTTTTGGATATCCAACAAATCGACCTTGGTCTCCAATTTATCGTTGTTCACTTTTTGATATAAGTGGACAACCCCAAATCTTAACATGCTTAAGACTTGGTTTTCTTCCATGCCATATCTCATAAGGTGTGGAAGAAGCGATTTTGATGGAATCCTATTCAGAATATACAAAGTGATTCTAATGCAAATCCCCAAAAGGAGATTGGAATATCGGTATAGCTCATCATACTACGTATCATATCCAATAGGATTTCTCCTTTCAGATACACCATTAGAAACAATGCCATGCTCTCTCAAGTATTCATCAAATCAAATATTCACCTCCACGATCGATCGAAGAGCTTTAATACTTTTTCTGTTTGATTTTCTACTTGATTTAAATTCCTTAAAATTTTCAAAGGATTCATGTTTGTATTTCATCAAATACAAATACCCAAACCTTGATTTATCATCAAAGGTAATAAAATAATGAAAGCCCTCTAGCCATTTCTTTAAACGGACCACATACATCACTATGTATTAGTTCCAAAATATTTTCACTCTTAGCCCTTGTCCAACAAAGGGTGATCTAGTCATTTTGCCTTGAAGGCAAGATTCACAAGTTGAGTAGGCTCGAACCCAATGAGGATAAAATCCCCATTTTCTCCAATTTTGTAATCCTATCTTCGCAACATGACATAACCTTAAGTGCCAAATATATTTTGAACTTGAGTTGGTTTTCACCATGGCATTGTATTCATTTAGATTACTATACTCGCCAATGGAAACACTTTCAATGGAAACACTTTCTGTTAGCAATGGAAACACTTTCTGTTGGCGGTGGAAACACTTTCCTTTGCCTTTGTCACTTTAATCTTCCTTTTCGCTTAGCTATTTTCTTGGAAGGACCAGAATCTGAGATTTCTTTTTCTTATTGCGCTTCTTCTTGTTGGACTTTCAGAAGAAAATGCAATCAAAGCTACCTCTTTTCCTTTATTGCATATTCTTTTGGGCAATAACATGTTGAGTAAACCTAAGGTGCATTCTGTTTAGTCATATAGAAATTTGTCACAAAATTTCCAAAAGACTCAGGAAGGTGAAGGATCAAATCTGTTTGTAGTTGGAAATCCATGTTGAAGTCAAGATGTTCCACAATCACCAATCATCTTGTGGACATGATCCCCAACATTATGTCCTTCAGACATCCTCATACGGAATAGTCTAGATATCTCATACCTAGCATTCTCGCTATGCTCACCATACAACTCTTGTAGGTGAAGGAGGATCTCACTCTGCATGTTCTCATGTTGCTTCCGTAACTCATTACTCATGGAAGCAAGCATGTAACCCTTAGCTCTCATATCATGCTCCTTCCACTTGTCCAAAGTTTCATGTTCCCTTTTATGTGGCCTCTGGAGGTAAGGGACCAGGAACATTTGAATCTAGAACATATCCTATATGTTCAAGGTTCAGGACAAGTTTCAAATTTCTTAGCCAATGATTAGGTCTGTGATCAAGTATGCTTGCAAGGATATTGGATGGTGGTGGTTGTTTTGTGCTCATTATTATCGAAAATTAATTGCAGAAAATAACCAGATTAATTAGTAAATGTATCATGTAATTAACCAAAATGATTATGGTCTTTTAATCAAATTGGTCCTCCCACTAACTTAGCGAATCCTACACTTCCAAAGTAGAAAGCGGAAATCCTAGTTGGATGGATTTCTAGTGGGTGATTGAATTCTTATAATTCTATTGATCATCCTCAGGTACATCCATTATTGGAATTACAATAAACTATAAGTGAGCAACTCCTTGCCCATCACATCTCATGTGAGGTTCAATCCTTTACCTAGCCCCTAATGCTCAAAATCTGTACATCCATTATTGACTTATCTTGCATTAGTTAAGTTGATCCCATTGAGTCAGTAATTATGCAAATAATTTTAATGTCCTCAGGTACATCCAATATTGGCCACTAAACCATTTACATATTTACAACATCTCATGCTTAACAATTATTCTTAAGAAAATCTCTTAAATAAATTGCATCTTATGCAACTATTTAAAATTTCTTAAAATAATTGCCCCAATGGAGGGCTTATGTTATAATTACTTTAATTATACCATTTCCAACTTAATCATTTGTTTGGAAGATTTTATAGCCATCCTAATTACTATTAAGGTCTCACTTTGCACATTATCCATTTAGCATGCATATATCATATAATTGCATACATTCCCATACATCTCATGCATTCATGGATAAGCGATAAATATGGTATGATCATGGACTTTCTAAGGGATTCAATTGAGCCACCAAGAATTGAATCAGGGCATTCCTAGGTGCATTTCATTCATTCATTTTACAAGAGTTGCTGAAGGAGTACATAATCAACACTTGATATTGAATTCGGTCCCACCAATGCTCTTGACCTCCTTGAACTTCTTGCAATCCAATATTACATAGTAATCCTTGGCATACCAAGGCGAATTTACAAGAACTTAAATAAATGAAATTACAACCCAAAAATTATTACAAACTTAATAATACATGCCCAAAATAAATTAAAATAAATTAATTAATTTACAATCCCAAAGAAACATAAAAGAAATAAATCCAATCACATTGGTCTTTTATAGTCCATGATCATCCATCATGCATATCACTATTTAACAATTAAATAAAACATACATACTTAAATTAAATTGAATATCTCATATTCAACTTAAAAATCAGATTTGAATATGATTCAAAAAAATTTAAAAATTCATATTTGAATCTCATTCAAACAAATTTAAAAATTCAGATTTGAATCACATTCAAACAACTTCAAAAATTCAGATTTGAATCACATTCAAACATTTTTAAAAATCAGATTTGAATCACATTCAAATATTTTTAAAAAATCAGATCTGAATTTTATTGAATCAATTTTAAAAATCAGATTTAAATATGATTCAAACAACTTTAAAAATTCAGATTTGAATCACATTCAAACAACTTTTAAAATTCAGATTTGAATCACATTCAAACATTTTTAAAATTCTGATTTGAATCATAATTTAATTGTGTGATTAAAACAACTAATTAAACACTTTAATTAGTCAAAGAATAGGCCTTAGATCATACAACAATTGCAGAATTAAAAGCCAAACCTTGAACCACCCATGGAACCATTGTTGCCGCCACCAATGGTGGCTTCACCATGTGTGCCGCCACACCTCATGATCCAACCAGCAATGAATCTCTTGATCTCATGATCAAACACACAATTAAATTATATAATCAACAATCTAAATGGCAAATATAGTGGCTCTGATACCAATTGAAGGCAGGCGTGAAAAACACAAGATTATACCATTGAATTCAAAAATTTTCACCTAGGGTCACATGCACCATGCAAGATTTATTTTTATCTATTTGATTTCAATGATAAACAACATATTAAAACTCTTTTAATATGTTTTTGGATCTGTATTTGCCATTTAAGATTTTAAAATTAATCAGATTAATTTTAGAACCTAGATTAAATCAAGAACGATTACACTAACCTCTTGATGTCTATGTTGTCCCTCTAGCTTGTCCACACCAAGAACACCTATGGCAGCCCTTGAACAGCTTCTAAAGCCTTTTCTATTAATTAGAAATTCAAGTTCTGCCTTTTAAGAGATTAGAGATGTAAACAGACACTAGAAACAATTTCTAGCGTTCTTAATTCAAGAGATTGATGGCTAATCTCTTTGAATTGATGAGAGATGAAGAGAAATAGCTGGAGAGGCTCAAAGTGGCGTGACATATGAGAGGAGAGGCTGCTGGTTATGTTTTCTTTTCATAACCACACTTAAATAGCTAGGTTAACACATTAAACCCTAGCCACATGTCACCTTTTGATTAGCTCTAGGTTTAAGTGACCCAATCACATTGTGCCAAGTGTCAAACCTATATTTAATCTTGATTTTAATCATCTTACATGATTAAAAACATTTAAGCTTATGTGTTATGCCATGTGTCACCATCTCATGGTGCCTGAAATGACCAAAATGCTGTCTTAATTTTGAGTTCTTAACCCAAAATAATTATTTTCTTCTTCTAATTAATTTATATCAAATATAAATTAATTAATTAATCTCTATTAATTAATTTCTCATCAATTAAATTCATATTTAAACACTTTAAATATAAATTTAATTTATACTACACATCCAATAATCTAGATTTGGTTTCAAGTCATGCTAGGGACTTTGCAATTTAATTGCAAACCAAATCTATTTAATTAATCAATTAAACTCTTTAATTAATTAATTAAATCATATTTAAATAGGTGATAACTTGTGTATGTGTGTGACTTACTAGGCTCATCACTAATTGGCAATGAGACATGATATCAACTCTTAATATCATCAGAACTCTTTCTTACCATAAATGATTTCTCTAAATCATTTTATGAACCTCATAGACCATGGTTAACACCTAGCATAGCATGCCATGGCCACCCAATTAGTAATAAGGTTTACCTTAAATGAACCTATAATCATATGTTACCATGCACTAGAATCTCAAAATCCCAACTCGAGTCATGGTTTATGTCAAACTCCATTTGCTATGAATATTATGTTCTCTTTTAATTCCAGTTCTTGATTAAAAGATTTTTCTCATCGAAACTCTTTTATGAATAAATCTAGAACTTGAAACATCAAGAACAATTAAATGAACATAGGATTTTAACTCTATTTACTTAGAGGATTCCATCTTGATCAACACCTACCTCCATATATAACTAGCAGAGCCAACACATGCCCATATACCCATACATAGTACAAGTATGAAAGCAGATCAAACTCAAACTACCTATATACAAGATATCTAAAGATTATATGGATATGATTTATGACAAAACATTGACAAGAGTAAACTCCATGTGCTTGTCATAAGTGTCAGGTTCGCCTACTTATCATTTATAAGTGCCTATCATGTTTGTTATATGGCATGAGACTCACCATTCCATCTTATTTATATCTCATATAAATAACTTGGGAACAAACATGAATACAATCTTTCTGGATAAGTCATGTCCTTATTATGAAGTATCCTCGATTGTGAACCTATTTATGATACTTTGTGCTAGAAATATTGTCACTCATATTCTTAACAACTTAAGAATAATATTTCTAACAAAATATCAATGGACCTTTTCTATTACACATAAATATATTATGTAAACGGAAAAGTGGAAATGCCTTTTATTAATAAAATATATACAAGATACATACTAAATGATATGCTCTAGGGCATACTACTAACAATAATTACATGATTACATCAAAATCTAATGTACAAGGGTATACCTATGATATACCCGAAGATAGTCCCATTGTCTTCAAGTAATCTCACTTAGCTGCTCTATATTTTCTTTTACCTGTGACAGCATACAAAGCTATCGCTGAGTGGTGAACTCAGTGGTGCACAAACTAATAATTTAAAACTTAATACAAGTTATGCTTTGACAACTCATAACAGATAAAAATTTAAAGTTTTTAAATTCTTCAAAATTCATGACATACAAAAATCAATATTTTCAATCGTATAAATTATTCATTTGAATAACATTTTGATCAAATAATAATTATTTATCTACATTTCTTTTAAATCATGAAATAATACAATATTTTTGAATCATTAACAAATTATTTATTTTGACCTCAATTTATCAAATTATGCATAATTTAAAGAGCGTTGCCAATAATTCACACAGTTAGACCCATGACACAAAATTTCACGATCGATGCCGTGTTGTACACTACGACAAGGCAAACTCTCCCAATAACCGAGGCTAAAAGGGAGGAACAAAGACTAGCTAGCATATATGAGTACTCATCCAAACTCTTCCCCAACTGGCAAGCCAGAGAGAAAGGAACTCACCCCATCTAGTGGAGGAGATAACTCACTAGACAAGCTAATGAGAACACAAAACATATTGCCAAGTCAACTGTGGTTTCAAATCATATTCAAAACAATTTCTATTCACAAAAGTGTTTACAAACCATTAACATATTTAATCATTATAAATTCATGCTCAAGGTTGGCAACATATCAAACTCAAAATTTACAATTCTTAAAACCATGCAATAAATCCTTAAATGCATAAGAAAATTTATATTTAATTTATATAATTTCATTCAACAAGTTAAAGTTCTCAACACAACAAAAATCATAAATCATACAATAAACTTATTCAAATCAATTTGAAAGTGAAAAATAACAAAAAGAGTTAGTTGTGCACAAACCTCTTTTGTTGACTTGTTTTAATCGAATTTCCATTCTTCCTTCAAAGATCCCTTTTCAACTGAAACACGAAGTTTTAAAGTGTTTTAGTATCCATTCCAAATCATTTATAATAATTAATTCCACTAATTCATTTTTGTATACTAAATTTACTTTGTAAGTTTTCCCCTAAGAATTGAATTCTTGTATGTGGTATGTTATGGTTACTATTCATTTGACCAATTAGTCAAAATGTTGACTTTTCCATACTTACTAGATATACCATTTCCAAATACCCTATAATACCACATTTTGGGTCTTAATTTTGTTGGCACTGGTTGCCAATTGAATTTCAAAGTTCCTTAAGTGAAATTCTAAAATTTTAGTTTTGGGTACCCAAGTTTACTGTTCCATTGACCATATCTACAGTGGAAATTTGGCCACACTTCCTTTATCAAAGTTGTTCCTTAATGTCTTAGCTTTAATTCTCTTTTTGAATCACTCCATTTGGAGTTTTGTAGCTAAAGTTATGCCTATTTTTCTAAGGCTGGCTGGATTGGTCTAAACCCAAAATTCTGGGTACCATTTTGGTTTTGGCAGTTTTGAGCAACAAAATTTGGTTGACAATTTGACTAGGTTATGGGCAGAATTTGGAATTATCTTCTTCATAAAAGTTGTAGTACTATGTCATATCTTTCCAATGGTATAAAATGCAAGTCATTTGGACCTTCATAGATCAAGTTATGACCATTAAAACAAATATTGTTCCTATAGTCAGTTTTGTACAGGGGCAGTGTGCCAAATCCAGATTTGACCTAATGTTTCACTAACTTAAAGTCATTTTCAAAGCAGGGTTTCTGCATGAAAATTGTGACATTATATGTCTAATTTCATCTCCAATTAGCCTCACACCAATTGAAGTAGCAGAATTACAGTTTAGGTCCTTGAAGTGGACCAAGGTCTGGCTGTCCAGAATTGACTCTTACCAAACAGTTTTTAATTTCACTTCTCACCATTCCAACACACCCTAATTAGCCCCAATTAACCATTTTGAGTATCAACTAGGTCAATTGGCCTCAATTGCAAAAACCCCTAATTTTTCCCCCAATTTCCCCAATTTAAGAACCCTAATTTCTCAAATGATGTAATTGATGCAATTAAAGTGTATAAACATTATCTACACACTTATTCAAGCTCATTTCCACTTCTAAATCCAACAAATTCTATAAAATCTTAGTGAATGGCATGCTGGTCAAAATTTACTCTTGGCCCCTAACATGTTATTTTTGTTTCTTTTTCTTCAATTCTAAGTTAATTCAAGTAGATATGCATGAATTTAAAGAGAGAATTTGAAATTTACTACTAACCTCTTTCTTGAATTTCAATTCTTCAATTCTTTCAATATCTCCCTTTCTTTCTTGTCCAAAGCTTCCTACCAAGGTCTAGTTACAAGGTTTAATGAAGGGAGTTGAGGAAATTAAGGTTGAGTTTGGTGTTTAATCAAGCTCCAAATGAGCTTTAATAGTGGTTTGTGAGAGAAGGGAGAGAGGAGAGAGGCTCACGACAAATTGGGCAAGAAGAAAACCAATTTGATTTTTTAAATTTTATGTATTTATCTCTTTATTTGACTTAGTCAAATAAGTAATTAAATTGATAATTATTTATGACCTCATGCTCATGTCATTTGGGTGATGTCATAAATCTTATTTCATTTTCTTTTCTTTTTCCTTTATTTTTTTCCATAATTCTTCAATTTAATTCTATACTTCAAAATTTTAATTTCTCACATTTTATTGAACAGTTAGGCCACGAGTCACCTTTAGAGATGAATTGACCAATTTGCCCCTAGCCGGTCTGATCCGATTTACTAATAATTCAGTATTTCTTCTAGAACCCTGATCTAATTATTTGACCTACTTTTCAGCTCTTTTTTATGATTTCCTCTTTTCCACTAGCTTTGCAATAATTCTTAGGACTGCGGTGTCACAATGTCCCATACAAAATTAGGGTTACAATTGACCTTATAGTCACTTCCCGGTACGATCATCCATCGCTGTGACCCTTGGCTCATTTAATATTTTATGTTTTGTTTTTCTTATTTATACTTCACCTTTTGCTAATCACTATTAATTTTAATTTAGGGCTTTTCTAGGTGCCTTAAATATGGTTCTTATTCTCTTAATTGTCCGAACCGACACTGGTCACCGGAATAGTGATTTGCACAGGACTATGCATGTAGGGGTGTTACAATTCTCCCCCCCTTAAAATAAATTTCATCCTTGAAATTTTGCCCACTGTTAGTCTTAAATAGCCGTATGTGTTGTTTTCTTGCGTCTTTTTCACATTTCGATGTAGCTTTATAGTCCGAATGATGGTCCATAGCACTTTAACCAATGATATTTACTTATCGATTGCTTCACCTTGTATGCCAAGTTTCTTATGAGCTTCTTGTCATAAGTTAAATTTAAATTCATTTCACTTTTAGAGATAAGCAAATTTGTGTGCTAATGGATCCAATCTTTTTTTAGGACGTCGTGTGATCCTATGAAGTGAGAACTTAGTCTTTCTCCATTCTATATAATCTTCTCTTACTATTATTCTATTTAATATTTCGATTCACGTTTTCTTATTAAATGACTATTGTGATCGTATTAGAATTACTTATCTAATCATTGGTCCTTTTCCTAAAATTTTGAGCTCCATGGCTGAGCTCTTAACACTATTCAAAGTTAACTTACTCCAAAGTTTGCACTTTTATATTTTTATACCACAATAAATATTTTCTTAATGTCATTCCTTTTTACCATCCTCATCTTTACTTTTCTATTTGCTTCTTTTTTCATTCCACAACTTAACTTTAATTATTTTATTCCTCAGTCTTATTTTCTTCCTTGACTCGACTGTCGAGTCAAAATTTAGCACTTCTTCTCATCCCTAATAAATTTGCTATACTTCGATATTACTCTGATTTGGTCCTCTAACCATTCTAGTCAGCACTCTTACTAATATTCGTAACATTTCTTTGTTACATTTGAGTCAACTATTCAAATTTTCACTTCCACATGTCTTTTATCTATCGATATTCTATAGCTTATTTTTCACTTATTTGTAATCATTACCTTCTCTTCTATTGAACTATAAATTCTTCCCTATTACTTTACGAAGGGAGCCTATAGGACTCACTTTTTTTTTTTTTCTAATCATTCAAAAGTTTGCATTACCATGATTTAGTCCGTATAATTCTCACGGTGAAAGTTGTACTCTTCTGAAGAGATGCCTAAGTTAACTGTTTCCTATCATATTACTGTCCCAATTAGAACATTGTTTCATAATCAATTTATAAGTTATGATTATCACTCATAGCATCCTGTCTCTTTCAGGGGAACAAAATCATACCTTGTGTCTTACTGCTACACAAATAGAATATTGTTTCTTACTAAACTTTGGGCAAAAGATCCATTGCAATACCAAAACAACTATAAACCCCATATCAGAGACTGGATGACTTAGTCCTATAGGTGTTATCTTTAAATTTTGACCATACTAAAACCTTTAGTCTTATAGCAATTCCTGATGTACTGTAACTCGTGCTAAGGTAACTGAGTCATTGACTCTCGCTACCTTGCAACTATGATCTTTTGATATTCTAATTATAGAGTTTTAAATCCCAAATTAGGATTTTCAAACTTAATTCCAGAAATAGAACTATAGTCTGGTATATCTGTATCAAAGCAGAAGCTATTCACAATTATTGTTATCTTGGTGCACTATTGGGTAGTACATAGCTCTACACAATAAATCCCAAGTCAGTACTGTAATCTGCAGCTTACAGCGCAAACATCAAGAACATTGCATAGTTACTACAATACATCCCAATAGATCACACTTCCCTATATTTTATCATTCTTAAGTCCACTAATATCTTAAACTTATTCTGATTATGGTATCCACTGACATCAATCAGCAGTAATACCTTCACCCGCATCTAAGACAGCTATATTACTATAACTTACTTTTAGGTCCTCTTGCCTTACCTAATTAGGTTCACTAATTAACTTTATAATTTATCATATTTTAGGAGATGTCTCTCACTAGAAAACTTTTCCAAAATTAATTCCAATCATGCTTATTATCGTAATTCTTATCTTAAAAGACTAATCACTAACACATCAAAATTTATTTCTATGTAAGGGAATAGCAGCAAAACATATAATTCTAGCATTAGCATATAAATAAGTAGAGCCAGAATCAAATAGTACATAATTATTCCTTTCAAAAGTTAAGAACATACCGGCAACTGCATCTGAAGTCTCTGCTTCTTCCCCACGATGCATGGTGTACACTCTTTCTAGTATACTCCTCTGCTCAAATTGGTCCATTGTACTAGGATTACCCGAAGTGCTGTCTCTACTTCTGCCTCTGCCCCCACTGACTATTGATGAGCCTCTAGAATCAGAACTTGGACTGATTCCTCTAGTGTAGTAGATGGCATAGGTCGACGTACTTCAGTACAATCTCTGGCATAATGCCCGATTCTACCATAATTGTAGCAGGCCCCAGTGACCTTATAGCAAATACCCTCGTGTAATTTTCCACAAATGTCACAAATGTGGATAGGGTATGAACTTCTGGTTCTTTGTCAAATGTTTCTTGATTGCTTCTACCGTGAAGATTCGCCTCTGTCATACTTAGGAGCTCGGGGTCCCTCAAAATCTTTTCTCTTTTCCAAATTACTATTCGACCTCTAACTGATAGGTTTCCCACTTTTCTCTTTTTCATTCTGCCCTTGAGGGGGTTGGGTTTGTACTTTGGCATGGGCTAACAGATTATCAGCCATTTGTTAAAAGAACATGGCGATCTGCTGGGCCATTTGTGCAGTAATTTGTATAGGAGGAACTGGTGCAGCTGCACCTCCAACGCTCTGAGGAACTAGGGCCCCTTCTTACATGTCAGCTGCATCAGACTACTCTACCATTTATCCCCTCGTCCATATCTATTCACAGGATTTTCTATTTCCTGAACAACCAACACAAGGAGATTTCTCCCCGTTAGTTCATATTTATGATGTAAATGTACTATATGTATCAAACATTCGAGCAGTTGTACTTATCGAAAAATATTTCAAATTTACAGTTCAAAATTTACTTTAAAAACTAGCTCTGATACCACTTAAATATGTACCACCTTAGTCCTCCGTAAGGCATAACATGATCCCGTAGTATACCTAATGAATTACTGAACTTCGCCTACTGGTAACCCATTAAATATACTACAAGGGATTTTAAACCAATTTCTATTCCTTTTTAAATTGGTGGGAAATTTTGAGCAGGTATTAAAAACCTCTAATTGAAAATAAGTCATGGATCAAAAAATTTTTTTTTTTTAATTTAAACTCTTCACAAATTTTACGAAAAATTTGGCAAAGTGCCGTCTATAATTTGGGAAAACAGTTCTTTAAAAACCTGTGAAAAATACTTCCAATATACATTTAAAACCAAACTCCATTATTTAATTTCATTTCACAAATCAGCACAAACAACCCAATACACAGTTTGAATTAATTCAAACATTGAAACATCTCATTACGGTAACAAAATTAATATTTACATTCATGGGAGTATTAAAAATTTAGTAGTACAAAACTTTATAAGTACATAAAATCTCAAGATAACATTACAATAATTTGTATTTGATTACATTCCAAAAATAATACTACAAAAGAGTTTATGTAACTGCTCGAATGAAATTACATACATATAATTACATGATTACATCCAAATCTAATGTACAAGGGTATACCTATAATATATCCGAAGATAGTCCCACTATCTTCAAGTAATCTCACTCAGCTGCTCTATATTTTTTTTCACCTATGACAGCATACAAAGCTATCACTGAGTGGTGAACTCAGTGGTGCACAAACTAATAATTTAAAATTTAATACAAGTTATGCTTTGACAACTCATAACAGATAAAAATTTAAAGTTTTTAAATTCTTCAAAATTCATGATATACAAAAATCAATATTTTCAATCATGCAAATTATTCATTTGAATAACATTTTGACCAAATAGTAACTATTTATCTACATTTCTTTTAAATCATGAAACAATATAATATTTTTGAATCACTGACAAATTATTTATTTCGACAACAATTTATCAAATTATGCATAATTTAAAGGGCGTTGCCAACAATTCACACAGTTAGACCCATGACACAAAATTTCACAATCGATGCTGTGTTGTACACCACAATAAGGCAAACTCTCCCAATAACCGAGGCTAAAAGGGAGGAACAAAGACTAGCTAGTATATATAAGTATTCATCCAAAATCTTCCCCAACTGACAAGCCAGAGAGGAAGGAACTCACCCCATCTAGTGGAGGAGATAACTCACTAGACAAGCTAATGAGAACACAAAGCATATTGCCATGTCAACTGTGGTTTCAAATCATATTCAAAATAATTTCTATTCACAAAAGTGTTTACAAACTATTAACATATTTAATCATTATAAATTCATGCTCAAGGTTGGCAACACATCAAACTCAAAATTTACAATTCTCAAAACCATGCAATAAATCCTTAAATGCATAAGAAAATTTATATTTAATTTATACAATTTCATTCAACAATTTAAAGTTCTCAACACAACAAAAATCATAAATCATACAATAAACTTATTCAAATCAAATTGGAATTGAAAAATAACAAAAAGAGTTAGTTGTGCACAAACCTCTTTCGTTGACTTGTTTTAATCGAATTTCCTTTCTTCCTTCGAAGATCCCTTTGCAACTGAAACACGAAGTTTTAAAGTGTTTCAGTATCCATTCCAAACCATTTATAATACTTAATTCCACTAATTCATTTTTGCATACTAAATTTACTTTGTAAGTTTTCCCCTAAGAATTGAATTCTTGTATGTGGTATGTTATGGTTACTATTCATTTGACCAATTGGTCAAAATTGTAACACCTTACCCCTCTGTAAGGTATAACATGATCCCGTAGAATACCTAATGAACTATCGAACTTCACCTAACGATAACTCATTAAGTACCCTGCAAGGGATTTTAAAACCATTTTCTTACATTTTGGAAGTGGTGAGCATTTTAGTAGGAATTAAAAACATTTAATTGAAGTTTCAAAACTAGTAAAAATTTTTGTCCCATTTTATTTTTTCGCAAATTTTATAAAAATTTCGGCAGAGTGCCGTCTGTATTTGGGAAAAACAGTTCTTCAAAACCTGTGAAAAATACTTCCAAATAATTAATTCAACCCCATTTGCAACCACCAAACTTCAAATCAACAGTAATAGTAACACTTCAATTCAAAATCCAAATTTCAAATCAAGAATTGATATCTCAAAACATTTCATAAACTCATGCACATTGCATTTTAAATATTTAATTTACATTCATAAGTTAATTTACAGACGCAAAATCTCAAAAATAATATTATTATACATTGACTGTACAACTGCTCAATCTACCTTAATACATATGACACTAAACTATTTACATCAAAATAATTACAAAGGTATTAACAAATACCCGTACAAAAATTAAAAAAAGCTATCGCTGAGTATAAAATACTCAATGGTGCACAATAAAATACAAAATGCGTAATATAAAATATTTATGAACAATTCATAATTCAAAACTCTCACAATCACATTTCATAATTTTTCAACTCACATTTATAACAAATCATAATTTTCAAAGCTTAATATAACACAAATTTGATCAAATAATTTAATAATCATAGTATTGCCAATCACTAACACAAAGGCCATGACACAAAATTTCCGAACATGCCATGTGTACATCACGACAAGGCAAACTCACCCCACTAATCGAAATCAATGAGGGAGGTGACTAACTAGCTAATGAGTACTCATCCAAACTCACCTCCTGACTGAAAAGCCAAAGAGGGAGGAATATAGTCAAATATCAAACTCACCCCACAAGTGGAGGAGAAACATATTAATATTGCCATGCTAAGTGTGAATTAAAAACAATTTAAATCAAGTTATTCAAATATTTTATGCAAAACACAATCAATTTCCAAAGTCAAATTTCCATTCCCAAAGTGGCAACACAGTAGTTCTCAAAACCCATAATTAACACAATAATTTCACAATGCATAACTAAACAAATTTTCTATGAGAAAACGATAAATTAAGGTTTATTGTGCACAAACCTGATGTGAGTCGCCTCTAGGCCTTGACTCAGTTTGTCCTATCTTTTTTCAGGTCTTTTTCAGCTGAAACACAAAATTTATTGTGTTTCAGTATCTTATCTCACAATAATTCCAATAATTAATTTATATATGTTCAATTCTAGCTCCAATATGCTTAAACTTACATTTTTGAAAATTTTCATGTTGAGGTTACTATTCATGGTACTATTCAAGTCAAAATATTGACTTTCTTATGCTTAATAGGTATGGTAAATCCAATTATACCCACATACCACATTTTGGTTACCTAACTTGTTAGTTTTGGTCATTTTCTCAAAACTTAAGTCTTTTAGGCAAACTTTCAAATTTTCAGTTTTGGTGACCTATTTTGTACTATTCCATTGGTCATGTTGCTATTAGAATTTAGCCAAGTTTTCTTCATAGAAATTGTTCCTTATTGTCTTAAATTTATTTTCCTTTTTGAATCACTCCATTTGGAGTTTTGTAGCTCAAGTTATAGCCATTTGAATATGGCTGGCCGGATTGGCCTAACCCAGATTTTCTGGGCACCAAAACTAGTTCTGGCAGTTTTAGGTCACTAAATTTAGGTGGCTAAATGACTTGGTTAAGGGCATAATTTGGATTTGTGTTCTTCATAAAAATTGTAGGTCTATATCTTAGCTTTTTACAGGTAAAATTTCAGGTCATTTGGACCTGCCTAGCCCAAGTTATGGCCAAATGAAGAAACACTATTTATTTTGTCATTTTTGTACAGCGCAGAACACCCATTTCCGGATTTGGCCAATTTGTTCACTATGCTATGGTCACTTTTTGGGCATGATTCCTGAATGAAAAATGTGCCATTTTGTGTCTAGTTTCATTCCTAATTGGCCTCACAGCAATTAGGTTAGTAAATTTTTAGGGTTGGTTCCTGAAAGGGACCTTGGTCATGCTGCCTGCAGTATGACCATATCCAATCCGAATTCAAAACTCAATTCCAACACTTCCTACACACTACAATTGGTCATACATGACCATTCCTCAACTCAAGCAAGGTCAAACACTTTATTTAACTAATTCTCACATTTTTTCTCCCAAAAACCTAGGTGCCAAAACCCTAATTCCTAAAATTCAAACCTAATGCATTCCAAACACCATCCATAGTCCACATACATAGTTCAACTTAAACAACCATTCAAATGCATCAATTTCATTCATTCTCAACCCTACATACTGCTGGTTGAAATTCATATATAGTCCACAACCATGTTTTCTTTTGATTTATTTCAATTTTCTCATAATTTACATACCTACACATGAAGTATATTTAGAAAAGGAAGAGTTAAAACACTAACCTTATTAGATGTCTTTTCTCCCTTCTTAAACTCTCCTTCTTTCTCCTTCTTTTTGTTGTCAATAGCTAAATCAAAGGTCAAGGACAAGATTTACTTAAGAAATCTTAGGGAAATTATGGCTAGATTAAGGTTTGTGAAGCTTGAGTCAAGCTTCTATGGAGATTTCAAGAAAGAAAAATGAAAGAGAGAGAGCCAAGGGAAAGGGACGGCACATTGTGGAGAAGAAGACACAAAAATGATTTTTGTTTTAATTTAATTTCTTTTTTTTTTAATTGGTCACTTAAGTAGATGATTATCCCATTTTTCAAATTTAAAATTATAATTTTATTATGTCATGCATGATGATGTCACTTTATTATTTTTAGTTTCTTTTTCCTTTATTTTATTTTTTTTATTTCTTTTATGTATTTTTAAAGCTTTTAGTAAGACAACAAAAATATCCTAAAATTTTAAACTTTTAATTATTAAGTTTATTGCATCATGCATGATGTAATAAACTTTTTCACTTTTTCCTTTTTCCTCTTTTTTTTTTCTATTTATTTTTTCATTAGTTCTTTAATTTAATTTCCAATTCTGAAATTTTCTTTTCTCCGATTTTATTTGACAGTTAGGTCAGGAGTCAGCTCTAGGGGTGAATTGACCAAATTGCCCCTCGCTGGTTCGATCCGGTTTGCTAGTTATTTGATATTTCTTCCGGATCCTTGACCTAATTATTTGACCTGCTTAACAATTCTTTTTTTTTTGTGATTTTCTCTTTTTCACTATGTTCTCAATAGTCCTAAGGACCGCGACGTCACATTTTACGGTTAGAATTTTGAGTTTAAATCGACCTCGCAGTCATTCCCGAGAAGGTCACCCATCGCTGTGACTCTCGGCTCACTTAACTTTTTATGTTCTATTTTTCTTATTTATACTTAACTATTTGACAATTACTAATTATTTGTGTTCAAGGCTTCTCTAGGTGTCTTAAACATAGTTCTAATCCTCTTAATTGTCAGGACCGACACCGGTCTCCGGAACAGTGTAATTTACCAGGCTATGCAAATAGGGGTGTTACAAAAATGTTGACTTTTCCATACTTACTAGATATACCATATCCAAATACCCTATAATACCACATTTTGGGTCTTAATTTTGTTGGCACTGGTTGCCAATTGAATTTCAACCTTCCTTAAGTGAAATTCCAAAATTTCAGTTTTGGGTACCCAAGTTTACTGTTCCATTGACATATCTGCAATGAAAATTTGGCTACACTTCCTTCATCAAAGTTGTTCCTTATATCTTAGCTTTAATTCAATTTTTAAATCACTCTATTTAGAGTTTTGTGGCTCAAGTTATGCCCATTTTTCTAAGGCTGGCCGGATTGGTCCAAACCCAGAATTCTGGGTACTATTTTGGTTCTGCCAATTTTGAGCAACCAACTTTGGTTGATAATTTGACTTGGTTATGAGCAGAGTTTGGAATTATTTCTTCATGAAAGTTGTAGTACTATGTCATAGCTTTCCAATGGTATAAAATGCAGGTCATTTGGACCTTCCTAGACCAAGTTATGACCATTAGAACAAGTACTGTTCATATGATCAGTTTTGTACAGAGCAGTGTGCCTAATTCGGATTTGACCTAATGTTTCACTAACTTAAAGTCATTTTCAAGGCAGGGTTTCTACATGAAAATTGTGCATTATATGTTTAATTTCATCTCTAATTGGCCTCACACCAATTAGAGTTGCAGAATTATAGGTTTGGTCCTTGAAGTGGACCAAAGTCTGGCTGTCCAAAATTGACTCTTACCAAATAGTTTTTAATTTCACTTCTCACCATTCCAACACACCCTAATTGGCTCCAATTGATCATTTTGAGTCTCAATTAGGTCAATTTTCCTCAATTGCAAAAACCCCTAATTTTTCCCCTAATTTCCCTAATTCAAGAACCCTAATTTCTCAAATGATGTAATTCATGCAGTTAAAGTGTATAAACATTCTCTACACACTTATTCAAGCTCATTTCCACTTCTAAATCCAACAAATTCTATAAAATCTTAGTGAATGTTATGCTGGCCAAAATTTACTCTTGGCCCTTAACATGTTATTTTTGTTTTTTTTTCTTCAATTCTAAGTTAATTCAAGTAGATATGCATGAATTTAAAGAGACAATTTGAAATTTACTACTAACCTCTTTCTTGAATTTCAATTCTTCAATTCTTTTAATTTCTCCCTTTCTTTCTTTTCCAAAGCTTCTTACCAAGGTCTAGTTACAAGGTTTAATGAAGGGAGTTGAGGAAATTAGGGTTGAGTTTGGTGTTTAATCAAGCTCCAAATGAGCTTTAATGGTGGTTTGTGAAAGAAGGGAGAGAGGAGAGAGGCTCACGGGAAATTGGGCAAGAAGAAGACCAATTTGATTTTTTAAATTTTGTGTATTTATCTCTTTATTTGACTTAGTCAAATAAATAATTAAATTAATAATTATTTATGACCTCATGCTCATGTCATTTGGGTGATATCATAAATCTTATTTCATTTTCCTTTGTTTTTTTTTTTTCCATAATTCTTCAATTTAATTCTATACTTCAAAATTTTAATTGCTCACATTTTATTGGACAATTAGGCCATGAGTTACCTCTAGGGGTGAATTGACCAATTTGCCCCTCGCCGGTCTGATTCGGTTTACTAATAATTCAGTATTTTTTCTGGAACCCTGATCTAATTATTTGACCTACTTCTCAGCTCTTTTTTATGATTTTCTCTTTTCCACTAGCTTCGTAATAATTCTTAGGATTGCGGTGTCACAGTCTCCCGTACAAAATTAGGGTTACAATTGACCTCAAAGTCACTTTCTGGTACGGTCACCTATCGTTGTGACCCTCGGCTCATTTAACCTTTTATGTTCTGTTTTTCTTATTTATACTTCACCTTCTGGTAATCACTATTAATTTTCATTCAGGGCTTTTCTAGGTGCCTTAAATATAGTTCTAATCCTCTTAATTGTCTGGACCAACACCGGTCACCAGAACAGTGATTTGCACAGGACTATGCATGTAGGGGTGTTATGCATGTAGGGGTGTTACATATATATATATATATATATATATATATATATATATATATATATATATATGTATGGGTAACAAAATCATTTAATATTCTGACAGATAATAAAAAAAAATATTATGTTGCATAGGTTTAACATCATAAATGAACAAAAAAACCAAGGAACCAAACCGCATACAGTAAGTTTGTAAGGCTCCTGGATTCTTTACTAACGAGTGCTACTTTACTCTTCTTGATTCTTTTCTTTCCCTTTATTTGCATTAGTTATAAAACAACTAATGTTAAGTACAAATGTACGCAGTGGTGTACACTATATATTAAATAGTAAATCAAGTAAAAATAATGTTTAACATGTCATGAAAATAAATACTCAATTCCACTTGCATATGCAAATAAAATATAAATGACATATAGAAAACAGTTTCATTCAAATCATTACCCAACAAGTATCATTTTAAAACACATTTGCACTTTCTCAATTCCAATGTTAATCTTACCAGCCAATTGCAAGACTAATCCACAAGGGCCATCTTCAAATCTCATCTCATCTCATGCATGAGGGAGACCATATCATATTAATGTGTGCACACTATCCATATCATATCTATATCCATATCAATATCAATATCAATATGATCGATCGATCCATCTCATCCTCATCTAATGAGAATGTCATTGTCCATATCAATATCCACCCAACACTAGGGTCACTTCAACAAATGAAAGATGGATAATAACCATGTCAAGCATTAGCTGTGAGATATGAAAACAACATCTTAAATTCTTTCTTTCATATGAGAGTATGAAAATCACAATATAGATCCATTTTCTTCAAATCATAGCATCACATAGTCTTCCACATCCCAATCACAAACCATAATGTAAATCTTATTTTCAATTAAAGATTTTTCATGATAACAATGTAACTCAATCAATTGTAAAAATAAAAACATACTATAGAAAATATAAATTGTGCAACAATAAAATCAAATTGTTTATTTCCCTTCTCTGTATAAAAATATTTATAACATATAATAGTTTAACACTAGTTGTGCACTGATCTCTTTTCCTCTAATTAAGCTGATTTAACCCCTTTGCAAGTACCTCCACTTTCCTCCTTATGAACTACTATCATTCAAAAAATTACAGATATGTTAGAATAGATTTCTTATCTATTTAGAACATTATAGATATTTTAGAATAGATTTCTTATCTATTCTTTTTATTTGGTCTACATTAGCTAATAAACACTTCCGCTCGTTAGTTTCGCTGTTTTCTTAAGAATTATCTACCCGGTTAACCATAATTAATTCTCTAGTCACTTAACCATTTTCTCTACATCACTTTATGTTCATTTAAGCATTTTATCAAACATTTGGTGTGCATAATTCACATGCTTAAATGAACTAGTTCCCTTTATTTTTCAGACCCCCGAAAAATACCTTTATATTCTCCGTCAAATGCAATTTAATCTTGCTATTTAACATCAACCAATCCACATCCATCCAATATCAAAATAATTCATCAAAGTGGCTGCCCAAAATATAATATTTCTTCATTTTTAACACCTTTTTACACACTTTAACTATGTTAGTAGTATGCCCTAGAGCATATCATTTAGTATGTATCTTGTATATATTTTATTAATAAAAGGCATTTCCACTTTTCCGTTTACATAATATATTTATGTGTAATAGAAAAGGTCCATTGATATTTTGTTAGAAATATTATTCTTAAGTTGTTAAGAATATGAGTGACAATATTTCTAGCACAAAGTATCATAAATAGGTTCACAATCAAGGATACTTCATAATAAGGACATGACTTATCCAGAAAGATTGTATTCATGTTTGTTCCCAAGTTATTTATATGAGATATAAATAAGATGGAATGGTGAGTCTTATGCCATATAACAAACATGATAGGCACTTATACATGATAAGTAGGCCGAACCAGTGACACTTATGACAAGCACATGGAGTTTACTCTTGTCAATGTTTTGTCATAAATCATATCAGTGCATATAATCTTTAGACTGAGATAGCACGGTTATCTTGTATATAGGTCGTTTGAGTTTGATCTCGCTTTCATACTTGTACCGTGTATGGGTATATGGGCATCTATTGTCTCCTACTAGTTATATATGTAGGTAGGTGTTGATCAAGATGGAATCTCTTCCTATAAGTAAATAGAGATAAAATACTATGTTTATTTAATTGTTCTAGATGTTTCAAGTTCATTGCCAGGACAGATAGATTTATTCGTAAAAGAGTTTCGATGAGAAAATCTTTTAATCAAGAACTGGAATTAAAAGAGAACATAATATTCATAGCAAATGGAGTTTGACATAAACCATGACTCACTTGAGTTGGGATTTTGTAATGAGAGAGATTCTAGTGCATGGTAACATATGATTATAGGTTCATTTAAGGTAAACCTTATTACTAATTGGATGGCCATGGCATGCTATGCTAGGTGTTAACCATGGTCTATGAGGTTCATAAAATGATTTAGAGAAATCATTTATGGTAAGAAAGAGTTCTGATGATATTAAGAGTTGATATCATATCTCATTGCCAATTAGTGATGAGCCTAGTAATTCACACACATACACAAGTTATCACCTAATTAAATATGATTTAATTAATTAATTAAAGAGTTTAATTGATTAATTAAATAGGTTTGGTTTGCAATTAAATTGCAAAGTCCCTAGCATGACTTGAAACCAAATCTAGATTATTGGATGTGTAGTATAAATTAAATTTATATTTAAAGTGTTTAAATATGAATTTAATTAATGAGAAATTAATTAATAGAGATTAATTAATTAATTTATATTTGATATAAATTAATTAGAAGAAGAAAATAATTATTTTGGGTTAAGAACTCAAAATTAAGACACAGGGGCATTTTGGTCATTTTGCAGTGTGACACGTGGCACCATGAGATAGTGACACATGGGATTACACATAAGCTTGCCAAATGTTTTTTAATCATGTAAGATGATTAAAATCAAGATTAAATATAGGTTTGACACTTGGCACAATGTGATTGGGTCACTTAAACCTAGAGCTAATCAAAGGGTGACATGTGGTAAGGGTTTAATGTGTTAACCTAGCTATTTAAGTGTTGTTATGAGAAAATAAAATACAACCAGCAGCCACACTCCTTTGTCACGCCACTTTGAGGGTTTTCATCTCTTCTTCTTCATCTCTTATCAATTCAAAGAGATTAGCCATCAATCTCTTGAATTAAGAACACTAGAAATTATTTCTAGTGTCCTGTTTACATCTTTAATCTCTTAAAAGGCAGAACTTGATTTTCTAATTAATAGAAAAAGCTTTAGAAGCTATTCAAGGGCTGCCACAGGTGTTCTTGGTGTGGACAAGCTAGAGGGACAACATCTGGTGTCCTGAAGACGAATCTCAAAGGCGCAGACACGCTGCAGTGCATCAAGAGGTTAGTGTAATCATTCTTGATTTAATCTAGGGTTCTAAAATTAATCTGATTAATTTTAAAATCTTAAATGGCAAATACAGATCCAAAAACATATTAAAAGAGTTTTAATATGTTGTTTATCATTGAAATCAAATAGATAAAAATAAATCTTGCATGATGCATGTGACCCTAGGTGAAAATTTTTGAATTCAATGGTATAGACTTGTGTTTTTCACGCTTCCGTTCCTTCAATTGGTATCAGAGCCACTATATTTGCCATTTAGATTCATGTTTATACGATTTAATTGTGTGTTTGATCATGAGATCAAGAGTTTATTGCTGGTTGCAAAGTCAAAGTGGCGGCACAAATGATGAACACCATGGTGCGCATGGTTGATGCATCACAATGGTGTGCAAAGGTAAATGGATGGTGAATGTGCAATTGTTGTATGATTTAAGATCCATTTTATGTCTAATTAAATTGTTTAATTAGAATTTTTATCACACAATTAAATTATGATTCAAATCAGAATTTTAAAAATTGTTTGAATGTGATTCAAATCTGAATTTTAAAAGTTGTTTGAATGTGATTCAAATCTGAATTTTTAAAGTTGTTTGAATCATATTTAAATCTGATTTTTTAAAATTGATTGAATAAAATTCAAATCTGAATTTTTAAAAAATATTTGAATGTGATTCAAATCTGATTTTTTTAAAAATGTTTGAATGTGATTCAAATCTGAATTTTTAAAGTTGTTTGAATGTGATTCAAATCTGAATTTTTAAATTTGTTTGAATGAGATTCAAATCTGAATTTTTAAATTTATTTGAATCATATTCAAATCTGGATTTTAAGTTAAATATGAGATATTCAATTTAATTTAAGTATGTATGTTTTATTTAATTGTTAAATAGTGATATGCATGATGGATGATCATGGTCTATAAAAGACCAATGTGATTGGATTTATTTCTTTTATGTTTCTTTGGGATTGTAAATTAATTAATTTATTTTAATTTATTTTGGGCATGTATTATTAAGTTTGTAATAATTTTTGGGTTGTAATTTCATTTATTTAAGTTCTTGTAAATTCGCCTTGGTATTCCAAGGATTACCATGTAATATTGGATTGCAAGAAGTTCAAGGAGGTTAAGAGCATTGGTGGGACCATTGGGAGGAATTCAAGATCAAGTGTTGATTATGTACTCCTTCAGCAACTCTTGTAAAATGAATGAATGAATGAAATGCACCTAGAAATGCCCTGATTCAATTCTTGGTGGCTCAGAATTGAATCCCTTAGAAAGTCCATGATCATACCATATTTACTGCTTATCCATGAATGCATGAGATGTATGGGAATGTATGCAATTATATTATATATGCATGCTAAATGGATAATGTGCAAAGTGAGACCTTAATAGTAATTAGAATGACCATAAAATCTTCCAAACAAATGATTAAGTTGGAAATGCTATAATTAAAGTAATTATAACATAGGCCCTTCATTGGGGCAATTATTTTAAGAAATTTTAAATAGTTGCATGAGATGCAATTAATTTAAGAGATTTTCTTAAGAATAATTGTTAAGCATGAGATGTTGTAAATATGTAAATGGTTTAGTGGCCAATATTGGATGTACCTGAGGACATTAAAATTGTTTGCATAATTACTGGCTCAATGGGATCAACTTAACTAATGCAAGATAAGTCAATAATGGATGTACCTGAGATTTTGAGCATTAGGGGCTAGGTAAAGGATTGAACCTCACATGAGATGTGATGGGCAAGGAGTTGCTCACTTATAGTTTATTGTAATTCCAATAATGGATGTACCTGAGGATGATCAATAGAATTATAAGAATTCAATCACCCACTAGAAATCCATCCAACTAGGATTTCCATTTTCTACTTTGGAAGTGTAGGATTCGCTAAGTTAGTGGGAGGACCAATTTGATTAAAAGACCATAATCATATTTGGTTAATTACATGATACATTTACTAATTAATCTGGTTATTTCTACAATTAATTTTCTGATAATAATGAGCACAGAACAACCACCACCATCCAATATCCTTGCAAGCATACTTGATCGCAATAGGTTGACAGGACCTAATCTGTCTGATTGGCTAAGAAATTTGAAACTTGTCTTGAACCTTGAACATATAGGATATGTTCTAGATTCAAATGTTCCTGGTCCCTTATCTCCAGAGGCCACTTAAGAGGAACATGAAACTTTGGACAAGTGGAAGGAGCATGATATGAGAGCTAAGTGTTACATGTTTGCTTCCATGAGTAATGAGTTACAGAAGCAGCATGAAAACTTGCAGAGTGCAAGTGAGATCCTCTATCACCTACAAGAGTTGTATGGTGAGCACAGCAGGAATGCTAGGTATGAGATATCTAGGCAAATTGTTCCGCATGAGGATGTCCGAGGGATGTAATGTTGGGGATCATGTCCACAAGATGATTCGGTGATTGAGCGGTTGGAATATCTTGACTTCAACATGGATTTCCAACTACAGACGGATTTGATCCTTGATCCTTCCCGAGTCTTTGGGAATTTTGTGACAAATTTCCATATGACTCAACAGAATGCACCTTAGGTTTACTCAACATGCTGGTTATTGCCCAAAAGAATATGCTGTGCAATAAAGGAAAAGAGGTAGCTTTGGTTGCATCTTCTTCTTTGGAAAGTCCAACAAGAAGAAGGGCAATAAGAAAAAGAAATCTCGATTCTGGTCCTTCTAAGAAAATAGCTAAACAGAAAAGGAAGACTAAAGTCGATGAAGGCAAAGGAAAGTGTTTCCACCGCCAGGAAAGTGTTTCCATTGCCGAAGAAAGTGTTTCCACTGGCCAGAGTATAGCAATATAAATGAATGCAATGCCGTGGTGAAAACCAACTCAAGTTCAAAATATAATTGGCACTTAAGGTTATGTCATGTTGCAGAAGATAAGATTACAAAATTGGAGAAAATGGGGATTCTATCCTTATTGGACTCTGAGCCTACTCCAACTTGTGAATCTTGCCTTCGTGGCAAAATGACTAGATCACCCTTTGTTGGACAGGGGGCTAAGAGTTGAAAATATTTTGGAGCTAATACATAGTGATGTATGTGGTCCATTTAAAGAAATGGCTAGAGGGGCTTTCATTATTTTATTACCTTTCGATGATAAATCAAGGTTTGGGTATTTGTATTTGATGAAATACAAACATGAATCTTTGAAAAGTTCAAAGAATTTAAATCTAAAGTAGAAAATCAAACAGGAAAGAGTATTAAAGCTCTTCGATCAGATCGTGGAGGTGAATATTTGAGTACTAAATTTGATGAATACTTGAGAGAGCATGGCATTGTTTCTCAGCTGACTCCTCCAGGAACACCACAACTGAATGGTGTATCTGAAAGGAGAAATCGTACCCTATTGGATATGGTACGAAGTATGATGAGCTATACTGATATGCCAATCTCCTTTTGGGGATTTGCATTAGAATCAGCTTTGTATATTCTGAATAGGATTCCATCAAAATCAGTTTCTTCCACACCTTATGAGATATGGCATGGAAGAAAACCAAGTCTTAAGCATGTTAAGATTTGGGGTTGTCCAGCTTATATCAAAAAGCTGAACACTGATAAATTGGAGACCAGATCAGAAAAAAGGTCGATTTGTTGGATATCCAAAAGATAGTTTTGGATATTATTTATGTTTGCCTACTTCACAAAAGGTTGTGATAAGTAGAGATGCCATGTTTCTTGAACAACAGTTTGTTCAAGAAGGAGGCAAAGGAAGGCAAATAGAGTTAGAATTGGAGAATTCTGACCAACCAACAAATCAGATGGATATAGATCCATCTAGTCAACCTATACCCGTTGATGAAACATCTACAGCTGTTCCTCGTAGAACAACCAGGGTATCTCACCCACTAGTGAGATATGGTTTTCTTCATGAAGAAGAACAAGAGTTGTCTACTCATGAAGAAGTAGATCATGGGGATGATCCACTTACCTATGAAGAAGCTATATCAGATATAGACTCTTCAAAATGGATTGATGCTATGAAATCCGAGATTGATTCCATGTATAAGATTCAAGTTTGGGATCTTGTTAACCCACCTGAAGGTATTGTACCTATAGGAAACAAATGGGTTTTCAAGAAGAAAATTGGTTCTGATGGAAAGGTAGAGACCTATAAGGTAAGGCTAGTAGCGAAAGGGTTTCGCCAAAGGCAAGGAATCGACTATGAGGAGACTTTCTACTTTGTTGCCATGCTTAAATCAATTAGGATTTTACTAGCAATAGCTGCATACTATGATTATGAGATTTGGCAGATGGATGTCAAAACAGCTTTTTTCAATGGATACATTGAAGAAAACATTTTCATGGAACAACATAGGGGATTTGAATCCTAAGATGGTTCCAAGGTATGCAAGCTAAAGCGATCCATTTATGGGTTGAAACAAGCTTCGAGGAGTTGGAACATCCGTTTTGATGAAGCCATTAAATCCTTTGGTTTTATCAAAAATGAGGATGAGCCATGTGTATATAAGAAGGTTAGTGACAGTGCTATCACTTTCCTTGTCTTATATGTGGATGACATACTGTTGATGGGTAATGACACAGGTATGTTGACGACTATAAAGGTATGGTTGTCAAATACATTCTCCATGAAAGACTTAGGGGAGGCAACCTATATTCTTGGGATTCGCATCTATAGAGATAGAGCGAAAAGAATAATTGATTTATCCCAAAGTCTATACTTGGAAAAGGTGTTAAAGAGGTTTAACATGCTTGATTCCAAGAGAGGATTGTTACCAGTGAGACATGGTATCCACCTTTCTAAAGAGATGTCTCCAAAGACATCTGAAGAAAGAGATAAAATGGCTAGGATTCCATATGCTTCGGCTATTGGAAGTTTTATGTATGCAATATTGTGTACTAGGCGGATATCGATATGCCTATCGTTAGTTTGACTAGCGGTATCAATCCAATCCAGTGTTTGGAACATCTGGATAGTCACAAGAATATCCTTAAGTACTTGAGAAGAACTAAGGATTTATTCTTGATTTATGGAGGTGGACACTTACAATTGGATGGTTATACTGATTCTGATTTCCAATCAGATATCGATGATAGAAAGTCTACCTCTGGATACGTGTTCATTTGTAATGGAGGTGCGATCGGTTGGAAGAGTTCCAAACAGAGCACGCATTGCAGATTCCACTACAGAGGTTGAGTATATTCTCGCATCGATGTCTTTGCAAAGGAAGTCGTTTGGATAAAGAAGTTCGTGATGTAACTTACAGTAGTTCCTTCCATTGAGTCAGTAGTTCCACTACACTGTGACAATAATGGAGCAGTCATACAGGCTAAGGAACTAAGGTCTCACCCAAAATCCAAACACATAGAAAGGCACTACCACATTATCAGACATATAGTTGGGTAAATGCGATATAGCCATGCAGAAAAATAACATCAGTTGAAAAATTCAGCTGATCCATTCACTAAGCCTTTGTCACAAGCTCAGTTAGACTGACATCTTGAGAAGATGGGTCTAAGGTATTGTAATGAATGGCTCTAGTGCTAGTGGGAGATTGTTAGTAGTATGCCCTAGAGCATATCATTTAGTATGTATCTTGTATATATTTTATTAATAAAAGGCATTTCCACTTTTCCGTTTACATAATATATTTATGTGTAATAGAAAAGGTCCATTGATATTTTGTTAGAAATATTATTCTTAAGTTGTTAAGAATATGAGTGACAATATTTCTAGCACAAAGTATCATAAATAGGTTCACAATCAAGGATACTTCATAATAAGGACATGACTTATCCAGAAAGATTGTATTCATGTTTGTTCCCAAGTTATTTATATGAGATATAAATAAGATGGAATGGTGAGTCTCATGCCATATAACAAACATGATAGGCACTTATACATGATAAGTAGGCCGAACGGTGACACTTACGACAAGCACATGGAGTTTACTCTTGTCAATGTTTTGTCATAAATAATATAAGTGCATATAATATTTAGAAGTGAGATAACACAGTTATCTAGTAGAGAGTTAGTTTGAGGATGATACTGATTTAATAATTGTACTGTGTATGGGTATATGGGCATCTGTTGGCTCCTACTAGTTATATATGGAGGTAGGTGTTGATCAAGATGGAATCTGTTCTCTAAGTAAATAGAGATAAAATCCTATGTTCATTTAATTGTTCTTGATGTTTCAAGTTCTGCCAGACAGGATAGATTTATTCGTAAAAGAGTTTACGATGAGAAAATCTTTTAATCAAGAACTGGAATTAAAAGAGAACATAATATTCATAGCAAATGGAGTTTGACATAAACCATGACTCGGCTTGAGTTGGGATTTTGTAACAGAGAGATTCTAGTGCATGGTAACATATGATTATAGGTTCATTTAAGGTAAACCTTATTACTAATTGGATGGCCATGGCATGCTATGCTAGGTGTTAACCATGGTCTATGAGGTTCATAAAATGATTTAGAGAAATCATTTATGGTAAGAAAGAGTTCTGATGATATTAAGAGTTCATATCATATCTCATTGCCAATTAGTGATGAGCCTAGTAAGTCACACACATACACAAGTTATCACCTAATTAAATATGATTTAATTAATTAATTAAAGAGTTTAATTGATTAATTAAATAGGTTTGGTTTGCAATTAAATTGCAAAGTCCCTAGCATGACTTGAAACCAAATCTAGATTATTGGATGTGTAGTATAAATTAAATTTATATTTAAAGTGTTTAAATATGAATTTAATTAATGAGAAATTAATTAATAGAGATTAATTAATTAATTAATATTTGATATAAATTAATTAGAAGAAGAAAATAATTATTTTTGGGTTAAGAACTCAAAATTAAGACACAGGGGCATTTTGGTCATTTTGCAGTGTGACACGTGGCACCATGAGATGGTGACACATGGGATTACACATAAACTTGCCAAATGTTTTTTAATCATGTAAGATGATTAAAATCAAGATTAAATATAGGTTTGACACTTGGCACAATGTGATTGGGTCACTTAAACCTAGAGCTAATCAAAGGGTGACATGTGGCAAGGGTTTAATGTGTTAACCTAGCTATTTAAGTGTTGTTATGAGAAAATAAATTACAACCAGCAGCCACACTCCTTTGTCACGCCACTTTGAAGGTTTTCATCTCTTCTTCTTCATCTCTTATCAATTCAAAGAGATTAGCCATCAATCTCTTGAATTAAGAACACTAGAAATTATTTCTAGTGTCCTGTTTACATCTTTAATCTCTTAAAAGGCAGAACTTGATTTTCTAATTAATAGAAAAAAGCTTTAGAAGCTATTCAAGGGCTGCCATAGGTGTTCTTGGTGTGGACAAGCTAGAGGGACAACATCTGGTGTCCTGAAGACGAATCTCAAAGGCGCAGACACGCTGCAGTGCATCAAGAGGTTAGTGTAATCATTCTTGATTTAATCTAGGGTTCTAAAATTAATCTGATTAATTTTAAAATCTTAAATGGTAAATACAGATCCAAAAGCATATTAAAAGAGTTTTAATATGTTGTTTATCATTGAAATCAAATAGATAAAAATAAATCTTGCATGATGCATGTGACCCTAGGTGAAAATTTTTGAATTCAATGGTATAGACTTGTGTTTTTCACGCTTCCGTTCCTTCAAACTAATGGAGAATTCAATTCGATTTCAAATCAAGTGTTCAAATGCTATATTTCATGCTTAGGACACCTAACTAGCTTGTTTAACTTGTTAGTTTGAATAAAAACCTACTTTCTCCCAAAGTTCCCATCTTGGCCGAATTCTTCTCTTAGAAACCCTAGGTTAATTTTGTTTCATCTTGCTAAATTAGTGCTAGTTCCATGTTTTGAGTGATGAAAACTTGTTAGAAATGATAGAAAAACCAGTTAAACCTAATCAACTTCATCAATTCTTCATTTCCTACCAAATTCCAAATCAAACCAATAGAAACCCTAGACTTTCTTTCTTTAATTTCATGAATTTAAGGAAGAAGTAGTAGAAATTAATTGTATAGAAGTAATTAGAATTACATTTACCTTGATTTAGGAGTGAAAAACCAAAGTAAAAAAGCTTGAATCTTCCTTCCTCTTCTCCCTCACCAATCCGCCACCTCTCTCTCCCTTTTCTTCTTTTTTGTTTTTCCTTTTTCTTTTATGAATTCTTATGTATTTATGGCTGAAAATAGCATGTGCAAGTCACATGCCAACTTTTCCTTCTTCTAATTATGCCTTAACTTTCCTTAAAATGCCATTCATGTCCCTTTTGTATTCTTACGCAACTCATGTTCTTCTTTTCATTTCTTTAACCTATTAATTCTTTATTTTATCTTATTTAAGTCTACATTAAATGTCTCACAAGATCTCACACTAATTGGAGTAGAAAGCATATTCAAAATATTAGTTTAAGTTACTTCCCAAGCTAGTTACCCATCGCTACAACTAGAGCACATTTAACTGATTTCAAATCCATTTCTTTTAATTACTTTTAACTTAATTAACTTTAATATAATTTAAAATATGACTCCATACTTCAATTTAAGGGTGGTTCCAGACATTTTAGCCGTTCAAACAGACATTAGTCACCAGAACAGTATAATGTTCGGAACTACCTAAGGTGAAGGCGTCACAATTCTCCCCTCCTTAAGAAAAATTTCATTCCGAAATTTACCTGTCATGTGTCTCTGAAGAGTTATGGTTACTGCCATTTAACATCCTCTTTATGCTCCTAAGTGGCTTCCTTTCCTATATGATTTCGCCACAATACTTTCATTAGAGGAATGTGCTTGTTCCTCAACTGCTTCGTCTCTTTTACTAGAATTATCACTGGTTCTTCATCATATATAAGATCTGGGTTGACTTCAATTGACTCCAAAGGCAATGCATGTGAAGGATTAGACCTATACCTATGGAGCATAGATACATGGAATACATTATAGATTTTGTCTAACTCCGATGCTAAGGCTAATCTGTATACTAAAGGACCAACTCTCTCTAAAACCTCATATGGCCCAATGAAGCGTGGACTGAGTTTTCCTTTTTTTCCAAATCGCATGATGTGCTTCCAAGGAGAAACCTTTAAAAATACTTTGTCCCTAACATTATATTCTATATTCTGCCTCCTAAGATCAACATATGACTTCTGTCAGTCTGTAACGGCTTTCAATTTATCCTTGATAATTTTGACCTTCTCTTCTATCTGTTGCACGAGTTCTGGGCCAATTAATTTCCTCTCACCCACTTCATCCCAATACAAGGGATTTTTTCATTTCCTGCCATATAATGCTTCATATGGAGGCATACCAATGCTTAATTGATAGCTGTTATTATAAGCAAATTCCATCAAAGGCAAATATCTATCCCAACTATCCTCAAACTCTATAACACAAGCTCTAAGCATGTCCTTTGACACCTGTACAATCCTTTTTGACTGGCCATCTGTCTATGGATGGAATGCAGTGCTGAAGTTCACTCTAGTTCCTAAAGACTTCTGTAGATTACCCCAGAACCTAGAAGTGAATCTGGGATCTCTATCTAAAACAATAGAAATGATGTTCTTAAAAGCATCAGGTATGTATAAAATATTATCCAAACACAAAACATATCCAGACATGTAAAAAGATTTAGATCCTATGGCTAAAGCTTCAACAGTTGAGCCATTGCCAATCTGGACTCTAACATCTTGAGAACGCAAGCTGCTACTATTTGTTAGTTCCTACATATCATAAGAAATGTGAGAACTGGCACCAGTATCTAAAGCCCAAGCTGTAGATAAACTATGAGTATCATCAAAATCTAAATAACAAGATATAGACATACCTTCCGAAGGTCTATCCTTGTCCTTCAGAGAAGCAAGATACTCTGGGCAGTTCCTTTTCCAGTGCCCATCCTTTTGGCAGCGGAAACACTTTCCTTTGCCTCCATCAGCTTTAGTCTTCCCTTTTTGTTTAGCTATTTTCTTAGAAGAACTAGGAATTTGAGATTTCTTTTTCTTATTGCCCTTCTTCTTATTGGACTTTCTAGCAGAAGAAGATACAATCAAAGCTACCTCTTTTCCTTTATTGCCTAGCATATTCTTTTGAGGAATAACTAGCATGTTGAGTAAACTAGCCAAGGTGCATTCTTGTTTAGTCATATGGAAATTTGTTACAAAATTCCCAAAAGACTCAGGAAGGGACTGAAGAATCAAATCAGTCTGTAGTTGGAAATCCATTTTGAAGTCAAGATGTTCCAACTGCTCAATCAGCCGAATCATCTTGTGGACATGATCCCCAACATTCTGTCCCTCAAACATCCTCATGCGGAATAGCTGTCTAGATATCTCATACCAAGCATTCCTGCTGTGCTCACCATATAACTCTTGTAGGTGAAGGAGGATCTCACTCGCACTCTACATGTTTTCATGCTGCTTCTGTAACTCATTACTCATAGAAGCAAGCATGTAACACTTAGCTCTCATATCATGCTCCTTCCACTTGCCCAAAGTTTCATGTTCCTCTAAAGTGGCCTCTGGACATAAGGGACCAGGAACATTTGAGTCTAGAACATATCCTATATGTTCAAGGTTCAGGACAAGTTTCAAATTTCTTAGCCAATCAGACATATTAGGTCTTGTCAACCTATTGCGATCAAGTATGCTTGTAAGGATATTGGATGGTGGTGGTTGTTCTGTGCTCATTATTATCAGAAAATTAACTACAGAAAATAACCAGATTAATTAGTAAATGTATCATGTAATTAACCAAAATGATTATGGTCTTTTAATCAAATTGGTCATCTCACTAACTTAACGAATCCTACACTTCCAAAGTAGAAAACGGAAACCCTAGTTGGATGGATTTTTAGTGGGTGATTGAATTCTTATAATTCTATTGATCATTCTCATGTACATCCATTATTGGAATTACAATAAATTATAAGTGAGCAACTCCTTGCCCATCATATCTCATGTGAGGTTCATTCCTTTACCTAGCCCCTAATACTCAAAATCTCAAGTACATCCATTATTGACTTATCTTGCATTAGTTAAGTTGATCCCATTGAGCCAGTAATTATGCAAATAATTTTAATGTCCTCAGGTACATCTAATATTGGCCACCAAACCATTTACATATTCACAACATCTCATGCTTAACAATTATTCTTAAGAATATCTCTTAAATTAATTGCATCATATGCAACTATTTAAAATTTCTTAAAATAATTGCCCCAATGGAGGGCTCATGTTATAATTACTTTAATTATAGCATTTCCAACTTAATCATTTGTTTGGAAGATTTTATGGTCATCCTAATTACTATTAAGGTCTCACTTTGCACATTATCCATTTAGCATGCATATATCATATACTTGCATACATTCCCATACATCTCATGCATTCATGGATAAATAGTAAATATGGTATGATCATGGACTTTCTAAGGGATTCAATTCTGAGCCACCAAGAATTGAATCAAGGCATTCCTAGGTGCATTTCATTCATTCATATTACAAGAGTTGCTGAAGGAGTACATAATCAACACTTGATCTTGAATTCCTTCCACTGGTCCCACCAAAGCTTTTGACCTCCTTAATCTTCTTGCAATCCAATTACATAGTAGTCCTTGGCATACCAAGGCGAATTTGCAAGAACTAAATAAATGAAATTACAACTCAAAAATTATTACAACCTTAATAATACATGCCCAAAAATAAATTAAAATAAATTAATTTAAATTACAACCCAAAGAAACATAAAAGAAATAAATTCAATCACATTGGTCTTTTATAGTCCATGATCATCCATCATGCATATCACTATTTAGCAACTAAATAAAACATACATACTTAAATTAAATTGAATATCTCATATTCAACTTAAAAATCCAGATTTGAATATGATTCAAACAAATTTAAAAATTCATATTTGAATCACATTCAAACAAATTTAAAAATTCAGATTTGAATCACATTCAAACAACTTTTAAAATTCAGTTTTGAATCACATTCAAACAACTTTAAAAATTCAGATTTGAATCACATTCAAATAATTTTTAAAATTAAGATTTAAATCAAAATTTAATTATGTGATTAAAACTCTAATTAAAACAATTTAATTAGACATAAAATGGACATAATTATGAGCATTAGATCATAAAACAATTGAACAAATATTGCCCAAAATCATGCGCACCATAAGGGATGAACAAACCTTGCGTACACAATGGTGTTCATCACTAAGCCGCCACCTTTCTGTGCAACCTGCAATGGATCTATCATCTCATGATCATACCATACAATTAAATCATATAATCAACAATCTAAATGGAAAATATAGTGGCTCTGATACTAATTGAAGGAGCGGAAGCATGAAAAACATAAGTTTAAATTATTGAATTCAAAAATTTTTCATCTAGGGTCACATGCATCATGCAAGATTCATTTTTATCTATTTGATTTCAATGATAAACAACATATTAAAACTCTTTTAATATATTTTTGGATCTACATTTTCTATTTAAGATTTTAGAATTAACAAATTAATTCATTAGAACCCTAGATTAGATCAAGAACAAGTGCACTAACCTGTTTGATGCACTACAGTGTATTTGTCACCTTTGGGATGCGTCTTTAGGACACCAGATGTTGTCCCTCTAGCTTGTCCACACCAAGATCACCAATGGCAGCCCTTGAATAGCTTCTAAAGCTTTTCTATGAATTAGAAAATTAAGTTTTGCCTTTTGAGAGATTACAGATGTAAACAGAACACTAGAAACAATTTCTAATATTTTTAATTCAAGAGATTGTTTGCTAATCTCTTTGAAATGACGAGAGATGAAAAAGATGAAAGGGAGAGGTGCTTTGGGGAGGCACCAATGAAACAAATAGCAGCTAGGTATTTTTCTTTTCATCCTTTCCCTTAAATAGCTAGGTCACCACTTAAAACCCTTGCCACATGTCACCCTCTGATTGGTTCTAGGTTTAATTGACCCAATCACATTGTGCCAAGTGTCAAACCTATATTTAATCTTGACTTTAATCATCTTACATGATTAAAAGACATTTGGCAAGCTTATGTGTAGTGCCATGTGTCACAATCTCATGGTGCCACATGTCACCCTGTGAAATGACCAAAATACCCTTGTGTCTTAATTTTGAGTTTTCAACCCAAAATAATTATTTCTCTTCTTCTAATCAATTTATATCAAATATAAATTAATTAATTAATCTTTATTAATTAATTTCTCATTAATTAAATTCATATTTAAACACTTTAAATATAAATTTAACTTATACTATACATCCAATAACCTAGATTTGGTTTCAAGCCATGCTAGGGACTTTGCAATCTAATTGCAAATCAAACCTATTTAATTAATTAATTAAACTCTTTAATTAATTAATTAAATCATATTTAATTTAGTGATTACTTGTGTATGTGTGTGACTTACTAGGCTCATCACTAATTAGTAATGAGACATGATATCAACTCTTAATATCATCAGAACTCTTTCTTACCATAAATGATTTCTCTAAATCATTTTATGCACCTCATAGACCATGGTTAACACCTAGCATAGCACGCCATGGCCACCCAATTAGTAATAAGGTTTACCTTAAATGAACCTATAATCATATGTTACCATGCACTAGAATCTCTCTATTACAAAATTCCAATTCAAGCTGGAGTCATGGTTTATGTCAAACCCCATTTGCTATGAATATTATGTTCTCTTTTAATTATATTTCTTGATTAAAAAAGATTTTCTCATCAGAAACTCTTTTCTGATTAAATCTATCTGTCCTGGCTAGGAACTTGAAACATCAAGAACAATTAAATGAACATAGGATTTTATCCCTATTTACTTAGAGGAACAGATCCCATCTTGATCAACACCTACCTCCATATATAACTAGTAGGAGCCAACACATGCCCATATACCCATACATAGTACAAGTACGAAAGCAGTATCAAACTCAAACCACCTATATACAAGATAACTGTGTTATCTCAGGTCTAAAGATTATATGTACTGATATGATTTATGACAATACATTGACAAGAGTAAACTCCATGTGTTTGTCATAAATGTCACTGGTTCGACCTACTTATCATGTATAAGTGCCTATCATGTTTGTTATATGGCATGAGACTCACCATTCCATCTTATTTACATCTCATATAAATAACTTGGGAACAAACATGATTACAATCTTTCTGGATAAGTCATGTCCTTATTGTGAAGTATCCTCGATTGTGAACCTATTTATGATACTTTGTGCTAGAAATACTGTCACTCATATTCTTAACAACTTAAGAATAATATTTCTAACAAAATATCAATGGACCTTTTCTATTACACATAAATATATTATGTAAACGGAAAAATAAAAATGCCTTTTATTAATAAAATATATACAAGATACATACTAAATGATATGCTCTAGGGTATGCTACTAACACTTGGGTGGTAGTCAATCACATAATCATAATCTTTAATCAACTCTAGCCACCTTCTTTGCCTTAAATTCAGCTCCTTCTGGTTAGGTAAATATTTCAGGCTTTTATGATCTGTAAAGATATAACACTTCTCTCCATACAAATAATGTCTTGAGATTTTCAGTGCAAAAACAATGGTAGCAAGTTCCAAATCATGAGTAGGATAATTCCCCTCATGTGGTTTAAGCTGACGTGAAGCACATGCAATAACATTCCTATCCTGCATCAGCACACAACCAAGCCCATTGTGAGAAGCATCACTTTATATGATATAGTCCTTACCTATAGTAGGTAAGGTCTAGACTGGAGCTTCTGTTAAGCAAGTCTTCAATTTATCAAAACTCTCCTGACATTTATTCGTCCATTCATACTTTACATCATTCCTTAACAATCTTATCAAAGGTGATGTTATCATAGAAAACCCCTTCACAAAATGACGATAATATCTAGCCAACCCTAGGAAACTGCAAACTTCTAAAAGATTCTTAGGTGGCTTCCAATTAGTAATGGCTTCTATCTTACTGGGATCTACCTTGATTCCTTCTGCAGACACTATATGTCCTAAGAAAGCAACTTGTTCCAGCCAAAATTCACATTTGGACAATTTAGCATACAACTGCTTCTCTCGTAGTGTTTGTAGAACTATCCTCAAATGCTTATCATGTTTCTCTATATTCTTGAAATAAACTAAGATATCATCAATGAATACCACTACAAACTGATCCAGGTACGGCTTGAAGATTGTATTCATCAGATTCATGAAAGCTGTAAGTGCATTTGTCAACCCAAATGGCATGACTAGAAATTCATAATGACCATATCGGATTCTAAAAGCCGTCTTCGGTATACTCTCCTTCTTTATTCTTAGCTGATAATACCCTGATCTTAAGTCTATCTTGGAGAATATTGCCGCACCCTTTAATTGATCAAACAGATCTTCAATTCTAGGTAATGGATACCTATTTTTAACTATAACCTCATTTAGCTGTTTGTAGTCCATATACAGATGAAGAGTGCCATCCTTATTCTTTATGAACAGCACTGGTGCTCCCCATGGTGATACACTAGGGTGTATAAACCCCTTATCTAGTAATTCCTATAGCTGTACCTTCAATTCTTTTAATTCAACAGGTGCCATTCTATAAGGAGTAATGGATATTGTTTCAACTCTAGTAGAGTCTCAATTTCAAATTCTACTTCTCTCTCTGGTGGTAATCCTAGCAGATCATCTGGAAACACATCCAAGAAGTCACACACTGTAGGAATATCTTTAATATTAGGATTCCCTACACGTGTGTTAATTATATGTACTAGGTATGCCTCACGACCTCGATGAATCATCTTCCTGGCTAGTGCTGCTATGATCACGTTAGATGACAGCATTTGTCTTTCCCCCTACACTACCACATTAGCATGCTTTGGAGTCTTAAAAGTGACTGTCTTCAGTTTACAGTCAACTACAGCATGATGTCTAGCTAACCAATCTATACCCAAAATAACGTCAAAATCTCTAAAAGACATCTCAATCAGATCAGATAAAAAGGTGCTTCCTTGAATGTTCAGAGGGTAATCTCGATATAGTGTATTCACTATCACCTCCTGACCCAATGGACTTGATACTAACATATCATCGGTCATCTTTACACAATCCACATTAGCATAACAAGTGTAGAGCTAATGTACGAATGAGTAGAACCAAGATCAAACAACACTAATGCATCATGATCAAAAAGTGAGAATTTACAAACAACCACATCAGCTGCCTTTGCACCCTCTCTCTGTCTCATGGCATACACTCTAGCTGGTGCACTCGACTACTCTGGTTAATTCACAGTGCTCTGGCTACTGATTGCACTGCCCTGACCTCTTCCTCTGCTCCTACTACTTATCTAAGATACATTAGGAGCAGATCTCGGTGTAAATCCCTCTAATGCAGTATGCGTGGTCCCCATCCTTGGGCTGACACAATCTCTGGCAAAGTTTCCAGTTCCTACATAGTTATAATAGACCCCTGATGCCATTCTACATACACCTCTGTGCATCTTACCACAAATATTACAAGGACGGCTATATACTGGAGCTCGAGTTATGGTCACTGTCGATCTATTTTGCCTGTGTACTGGTGGTCTGGAATGTAACGATCGGGCTCCAACCACTAGAGGAATTGTCCGTTTTGGCCATAAGCCTCACGGTTTTGTCCCATAGGTGGAATGGAGAACTTCCCAGGAGGTCACCCATTCTAGGATTTCTCTCAAGCGAGCACGCAACCACGAGTTCTTCCAACTCTCAGGCCATTCCACCAAAAGGCGCCTCTAGTGATTAGTTCCCCTATTTTATATATCATTATTTTTTGAACCCAAAACCATCTCCGTGCTTTGCCGATGTAGGATTTGCCTAAGGGACCTTTCTTCCCCCCTTTCGAGACTCAGCGTCCTCGCTGAGGTTTGCCCCACCATCGCCAGAGACACGCTGGCGCTCGATACCCATTGTAACGATTGGGAACTAACCACTAGAGGAATTGTCCGCTTTGTCGATACGCCTCACGGTTTTGTTCCATAGCTGGAATGGAGAACTTCCCAGGAGGTCACCCATCCTAGATTTCTCTCAGCGACGCAACCTGGAGTTCTTCCAACTCTCGGGCCATTCCAAAAGGCGCCTCTAGTGATTAGTTTCATTTTATATATCATTACTTTTGAACCCAAGACCATCTCCGTGCTTTTACGATGTGGATTTGCCTTAGGGGAGAAAGGTCCCTTAGGCAAATCCTACATCGGCAAAGCTGCGAGATGGTCTTGGATTCAAAAAGTACTGATATATAAAATTGGGGAAATAATCAATAGAGGCGATTTTTGGTGGAAAGGCCTCGAGAGTTGGAAGAACTCGTGGTTGCGTGCTCGCTGAGAGAAATCTAGGATGGGTGACCTCCTGGGAAGTTCTCCATTCCACCTATGGGATAAAACCGTGAGGCTTATGGCCAAAGCGGACAATTCCTCTAGTGGTTGGTTCTCGATCGTTATAATTGGTATCAGAGCCGCTCGCGTGTCCTCTTGAGCGATGGTGGGGCAAACCTCAGCGAGGACGCAAAGTCCCGAAAGGGGGGGGGGGGGGAGAAAGGTCCCTTGGGCAAATCTCACATCGGCAAAGCACGGAGTGGTCTTGGGCTCAAAAAGTAATGATATATAAAATGGGGGAACTAATCACTAGAGGCACCTTTTGGTGGAATGGCCTGGAGAGTTGGAAGAACTCTAGGGTTAAGCGTGCTCGCTTGAGAGAAATCCTAGGATGGGTGACCTCCTGGGAAGTTCTCCATTCCACCTATGGGACAAAACCGTGAGACTTATGGCCAAAGCGAACAATTCCTCTAGTGGTTGGTTCCCGATCGTTACATTCAATCTGCGATAAAAATTTTGAATTCGAAAAATGGTGGGTGTTATAATTCTCAAGCATTTTATTGTGGGTGGCCAGTTGATCTATCCTGGAGGTAAGCTACTTAATCATCTTACTTTGTTATTGTTGAGCTACGAAGAAGCTTTCCATCATAGATTCCATTGTAGGCTTTTGCTCTTAAGGCTGAGGTTGAGGTTGCAATGGAATTGAATTGGGATTTGTACTTTTGTGCTGAAAACTTGGTGGTGGTGGCTTGTAACCTTGCTAACAGTTGATGGGTTGCTATTGTTAATTGGGCCAAGAGAAATTTGGGTGATTCCTCCATCCATGATTGTCAGTATTTGAATAAGGGTTTTCGATTGACCTCTAGTTGAAGTTCTCTCTGTTATTCACTTATTTCAACTGCAATGAGGAGGGATCATTATAATAGTTGCATTATAAGCTATGATGGCCTCCTCTATAGTGGTTACAAACTAAATCATTAGCTTTAACTATATTAACTACATTTTATGCAATCTCCTTAATAGTTGGTCAAATTGGACATTAATCATGCCTAATGCATCTAATTCAAGCACTTTAGGTGCCTTTCTTAAATCTCCTCTTTCATTTGACCATTCGAAGTTATGGTAAACAACTCACTCAAGTAATATTATAATTATCTCCTCTTTAAGGAGGGATTATTATAATAGTTACATTATAATCTCTGATGGCCCCCTCCATAATGGTTACAGACTTAATCATTAGCCCTAACTAAATTAACCAAATTTTATCCAATCTCCTTAATAGTTAGTCAAATTAGGCATTAATTATGCTTAATGCGCTAATTCAAGCACTTCAGGTGCCTTTCTTAAATCTCTTATTTCATTTGGCCAACTAATTCAAGCACTTTAGGTGCCTTTCTTAAATCTCCTATTTCATTTGGCCATTCAAAGTTGTGGTAAGCAACTCACTTAAGAAGATTAAGAGTTTCAGTGACTATTTTCTCCATCAAATCCCCATTAGCTACTAATCAATAGTGCTTCTTATTAAGGGTAACAATCCATTTTAAAAATTATATATGAGGAGCTAGTATGGGATGCCATGGTGCAGGAATTCCCTCTAAAGATCTTTAAATCTTTCCCAAGCATCATACAAAGATTCATTATCCCTCTATTTGAAAGTACAGTGAGTTTAGTGTGAAGCTTAGCTATTTTTACAAGTAGAAAATATCTTACTAAAAATGTTTATGACAGATCATTCCATGTGGTGAACGAACCAGTAACTTGAGATAGTAACTACTTCCTTACCTTGTCCCTAAGAGAGAATGGGAATGCTCTCAATCGAATAGCAACTTTAGAAACACCATTCATATTGAATATATCATGGAGAGCAAGAAACACTGAAGGCGATAGTGCAAATCCTCTAACGGAGAACCCCTAAACTAAGACTATTGGATCATTTGAAGCCAACCTAGTTTCAACTTGAAGTTGTTAGCGTCTATGATTAGTCGAGTCACACTCGGTTGGTACCCTTGAATGCTAAGAGTACCAAAATCTCTCAAAGGCCTGTTAACTGCATTATTAGATTGTTAGCCATTTTCGAGGATTCAGCTGCATGTTGCTTCTTATCCTTTTTATTGGCTCTCAATGTTCTTTCAATTTTCTAGTAAAATGTAGTAATGCCTCCTCTTACTTAGCTCTAATCATAAACTAAGTGATTTCTCCTTAAAGAAAACTCAAACAAACTAAGTGAATAGTAATTAAAATAGAGCACATGTATAAAGTAATTGAATTGCCTATTATTTAATACCAAAGTTCTGGTCTCTAGCAACTGCACTAAATACTTCTTAAGTAAAATCTAGCAGGTTCACGAATTATACCAAGTAGTATAAAAGATATTGCACCTTTGAGGACTGTGTTGAATACCAAACTACATAACAATTATAATTATCGAGACAATCAAATTCAAGACTGAGATTAAATTAAAACTAACTATCACTATAGGTAAATATGAACTAATTAACTAAACTAAATACTAATGAATTAAAACATTCTAGAGCTAAGCTTTCAAACTTCAATCAATTACATATTCAATCTAATTCATTCAACAAATGGGAAATTATCACTTTGAAGGAAATTAATCCTAAGTTATCTTAAGTCCTCTATCAAGGCACTCAAGTCCTGTTTTAATCAACTCAAACCCTACTTTCGTGGTGATTAAATTAATTAAACCCATTAAATTCTTATGATTAATTATTAAATCCATATAGAATTCCAACCTATCTCTAGATCAAGAATCTTAAGTTCAAAATCTTGTTCATCTAATATTAATCTTCACCTTTCAGTCATTCAATTAATATCTATAATTAATACTAAGTGGGTATTAGCATATAACATGCATTAAAACCATAAGAGATTGAATCAAAGAATAAGAAATCGAAATTTATTAAAATAAAATCTAATCAAATCCATAACTGAATTGAAAGTGCCACATCCCTAACCCTAGAATAAAAAAACTACTCACTCATGGTGAGTTTTATAATCAAGTTTAAAAATAATAAAGAAAAGACATGAAAAGAAAATAGAACTAAAGAACTCAGAATGAGAAATTTTAGCCTTGAACTTTTGAACTTTAGCTGAAAACTCCTAGCAACTTTACATAGTCACTTCTTCCCTTGGCTCTCCCAAAGGTAATGTGCTCTCTTGAAAGTAAAAAGGTTGATCCCCTCATGAAATTCTAACTTATCATATTTATATCTAGTAAAAAAAAATCTTGTTTCAAAGTCCTAATAGTCTTAGATATCTTCCAGTAATGGCTAAGAAACAATAAAAGTTAGGTTGGAAATTGTTGCCTTAAGTCACTGTATGGGCAGTGTAATCTTTTTAATTCACACAGGTCAAGCCTATGTAGTTTGCGGCTTCGAATATTTTCAACTTTTTCTACATAGGAAGTCACATGAGTTAAGAGGATTACACAGGTCATATTGCATAGGTCGTGTAATTTAAAGGGCTACAATGACTACTTTACATGGGCTATGTAATAACTACACGCTTAGTGTAATCTCCTATGTCTTGAATACTTGATTTCTAGGCCTTTGACTCTCCCTCAATTATACTTTTGCTTTCTTGGACTTCTTAAACGCATATGATATGATATGGAAATCAAAGGATTACACTGGATTAATGTTGTTTCTAAAATATAGATAAATATACAAAAAAAAAAATAAACAATTAAACAACTAAAAAGGAATGAAAATGCAGAAAATGTAATTCTAAATGCCTATACAATGCGAATGCATCCATATAAATTACATTTTTATGTTTAAATTTATTATTAAGTAAATATATTTTTTATTATTTTATTAATTAATGGAGATAGACATTTTTAAAGTTTGTTATTATTAAATTGAATTAGTAAAAAAACAAGAATAATCAAAATATGGGCATATGCAGATGCAAAAAAAGGGAAAAAAATTTAAACCAAACTAAACCCCCCTATTGGCTTCACTTTCTCTATCCCGTTTACCATTTTTCCAGCTAACACCCATCACCAACGAAACTTCCCTCCAATCCAACAACTTCTAGTGACTATGAAGAGATGGACGACAATTGGTTTTGGGAAGCACAACTAGGTTTTATGCGTAGAGAGAGAAAGGATAAAGAAAATGAGTTTTAAACTTTGAATGCTCATAGCCGATGATCTCGACATCTGATCAAAGTGATTCCAATGGCTATGGACTCCTAGTGGAGATCTATTTCAGATGGGACCAACCATTCAGGCTTTGGTGGCTATTTCCAGTGCTGACAATAAGAGAGAAAAATAGGTTTTTGCCACTTTCCAATCAAATTCTAGCCGATCAAGCCATCGAACTGGCAATCTGAGATTACTAATGAACTCAGCACATCAGATATAGTTTGGAAAAGATGATCATCAAACAACTTAAATCGATTTGTCAAATTTTTGAGTCTTTTTGATTCTTATAAATTAAATATAATTATATGATAATTATTAACTCTTTATGGCTTTATTTAGATGTGATCGGATTGGCAATAGCTCATAGCACTTGTGATCAAGTTTTTGGCCCAATCTAGATGTCCGACGGGCTATCCCAGAAGGTGGTCATGTTTACAGTAGTTTCCAACATTTTTAGACATTTTGGACACATTCTAGGCTGCGGAATCGGTAAAGGTAAACTCGAACTCAATATGCAAAGTTTTTACCTAGGTTTAAGCTAGTTGATTAATCTTTAAAATATTACTAGCTTTATAAAATAAAATAAATAAAATGAATTTAATTAATATAAGAATGATGTAAAGGAGTTCTAAGAATATTTTCACAATTTTTGAAGTGCTGAAAATAATTAATTGGACTGTAAAGGTGCTATGGATCCAAATTGGAGATTGGATAATTGGACCTAAATTAAGTTTCCTTTTAGGCCCAAATGGGCTATGTGAATATATGTTGTAGGCCTACGGCCCTGTGTGTTATTGTTGTTGTTGTGTTTTGGTTGAGTTTTTTTGCAAGGGGTTAGGTCTAGTTATAGAGTAAACTTTATCAAAATTTCAACAAAACCCTAGCATTTAGTTCTGTTTAATTTAATTATTTTATCAGTTAATTGATAGAGGTTAGTGTGTTTGTAGAGGTGATCAGGGCCAGCCATCTTCTCTTTATAATCGAACTAGCTACAGTTAAATCAACCAATCTATAAGTTGATGTTGATTTTTTTTTTTTTATAATTTCAATATTTATATTTTTATATTTTATATTTATTGGTATACTCATGCATTTTTTTACATAAATGTAATTAGTTATTATATCAGGAGCATCCCTTAAGTGTTGCAATATAAATTTTCTATGTTGTGCCAACTTAGGGATGAGTTAGAGCTTATATATATGTATTATGAATGTGTAAATCCCAATGTAAGTATGACATGAGAAATTCGCTGACTTATGCCACCTACGAGGTAGGTACTGGCATTATATTTCACTGACTTTCATAGTGTCGAATAAAAGAACATGTTGTACTTTAAGAAAGCCGGGGTATAGTGTTAGCTCCTAATATGTATTAGGCGCATGTGTAGCTCAAACTTGTCCTCTTGTGCGAGGATTGGATCATTTCTTTGTTTGGTGCATTTTCAATAATAGGACTGCATAAGAAATAGGTAGTTATAGAAATTATAACTATAATCAATATCTAAACTATCTGAGTTAAATGTTCATTTCTGTTCATTATTTTTCCCTATGTTACAGAAGGAGCGATTTTATTTCAAAGTGTAACCTGTATTTTTCCTCCATAAGTTATTGTACTATTTACTTCTAATTTTTTTTAATTATGTAGCTTTGTTTATTTAAATATTTACTTCATTCTTTGAACTCTGTTATTACTCTAATGTATTAAAATATATTATATTAATTAATAATTAAATGGATTATATTTATTTGATCAAGATTGAGCTAGCCTTCCCAAATTATTGTGCTATGCATTGGGTTAAGTTGGACTCTCCAAAATGCCTTATAATATTTTATTATATTTTGTTTTTGTGTTTTGGGTTTTGAATGTGGGCCTAGTTATGAGTTTGGTAATAGTGAGGCTTACTACAGGTTTGGGGGCCTTTATACTGACCCAAGTCTTAGTGTCAGTCTAGCCCATGGAATGGGTCATGACAAATTTGGTATCAAAGTTTAGGCTCTAGATTCATGGAAAATGTTTTCTTAGGTTTGTCACAAGTATAGGATCTCATTTCATCTTCTTTTATGATTCATTGCTTTTAGCATCAGTGTTTTTCTCAGGTAGCGCGTTTTGATATTTTTTAAGCATCTCGATTTTTATAGAGTATAAAGTGATATAAAATCGAGCCAGTATACATGTTGAGGTCTGCTCTAGGAATATGTACCCTAAGAAATGATGTGATCTGTCAGTGTGTGGTTATGTGGCGTGCCTATTTAATGTGAGGCACAAGTATATAGAGGTAAGTTATGGCAGTATAGCTGCCTTAGGTAAGGGTAAGAGTACCACTATCAGCAGATTGCGAGTGGATTGCTCGATTAAGGCAAGTTTATGGTATTAATGGTTTAAAAAGGATAAAGGTCAAGAAATATGGTATGATAGGACATATTACAGTAATCTATGCAATGTTCTTGATGTTTGTGCTGTAAGCTACAAATTAAAAACATGGGATTATTATATAGAGCTGCAAACATACCTAATGTGTTCCATGAAGATTTTTGCAAATAGCTTCTATTTTGGTACATATATGCCATAATAAAATTTTATTTCTACAAAGGAGCTAGGAAACTTCTAATTAAGGTTTAAAGCCCTTGAGATAAAGTATTAAAGGTTTCAGTTGGATGGTATATAAAGTCAGTGACTCAATGACCTTAACATGAACCTAGAGCTATAGCATGAGTTGTCATAGGATTAGAGGTTTAATATGGTTATAGTGTAATATTGCCACCTGATAAGTACCATCTAGTCCCGATGTAGGATCTATAGCAGTTTTGGCATTACACTGGACATTTTGCTTAAAGTTTAGTAAATATAGTTTTCCTTATGTGGCAGTGGAGTTGTAACAACATAAAAAAAAAAAAAAAAAAGGGAAAAGGGGATGGGACTTGGCATGTGACAGAGGATTTCCACTGTCACTGCCAGTTTTTAAAATAAAAAAAAAATAAAAAAAAAATTTTCAAAACAAAATCGAGAGGAGGCCCCCCTCCCCTCCCCCCCCCCCCCCAATTTCTCTCCTCTCCTCTCCTCCCCTCTCTTCTTCTTCTTTCCTTCTCCGGTGACCGGCCGGCGACCTCCCAAGTGGCTCCCCACCCGGCCGGCGACCTCCCAAGCGGCGGCAGCAGCCCGGAATCCAGCCAACAGTGGAGAGAGAGAGAGAGAGAGAGAGAAAAAAAAGGGGTCCCAAACTTTGAATGCTTGTATCCGGCGATCCCGACGTCCGATTGGAGTGATTCCAGCGGCTATGGACTCCTAAGAGCGAGCCCTTTCAGATGAGACCAGCCTCGCCGGATTTGGTGGCCGTTTCCGGCGCCGGCGAGGAGAGAGAAAATCGATTTTTCTTTGACTTTCCGACGAGATTTCCGACGATCCGACCGTTGGATTGACGATCCGAGACCACCTATGGACTGAGGGAGAGGAGAGGAACATGATGGTATGATCAGATCCGGCAAATGTCGCCGGCGACCGGCCACCGTGCGCGGTGGTTCCGGTGGTGGCTCCGGTGGGCTTTGGAGATGATTCAACTTCCAGAGGCTTCCTCATAAATTTTTGAAATTTTTGAGACACAGATAAACTTCGGGTAAGACTATTTTCATTATTTCTCTGTCTGTGGAGCATAAATATAGTGTTTCTTAAACAGGAAAAATTGGAGAAAAATTCTAAGAAAAATATATGATGAAAGTAAAATTATTTGGAGATATTCTATGGTGTTTGTTGAATTTTTGAGTGATTGTAGAATATTTTTGAAAAATATAGATGGATTTTAGTTAGATTTTTAGCATATGGGCATATAAGATTATTTGAAATTAAGATATTTAAATTTTATATGATTGGTTGAAGCTTGAGGATGGAGGTTTAAATATGTGAATATTGAATTGGGTTGAATTAAGAATATGTTAGCTGTTGGAAACTTATGAAATTGAGTAATATTCTTGAATAAAATATTCATGGGTGATTAGAAAATTACAATTCATTTTGCAATAGCCTTATAATATTATTAAGGACCGCAGGGCAAAATTTTAGAATTTTTAGAGCTTGTTTGAGTGGATTTTTACAAAATGTCAATTATAGGGACTAAAACGTAATTTTTAAGGTTTTGAGTATTGCTTGGTTTGGAGGGCCCAGGAGGGGCCATATAATGATGATGAGATATGAGTTGAATTTAGAAGTGTTATTTGAGCTTTTTGCAGGTTGGATAGGTCCCAGGTATAGGAGAAACTCTGCTGGATTTTCAGCATGAATTAGGCTGTCTGTTGCCTCTTTAGAGTTTTATCTTAACTTAGTACTAATAAATTTATAATTTAATTATTAGGTGATCGAGATCAGCTATTTTTCTGCATCCAGCAGCCATAATAGTCATCGGTGTACTGTGAGTAAAATATTAATTTTAATTGTAATTTCGATATTATTATATGTTCAAGCATGCCCATGCATCACTTATAAATATGTATTTATGTAGTTAAACACTAGGCACGTTTTATGTTGCATTCATAATTGTTAAAGTGCCATGGATGTTGTTGTGGTAATTTGGAGCAGTGTGCATGAGTTGGCGTGCGTGTGGTATGGTGTTGGCTATGGACAAGACGGGTAGACACGGCTTGAGATCTTCGCTGGGACCCGGTCCTTCGGGGTAGACACGGCTTGAGTTCTTCGCTGGGACCCCGATTTGGTTTATTAAGCGAAAGTCCGGCTTGAGTTCTTCGCTGGCACAGGTTGGATTAAGAGGGTTGTATAGGGGATCAGCTCCCATATATGTATTGTTTGACCTTATCGAGTGTGTGAGTGCTCCAAATTGCCTTTTTGATGTGATTTATATGAAATTTATGATGATGCTGCATTTCACTCTACAGGGCGCATTAGCTTTAGATAACTATAGAGATTATGGTTAAAATTGATATTTTACTCTCTGAGTCGAACGCTCACTCCTGTTCACCATATTTTTTCCAGGCTACAGGAGGAGACATTTTTCAGAATAACCTGTCCCTTTCCTCGCAGGTTATGAAAAGATTACTTAATTGTATTGTTATTCTCCAAATTCATAATTTAGGACTCCGCATGTACTAGTAGTAGCATTAATCCTATCAGGGACTGCTTGAATTTAAGTTTTTGTATTAATAAATGAAAAATTTTTATGAGTTTTAAATAGTTTGTAAATGATGTAACAGGGTTGAGCTGGGCTCCCCTAATTTCAGTTTCTGATAATTTCTGGGTTAAGTTGGCCCGAAATGAAATTATAACAGTTTAATTTAAATCATTTTATATGCATATTGGGCCTAAATTGTGGGCCTGGTTATGGATTTGAGAACAGTAAGGCTTACTACGGGCCTCGGGGGCTTTATGCCGGCCCAGGTCCTAGTGCCGGTCCAGCCCATAGGTTGGGTCGTGACAAAGTTGGTATCAGAGCTTAGGCTCTAGATTCATGGGAAATAATATACTTGGGAGTGTAAAAGGAGTCTTGTTAGGATGTTACATGCAGAGTATAGGATTTTGTTTTGTCTTTCTCTGTAATTATTTGTTTCTAGATTCTGCGTTATACATCGAAAAATATAAAAGTGCCTCAGTTAGTATCTTGATTTTCGTGGAGTACATAGAAATGTGAAATAGAGTTAGCAGACATATTGAGGTCTATCATGAGGATACAGACTCTAAGAAAGACTATGTTTCTGTCTGTATGGGTTTAAATGGTGTGCCCATTTCGTGCAAGGCACGAGTATATAAAGGTGAGTCTTGAAAGTACAGTTTCCCTAGATAAGGATGAGGATACCACTGCTGGCAATCATTAGTGGATGACCCAATCAGAGTAAGTTTATGATAATAGTAGATTCTAGAGAGATAAGAGATTAGGAGACCTAGTCGGTCAGGACGTATCATAGTAACTACACAATGTTCTCAATGTCTGCTCTGTAAGCTGCAGATTACAGTACTGACATGGGATTATTATGTAAAGCTGCATACTTCCCTGTAGTGCTTATGATGAGGATGTTTGCAGGCAGTCTCTGTTTTGGTACAGTTATACCAGAATAGGGTTCTATTATTGCAAAAGAGTTTGGAAATCCTAGGTAGAGATTTAAAACCCTATAGCTAGAATATTGAAAGATCACAGTTGGGAAATAACTAGAGTCAGTGACTCGGTTACCCTAGCATGAGCTAAAGTTACATCAAGAGTTGCCATCAGACCAAAGGTTGCTGATTAGTTGCAAAGTAAAGGTGACATCTATAGGGTGAGGCCATTTGGTCTTTGATATGGGGTCTTAGAGAGTTTTGGCATTGTAATGGGCCTTTTGCCTAAAGTTTAGAGAAAAATAGTATCTTCCTTGTGTAGCAGCAGGGCGCAAGGTACGATTTTTCTCCCCTAAGGGAGACAGGATGCTATGGATGATGTTTATAGCCTGTGAAACGATGCTTTAATTGGTTTGAAGTATGATAAGAGAGTGGATAGCCTGACATGGTTGTGGCAAGGTGGTAAATGTAGTACCTTTGTTGCAGCAAGTTAGGGTATAGTCTTATCTTTCCAGAAGGGATCGAAGGTTATTACTAATAATGGTGACCAATAAAATAGTGCCCCAGATGGGACTGTAGAGTGTGGTAGAGAGTAGTTGGCTTGGGTATCCTGCAGAGGATACAAGTTCCATTATAGGAATCATATATAATCAGATCACGATGGATGTAAATCCTTTGAATTGGATGTGTTACACTCTATCCCTCTATAAGGCATAACATGATCCCGTAGTATACCTAAAGAATTACCAACTTCGTCTACTGATAATCCATTAAATACACTACAAGGGATTTTAAAAACTTTTGTTACTTCTTTTACAGTGGTGAGCACTATTTACAGGTGTTAAAAACTTTTGTGAACTGAAGTGAAACAGTTAACACATTTGGACTATTAGTAATTTCTGTAAAAATTTTGGCGGAGTGCCCTCTGTATTTTGGATAAAACAGTTCTTCAAAAACCTGTAAAAAGCACTTCAATATGTTTCTCAATCTCAACTCCAAAATTTAATCAACACAATATATTTCTCAACTCAATTTCACAATAACTTTTCAATATTTCCAAAGGATGAGATAAAAGAAATGTAGTATAAATTTTGCAAGTCAAAATAACTCACAATTTATTTTACAACTTCAATGTACAATTTTAATTTACAACTGTTCAAAACCAAAAACAATATATACATACAGTGAACATACATTACAGTACAAAATGCAAAATGTGGTATACTCAATATACCCGATGATCTCTCGCTGAATGTACTAGCAGCCTAGTCTGTTGCCCTGTCTGTCTACTGCGATGACAATAAAGCTATCACGAGACAATATCTCGTGATTGCACAACATTAACCAAATAAAATTTTAAATCACAAATGATAAGTCATATAAAGAGTGGATACTTAAAACCATAGTTAAATTCGAGACAATAAATGTCATAAAGAATTTAAACTCTATTTCACAATATCACAATAACTCTCAATAATCAAAACATAGTTAAATTCAAAAGACAGTGAATGTCAATAAGAATTTAAACTCCATTTCACAATCTCACAATACATATCAATAAACCACACACAGCTTAATCATGTTCCAAAGTTCAATTCGTCCCAAAAGCCGATGGCTAATGAGGTATTCAATTCGTCCCAAAAGTCGATGACTAGTGAGGAATAACATAGCTAGCTAGCAAAAATATGAGTACTCATTCTATTCGTCCTCAATAGGCACACACCTCAACACTTTAGCCAGAAGGGAATTCAATTCGTCCCACTAGACAAGCTAGCGAGGAATACAATCAATATACATGATAGCTGTGGTTTCAAATCATTTCCAATGCTTTTCAATCAATAAGTATTCATCAATATCATTCAAACAATTTTCCACAACTTCAAACCATTTACAATGTTTTTCAAGCAATAAGTATCCATTCAAACACATTTCCACAATTTTAAACAATAATGTACAAGTAGTCATAATTCATTTCAATTGAAAAAAAAAATTCAAAAGAAATAGCTGTTGTGTACAAACCTCTGATAACTGTCTCCTGGCCTTGACTCAGTGTTTCCTTCCCTTTCCCTGAGTCTTTGCTAACTAAGAAACACAATTTGAAGTGTTTCAGTACTTAATTAAACTGTCTCTAACGATAATGCTTGAAAAGTAATTCACTGAATTCTATTATTTGCTTAGTCAACCTAATATGTCGACCCTTGGTACATTCTAGGTAATTTAGGTTTTAATGTTACTAATATGTCACATTCGATAGTCTTTTAGGGTTGGTACATGTTACTAAGTTCATTTCCATGTATCTTGCATTTTCTTGCAATTTGCTGGATTCCGGGATACTAGTTTAACCTAGCCGGACGACCTAGTTCCCTCGGTTTTTGAGTTTTTGTCAAAACTACAAACTTGTAGATCTATGTCTTATTGCACGGGGGGCAAAATTTCAGGTCATTCTGAGTTATGTAGACCAAGTTATGGTCATTTTACTATTGCTGGTCAAATTACATCAAAATTGATCACTTTAGGTCATTTTAGGTCAATTTTGGTTCGGCCAGTTTTTGGACCCGAACTTGTGCAAGCTGTTTGACTTGCTTATGGTCATTTCTGGGCTTTGGTGTCTTCATAAGACTTGTAGATATGGGTCTTAACTATTCATGGTCAAAATTTCAGGTCAATTGGACCTGTTTTGAGTGAGTTATGGACAAAATACCAACTGCTGCCCAAATGGTCAATTTTCAGGCCTTATTTGCACTTAATCCTAATTTGGTCAATTTTCAAGCTACCTGGCAAGCAGAATTTTGGCAAGCTTCCTTCATGAAAGTTGGCACATTTTGTACCTAGTTTCACCTCCAATTGGTCTCATACCAATTGGAGCCACACACTTAAGGTTCTAAGCCCAAAACACAAACTGCCCTATTGCATTTTGTTCATACTCATCAAAGATCGCCTTTAACACTTACCAAACTTCACCTTCATGGCATTTCTGGTTTGTACCCTAACCTAAACATATTTCACAACATTTTATTGATCATTTTGGCAGCTTACAATCACATTCAACATACACCATTAAGTGCAGAATTTGTTAAAATCAATTACAACAATTTAGTCACCTATTCATGCTCATTTACATGTCCAACTTCACACCATCACACATATACCCAAACTGCCATCACAACTAACACAATTCAACATTAATATTCCATAATCCAAACATGAATTAACATCCTTATGGTTCACCAACCCAGGCTGCCGATTCATGCATTACATTCCCTAAATTTGCAAGCATTCAAATTTCAATACACATTCACATATACTAAGTATACATCACCCAAATAATTTCCTACACACATAAACATTTAATCAATCCTTTAATCCACCATTTATAAGCAAAAATAAACTGTCTTCAAGGAGTTTCCATGGCTTCCAAAAGTACACATCCCCTTTTAAACATCAAACCTCAAAAATCTCTTCGCAAATCAAACACCCATAACATCCTTACAAACTATAACGAAACAATAATAAAAAACACAAACTTACCTATTGATGAGGCTTGTTAAATCTTCACCAAACTCCCTTAAATTTAGTATCTACTTCTTCCTTGTGAGGTGGGGATCAAGATTAGTGAAGAAACTTTGGTGTTTGGAGGTAAAAATGGAGGAGATTTGGAAGCTTGAATCAATGCGGCAATGGAGGATTTGGAACTCTTCTTTTCGGCATGGAAGAATGGATGAAGATGATGAAGTGTTTAGTGGAAGTACACCTACCCATATGATGTTTATTTAATCCCCAAAGTGCTCCACTCACCAATATTTAATTACATTATAAGTTAAATGTGTTAATTACTCAATTTGAATCCCATTTTTGCTATTTATATTAGGTACCCCTAATTTAATTTTTCATTATATTTTCCAAGTGTAATATCATGTGTTTTTAATAGACATTCAGGTCAAAAGACAACTCGGGGTGTCAAATAACCATAATGCCCCTGTTCGGGTTGCATTCCCGATTTTTCGGTAATATCGGGTTTTGTCCGTTTTTCGATTTCTCACTTTTCTTTGTACTAATTATTTAATTTTTATTTAATATTTCTTATGGTATTTATACTTCAATTGATGTCTCTTTAAGTCTTAAAAATATTTTCCAGGGTTTCCCGCAGTCCAGGGCTAGTCAATGGTCCACGCCGTGACTTCCCGGTGCGGTCACCTATCGCTAGGGTTCTCGGCTCGCTTAACTTGGTTACATTTCTTTGTTATTATTTTTCCTTTGTTTTTCTAGTATTTTCTTTTCTTGTATTTCATTATTTTATGTCTCCTCACTCATATCGAAGTGTAGTTCTAGGCATCCTAGCTGTCCGGACAACACCGCCACCGGAACGATGAGAACGCACTCTAGAACATAGGGTGTTACAGGATGATGGGTTTGGGTGCCCGAAATCTTAAGTTTTGGCTAATTGAGTAAACATGGAATAATAATAATAATAATAATAATAATAATAATAATAATAATAATAATAATAATAATAATAATAATAATAATAACAATAACAAATAAGTAAAATTACTACAGAATCAGTTTTCGAGGTAGTAAAGGGTATTATGTAAGTTAAAGGATAAAAATAGAAATCATACGATAAAGGTATGACTGCAATTTCCTGAGTTCCTTTCTAACTTCATATTGTTCAAAACAATTGTATAATCTAATTATAATAGTGTTAAGAGTAATAAATTAGCAAAGAAAAATCATAGAAGGCCAATGGATAAAGAAAGTGCAGAATGAAGGTTTGGACAATTGATTGTAGATACAATATAATCTAAATGCCAGTGGAAGTACTAGCTAGAGTGGTCAAAGAACCAAATCTGAGTAGCACAGACATGTGATAACGTGGTAGAGACTCTGAAAGATATAGTTAGCACGTACTGCTGTCATGTTAGGAAGAAGAATGGAACCAGGGATAGAATAGTCTAGTTCTATTTTGGGTAAGACAAAGGAAATAAACGGAAGGACAACCTGAAGAGCGCATAATAAAAGGAACAAAGATAAGATATAGGATAGGCTATGTGTTATTCTTGGCAAGGTGAATGATAAGGATGGAAAACCCAAAATGGGACCATATTAGTGAGAATAGTGATGGAGGTATGGAATCTATTAATGTGATACTCATAGCATGATGTAGTTGAGGTAGTGTCAGGGGCTAAAATATAGAGCTTGGAGTTGCATGATTGGATCATACTCTATCTATTCCCTATTCCTAAAGTGAAGTGGATAGCAATGGGGCAAGATTCTTTTAACTTGTTAACAGTATCAAGAAGATTAGGCAGAGAAAAAGAAGTTAGTAAGTAATAAGTTAAATAAAAGTCAATCTAAGGGATCAAAAAAAAAAAAAAAGGTATGATGAGAGGAAAAGAATGATAGATAATGACACAGAGGCTTTAGGTTAGACTTTTGAGATAGTGAGAAGGTAGTTAGAGGTTCATTATGAATATGAGGCAAACATTTTTAGTGTGACCAACAGAATCACTTTGTAGTGAAGCAATAACGACAGAACAACAGTAGGGGTAGAACGAGAAAAGACAAGTATGGGTGGTTATAAATCACTAGAAAGTTCAAGGATCAAATTAATGACCATAGATAAGGGTGGAATTAGTGTTGGAAGAATCTATTAGTAAGAGAAATCTTTCAGAATTCAACAAAAGTTAAGGGCACAATATAAACGATGATAGATATGAATCATAGGTCGAGTATAAGTAAAGTTAATAAATTACAAAAATATTATGTCAGGAAGGACAATGGTACGGTAAAGGGTTCATGCAGATGATATCTTATAGGTAGAGCACAATTGTGCTAGGAGATGATGAAATTTGAAGAGAAAGGCCAAGAAACATAGGTTAAACGTTATTATATGGACAATCGGGTATAGTTGAATATAAGAGGATATTTTTCTTTCTTTTCAAGTTTAGCTCATGCTATTGGTTCTAGAGGGTTATATAAGGAACAGAGACTGAGTCAAGGAGACTTAGTTATTTGAGAGTTTGGTAGGCACCAATTCATACACGATTTCCTGATATGAGAATGACAGTAAGTGCATACCTAGTGTTAAGTATGAAAGGACGATCAGAGTAATGACAGGAGTTAAATTGAGTTAGCTACTAAGGCTTGCAACTGTTTAAACTATGAGCTGGAGGGAATACTAATTATGGATGAGTTTCAATAGATGAAATTGTTGCTAATGGGAAAAGTTGAGGCTGAAGTTTGGAAAGCTATAGGCAGTATATGTGATTATATTAAGGAGAATGAACACATGAAGTATTTTGTTTAGAATTAAGGCATGGCACACATTTCCCACAGCCGTGTTAGTTCAGATAGAACTTATAGTTTAAAGGGCTCCTATCCATCCAGGATGAACAATTTCCCTCGAGGTGGTGGGAATGATAATGTTCTGATAGGTAAGTTGAGAAAAAAGGGATACAAAAAGAATCTTCTGTGGTTAATTATAAGTGTTACAAAAGGTGAAGAATGTGCTGGCAGGAGTAAACCGTAAGGTTAGAATTCCCGAAGTAATGGAACTAGTAATCAAGATAAGACTAAGAAATAAAATGAAAGTTAAAGTTGATGATGGGATGGATATCCTTGAAAGAAAAGGTGTAAGGGTGAGACAGGACTAAGATTAATGAATAAGTACAGCAGGTTGAAAAGATATCACCAATACCAGAAATAGGAAAAAGGAAATGGATAAGATCCAAAAGACAGGAAGAAAGCTCAGTGAGCTAGTTATAATGATGAGGATAAGAAGGGATAGGTATGCTAGGAAAACTAAGAGATGTTTAAAATAAGTTATTATAAGATGATAGATTAAAGAAGTAGTAGAGCCTCGATCTAAGTGCCAATGTGTCAGAAGTAGGCCACATACTAAGAAGCTTTAGGAAAAAGTCTAGATATTCTCATTCCAGAGGAGGAGTGAGAATTGATAAAGTCGCATGGATTGAGTTGTCAGGGAATATAAACACTTTTGTTGTATAAGAGAAGAGACCCAGTTCACTTTCTAATGTTGATAAATGGTACACTTAGCCCTTAGAGGGAACTCTACCTAACTAGTTACATAAGATGGACAGAGGTTAGTCTAAGTACCTTAGTAATGACACAAATAGATTGGAAATTTGAAGTATCATGAAAGTGAGAAGATGCATTGGTACTAACCGTTAAGGTCAAAGGATAAGTAAATGTTTCAAATAAGATGTATATGATAGGTGCTATAGGAAAGCTACTCATAGGATGCCTTAGGATAAGGAACATAAGTCATGTTTTGGGGAAATAGAGATTATTAAAACAAAGGAATGAGGACAGAAGTTACCAAGAGACACGTTAGGGCGTAATAAAAGTGAGGTAAGCGCCAAAGTTGATTAAAGTTATTTGATATCAAGTCGAGAGTAGTAGAGTTATAATGAATACTTGAGATGTCAGAAAAAATGGTCAATGAATAGCCAAGAGATAAGAGCATTTCTAGAAAGAGATGATGACAAATAGGACACTATAGTAGAATTAGAGAGCAGTAGAATGTCATATATAATATACGAGGAGTTTGAAGAATAAATATTTTACCAATCTCTGCATAGCTGGAAGAAATGATTGCACTTGTTCTAATAATCTTTTTTTTTTCCTTATCTCTTGTTTATTCGAAAATTCGAGGACGAATTTTTCTTAAGGGGGAAAGAATGTAACAACCTAAAAAAAAAAAAAGGGGAAAAAGGGATGGCAGTTTAAAAAAAAAAAAAAAATTTCAAAACAAAATCGAGAGGAGGCCCCCCCCCCCCAAAAAAATTTCTCTCCTCTCCTCTCCTCCCCTCTCTTCTTCTTCTTTCCTTCTCCGGTGACCGACCAGTGACCTCCCAAGTGGCTCCTCACCCGGCCGGCAACCTCCCAAGCGGAGGCAGCAGCCCGGAATCCGGCCAACGGTAGAGAGAGAGAGAGAAAAAAAAAGGGTCCCAAACTTTGAATGCTTGTATCCGGCGATCCCGACGTCCGATTGGAGTGATTCCAGCGGCTATGGACTCCTAAGAGCGAGCCCTTTCAGATGAGACCAGCCTCGCCGGATTTGGTGGCCGTTTTCGGCGCCGGCGAGGAGAGAGAAAATCGATTTTTCTTTGACTTTCCGACGAGATTTCCGACGATCCGACCGTTGGATTGACGATCCGAGACCACCTATGGACTGAGGGAGAGGAGAGGAACATGATGGTATGATCAGATCCGGCAAATGTCACTGGCGACCAGCGGCCAGCCACCATGCGCGATGGTTCCGGTGGTGGCTCCGGTGGGCTTTGGAGATGATTCAACTTCCAAAGGCTTCCTCATAAATTTTTGGAATTTTTGAGACACAGATAAAATTCGGGTAAAACTATTTTCATTATTTCTCTGTCTATGGAGCATAAATATAGTGTTTCTTAAACAGGAAAAATTAGAGAAAAATTCTAAGAAAAATATATGATGAAAGTAAAATTATTTGGAGATATTCTATGGTGTTTGTTGAATTTTTGAGTGATTGTAGAATATTTTTGAAAAATATAGATGGATTTTAGTTAGATTTTTAGCATATGGGCATATAAGATTATTTGAAATTAAGATATTTAAATTTTATATGATTGGTTGAAGCTTGAGGATGGAGGTTTAAATATGTGAATATTGAATTGGGTTGAATTAAGAATATGTTAACTGTTGGAAACTTATGAAATTGAGTAATATTCTTGAATAAAATATTCATGGGTGATTAGAAAATTACAATTCATTTTGCAATAGCCTTATAATATTATTAAGGACCGCAGGACAAAATTTTAGAATTTTTAGAGCTTGTTTGAGTGGATTTTTACAAAATGTCAATTATAGGGACTAAAACGTAATTTTTAAGGTTTTGAGTATTGCTTGGTTTGGAGGGCCCAGGAGGGGCCATATAATGATGATGAGATATGAGTTGAATTTAGAAGTGTTATTTGAGCCTTTTTGCAGGTTGGGTAGGTCCCAGGTATAGGGAAAACTCTGCCGGATTTCCGGCATGAATTAGGCTGTCTGTTGCCTCTTTAGAGTTTTATCTTAACTTAGTACTAATAAATTTATAATTTAATTATTAGGTGATCGAGATCAGCTATTTTTCTGCATCCAGCAGCCACAATAGTCATCGGTGTACTGTGAGTAAAATATTAATTTTAATTGTAATTTCGATATTATTATATGTTCAAGCATGCCCATGCATCACTTATAAATATGTATTTATGTAGTTAAACACTAGGCACGTTTTATGTTGCATTCATAATTGTTAAAGTGCCATGGATGTTGTTGTGGTAATTTGGAGCAGTGTGCGTGAGTTGGCGTGCATGTGGTATGGTGTTGGCTATGGACAGGACGGGTAGACACGGCTTGAGATCTTCGCTGGGACCCGGTCCTTCGGGGTAGACACGGCTTGAGTTCTTCGCTGGGACCCCGATTTGGTTTATTAAGCGAAAGTCCAGCTTGAGTTCTTCGCTGGCACAGGTTGGATTAAGAGGGCTGTATAGGGGATCAGCTCCCATATATGTATTGTTTGACCTTATCGGGTGTGTGAGTGCTCCAAATTGCCTTTTTAATGTGATTTGTATGAAATTTATGATGATGTTGCATTTCACTCTAAAGGGCGCATTAGCTTTAGATGGCTATAGAGATTATGGTTAAAATTGATATTTTACTCTCTAAGTCGAACGCTCACTCCTGTTCACCACATTTTTCTAGGCTACTGGAGGAGACCTTTTTCAGAATAACCTGTCCCTTTCTTCGCAGGTTATGAAAAGATTACTTAATTGTACTGTTATTCTCTAAATTCGTAATTTAGGACTCCGCATGTACTAGTAGTAGCATTAATCCTGTCAGAGACTGCATGAATTTAAGTTTTTGTATTAATAAATGAAAAATTTTTATGAGTTTTAAATAGTTTATAAATGATGTAACAGGGTTGAGCTGGGCTCCCCTAATTTTAGTTTCTGATAATTACTGGGTTAAGTTGGCCCGAAATGAAATTATAACAGTTTAATTTAAATTATTTTATATGCATATTGGGCCTAAATTGTGGGCCTAGTTATGGGTTTGAGAACAGTAAGGCTTACTACGGGCCTCGGGGGCTTTATGCCGGCCCAGGTTCTAGTGCCGGTCCGGCCCATAGGTTGGGTCGTGACAGGAGTGTAGAGTATGGCTCTGTTCTCTAAGAATGACAATAGGTTATGAAAAATGTTCATAGCCTATGAAATGGCTTTCTAGGGAAAAATGCAATTGGATAGAGAGTTATTGGCTTAAGTACCCTATAAAGAGTACAAGTTCCATTGTAAGAATCATAAGTGATCAAATCCTTATGGATGTAGAGCGTTTGAGTTTAGTGACTGGAATTGGGTAACCAGTACTCTAAGTTTGACTAATTGAGTAGAAATGGAAGATGGAACCCTTGTAAATCCCCTCCTCAAAGTAGTGAAGGTATGATATCCAAGGTTGGGAAAGATAGGTGTAAGATCATGATAGGTAGTGTGCAAGGTAGCTAAGGTTTAGTGATTGGAGAGTGACAAGCACAAGTACCAGTGGAGTATTAATCAGAATGATAAAAAGACCAATTTTGTGTAACAAAGAAGTGTAGATGACCTAGCAGAGACACTAAAAGGTATAGTCATCTAGCATAACTATTAGGCTAGGAAAAAGAATGAAGCTAAGGAAAAGAATAGTCAAAGTTTTATTCTAGGTACGATAAAAGAGATGGATTAAAGAACAAACTGTAGGGCCCAGAATAGGACAAGATTAGGAAGAACATAATCAAGATGTAAAGTAAGCTAGGTGCTGTTCTGGGCAAGGTAAACGATAAAGATAGAAAACCCTAAATATGACCACATTAGTGATAATAGTGACTAATGTATAGAACCCAGAAGTGCAAAACTGAGAGTAAGTCATAGTTAGGGCAGTATTAGGGGCTAGAACTTAGAGCTCAGAGTTAAAGGATTAGGATCAGACTCTGTCTTTTTCCTATTCATAAGGTGGAGTAGGTAGCTATGGGATAAGACCTTTTATTATGTTGATAATATGAGGAAAGTTAGGGAAGGAATGCAACAGAGTGAGTTGAACTAAAGGGTGCATACCTTGAACTATCCTATCAAGTAAATAAGCGAAGCTAGTGAGTAGTAAGATGAATAGAGGTCAACCTAATAGTTTATATAGGTATGATAAGAGAAAAGAATAATGGATAATGACACAAAGGCTTAAGGTTAACTGCAAAGATGGTGAAATAATAGTCAGAGGCTATTATAAGAATTAGGTAGATATCCATAGTGTGACTAATAAAGCCACTTGTGTAAAACCACCAATGATAAAATAACTGTAAGGGATAGAAAAGGAAAAGGTAGGTATAAGTGATAATTATAAGTTTCCAGGAGGTATAAGTATTAGAGTAATGGTAATTAATATTATTGGAGTTGATTCTAGAAGAAATCTATTAATGAGAGGTACCTTCTAGAATACAGTAAAAAAGACAGGGCATAAGACAAATGATGAATTATGAAAAGGAAGATCAAGACATATGGGTAAATTTGAGGCTAAAGTTTGGATAGTTATGGCATTGAATGTGACTATATCAAGGAGAATGAACACATGAAGTATCTTGTATGGGATTATAGCACAACACATGTTTACCACTGCCTAATAGAACTTATAGCTTCAAAAGCCCTATCTAACCATGATGAGCAATTTCCTATAAAGGCATTAAGGGATGATAATGTTCTAATGGTCAAGTTAGGAAAGGAGGTGCAGGAAGAACTTGCCAGGGTGAATGGCAAGTGTTGCATAATATGAATAGTAGGTTAATATTGTACAGTTATATAAGATGAAAGATGTCCTGGTATGAGTCAATCATAGATTTAGGTTCCCAAAAGTAATGGAGCTAGCAATCAAGCAACGATTAGAAACAAAAAAGAAGGTTAAAATTGATGATGATGGGATGGATATCTTAGCAGGAAAAAGCATAAGGGTGAAAAAGGACAAGGTTAAGGATAAACAAGATGGACAGTTAAGCACTATTGGTACTATAAGCTCAAAACTCGAGACAAAGGGTAAATAGGAAGTGCAATAGATAAGAGAAGCTATCAATAGTAGTAGAAATCAGAATACAGAGAGACTCAGGAAGAGTTGGTTATAAGGATGGGAACAAGAAGAATAAGAAGAAATGAACATGCAATGGACACACTAAGGGATATTTAGGACAAGTTATGGTGGCATGGTAATGAGTATATAAGTCATGACCTTAGGAAGCAGATATTTATGAGACAAAGGAATGAGGACTACAGTTGCAAGAAATCACATTAATGCATAGTAAAAGAAAGTACGCATTAAAGTTAGTATAAGATCTAAGGGTGGATTAACATCACAGTTTGGCTTCATATGGAGATCAGCAGTTATATTGCTTCAACTGAGTCAACTAATAGAGGGATGTTTTCGATAGTCTATGTAAAGTTCGAGAAAAAAGTACTTGCACTTGTTCCACTTGTGCTCTCTTCTTTCTCTCATTTTGATTCAACATTCAAGGATGAATATTCTCAAAGGGGGAAGATTGCAATGCCTTGAAAATTTTAATAAACAAATAATTTGTTTATTTAATTTTTTTAAAGCTATTTCATTATTTAAATATATTTTTATGAGATCATTTTAAAGCTTTAGGTTTAAATTTAGGCTATTGAATTTGGGTGTAACTAAATTTAAAAATTTATTTATTGCTTATTGCTTATTATGTGCATTATTATTTAAAGTAAATTATTATTTATATTATGAAAAATATTATTTAAGTTATAATTTAAAAGAATTTAAATATTGTTCTATTAAAGAGTGCACTGGTAATTTTTAAAATCTTAATGTTAGTGAATATTATCATTTATGTCTAATTATGTTATTAATTAAAGAATGATCGTTTTGTTAAATAAATAATTATTTCTAAATTTATTTAATTAGCATTATTATGTTCAACTTTATTATTAAGTAAATATATTCTATTAATTAATGGAGATAGATATTTTAAAGTTTTTTATTATTATATTGTATTGGTGTAAAAAAAAATAATCAAAGTACATCACTTATCACTTTCTCTCTCCCATTTACATTTTTTTGGCCAATAGCCATCATGGGTAAAACTTCCCTCCAATCTGGCAACTAGGAGGAGATGGACAGCGATTGGTTTTGGGCAATGCGTAACTGGGTTTTACACAAAGTGAGAGAGAAGATAGAGAAAATGGGTTTGAAACTTTGAATGCTCACAACTAGTGATCTCGACATCCGATCAAAGTGATTCTAACAGCTATGGACTCTTGGGGGAGAGCTCTTTCGGATGGGACCGACCATATCGGATTTGGTGGCCATTTCAGTGTTGACAAGGAGAGAGAAAAATGGGTTTTCACCACTTTCTAACTAAATTCCCATCGATCAAGCCATTGGATTAGCGATTCGAGACCATCAATGGACTTAGCGTGCCCAAACCTTTGAGATGAAACCAATCCTATTTTGATTGGACATCGTTTGGAAAAGGCAATTATTGGACAACCTATAATGATCGATGAGATTTTCGAGCCTTTTCAATTCTTATCAATTTTATGTAATTATATGATAATTATCAACTCTTTATGGGTTTTGTTTTGGTGCAATCTGATAGCGATAGCTCACTAACACAAGGGATCGAGTTTTTGGCCCAATCTGGATACCCGATAGGCTATACTGAAAAGTGATCATGTTTACATTCCTTTTTAGCATTTTCAAATGTTTTGAATAAATTCCAAGTAGTAGAATTGGCAAAGGTAAATCCGAACTCAATTTGCGTAATTTTTTTTAAGCTAGTTGATTAATTTATAAAATATTCATGGCTGAGTGAAATTAAGTAAAATGATTTTAGTTAATACAAGGATAATACAGAGGACCTCCAGATATATTTTTATAAGTTTTAAAGTATTAGAAATAATTAATTAAACTGTAAATAAGTTAGGGATCCAAATAGGAGATTGGACAATTGGACTTAGATTAGGTTTTTATAGGCCCAGATGGGTAATGTGAATATATATTGTGGGCTTGCAGCCCTGTGTGTTATTGTTGTTGCATTTTGGTTGAACTTTGTTGCAGGGGGTTAGGTTTAGGTTTGTGCACTATATTTTCATTGACTCTTACCACTTGTGGGGTAGGTATAAAAGCTATATTTAGCTGACTCCTGTAGTATGGAATAAAACAACATGTTGGACTTTAAGAAAGCCAAGGTATAGGGTTGGCTCCCAATATGTATTAGGCACAAGTGTAGCTCCAACTTATATTCTCTTGCAAGGGCTAGATGATTTGTTTGTTTGGTGCATTTTCATTAATAAGACTGCATTAGAAATAGATAGTTATAAAAATTATAACTATAATCAATATCTAAACTCTTTGAGTTAAACACTCATTTCTATTTAATATTTTTCCCCAGATTATAAGAAGAGTGATTTTATTAAACAAAAAAAGTCTATTCTTTATTTTCCTCCGCAAGTTATTGTACTATTTAGTTTCTAATTTTTTTTAATTATTTAGCTATTTATTTATTTAAATATTTACTTCACTCTTGGAACTCTGTTGTGACTCTATTGTATTAAAATATATTATATTAATTAATAAAAATTATTAAATAAATGGATTATATATATTATCAGGGTTATGATGAGCTCTCCAAATTGGTGGGCTATGTGTTAGGTTGAGATGGACTCCCCAAAATGCCTTATAGTATTTTATTATATTTTGTTTTTGTGTTATGGGTTTTGAATGTAGGCTTAATTATGGATTTAGTAATAGTGAAGCTAACTATGGGCTTTGAGGGCTTTATGCTAGCTTAAGTCCTAGTACCAGTCTAACCCATATAATTGGGTCGTGACAACTTGAATGCCCTTTTTAGGTCTTATGTGGGAGGAGATCTCCTGAATGCCCTTTTTAGGTCTTACGTGAGTGCAGATCTCCTAAGTACCTTTTTTAGGTTTTATGTGGTCGAAGATCTCATGAGTGCCTTTTTAAGGCCTTATGCATGTAAAGATCTCATGAGTGTCTTTTTTAGGTCTTGTGTGGATGAAGAACTTTTAGATGCCATTTTAAAGTCTTATTTGCACGGAGATCTTGTAAGTTCCTTTTTCAAATCTTATGTGGGCAGAGATCTTTGAAGTGCCTTTTTAGGTCTTATGTGGATGGAGAACTCTCGAGTGCCTTTTTAAGTCTTTTGGGGGCAGAGATCTCTTGAGTGCCTTTTATAGATCTTATGTGTGCGGAGATCTCCTGAGTGCCTTTTTAAATATTATGTGGATGAAAATCTCCTGAGTGCCTTATTCAAGTCCAATTTCCTTATGCAGGTCTAATTGCCTTATGCAGGTCTTATTGCCTTATTCAAGTCTTATGTGAGCGAAGATTGCCTTAGTGCCTTATTCAAGTCTGATTGCCTTACGCAGGTATTATTGCCTTATTCAAGTCTTATGAGAGCAAAGATCACCTTAGTGCCTTATTCAGGTTTGATTGCCTAATGTAGGCATTATTGCCTTATTTAGATATTATGAAAGCAAAGATCACCTTAGTGCTTTATTCAGGTCTGATAATCATTTGCAGGTCTTATTACCTTATTCAGGTCTTATGATAGAGGTGTGAGCTAGGGCTCTAAGCCTTTCCTTTAAGTGAATAACTAATGGAAATATTGTAAATAATGCTAGAATTTAATACAGCACCGAATTAATGGCATGTTCAGTAAATATGAGCAAAAATTAATAAATTTCTTTCACAGAAAAATGATGACCACGTGGCCATCATCAACGAAACCAACATAGCACATGGACATTGTAGCTAGTCTTATTGTAATTCTGAGCAAATCTTTACTAATGATGGCACTTTAGTAAATTTTAGCGAAATCAATATTGTAGCAATTAGTGTTTTTTATGTAACACTGCAAAAAAAAAAAGCACCACTTTTCAACCAATAAAAATGATGGTAAATCTATGATTTTGAACAAAGGTATAATAGCACTTCAAACATGCGAACTCTTAATCAAGTAAGTCTCATTTCAATGATTTGAAAAATTAATATTTTTCGCAAGTGTAAGATCTAAAAACACTAAATGAATCTGATTTGAACAAAATTATTTTTTTTTTAAATTCACTCAATCAAATAGGGGAAAAATAATGGACAAACCTCATATTATTTTCGAAAATCATGTAGAGATGATAGAATTTTCTAGCTAGGTTCTTGCAAACAACAAGCCATCTTCTTTGCCCAACCTTAGTTCCTTTTCATTTTTTTCTTTTTTTTTTGTTAGTTTAGAAAGGAAGAGACGACTTTTCTCATCATTTTCCACAAATGGCGCCATCGATCTGGTCCATGGAAATCCCATGCGAGTATTGACCTACAAAATTGGAAGAGGTCTACCAAGGTTTTTCCAGCAATGACCCTCCAATGCTCAAATTAGAATTGGAATAAGAGTATGGTGAATAAGATTGATTATGGATAAGAACATACTTGTTATGATAATATGATTCCTTTATAAAGACTTTAGATGGTGGTTTGTTTTATCGGTTTGTATGATCTATTATTGTTAGCATTGTATAAATAAAACAAAATAATATTCTGAATATCAATATAAAATTTTACGTTTTTAATAAATTTTGTTAATAAAATTTTATATTGTTATAAAAGAATAACAATATAAAATTTTATTAACAAAATTTATTAAAAAATACAAATTTATATAATTTAAATTTATTAATTATTTTAATATTATTTATTTAATTAATATAAAAATTTCTATATATATATATATATATATATAGTACTATTATTTAAGAATCTCTTTTATTATTAAATAAAATATATTAATAATCACTTAATAAATGTATAAGTATTTATTTAACCAAAAAAATGTCTATAACTAAATGAACATATGGGGATTGAACTTAGTATTGACTAGACAAATTTTTCTTAAAAATTATTATTGTTTTTTAAAAAAGAAATTTAGTGACCCACATCAACTCAGGGTACACTATTAGTCTATCTATTTATATATAAAGTAGGTAATTTTTCTTTGGGCTTTACTATGTGTACAGATTTTCTATTAGTATTGCTAAGTGTCACTTATCATACATAGAGATTGTCATACTTTAATATTCTCTTTTTCTTTTATTTAATTCTCTTTTTATTTTCTTTTTAAATATTTTTAATTATTGTCATTATTACCTCAATTTTCATAATTAAATAATTACTTTCTTTAACAATTGATTGTAAAATCCCAACGTATTGATAATCAAATTTATAATTTAAAAATTAATTATATTATTTTTTATCAAAATAACAATAATATTATTTATATTTCATAATATGTGTTACACTCATTTCATATAGGCATTTTAAGGTAGTTTTGTATCTATTTTGCCCTTATATTTTAGTATATTTTATGTTTTTAGCTTTATTTTAGTTTGTTTGTTAATTTTAGTTGCTTTATATTTGAATTTTATAATTTTGATTTTTTTTATAGGTTTTGTGGTAAATTGAAGGTCAATGAATGCATTAGGAAGTGATTTGAAGAAATTTGGAGCCCTTTAAGTATGGAGAAAAGTTGAAGAAATCAAGCATTGAAAAATTAAGTTGGCAAAATTTGCTTGAGATCTTGCTTATGATATTACTTAGAGTATGTCTGTAATGCCCCAAATTTACAAACCGTATTCAGTATATTTCAGTAAAAATATCGAATATTGAATATGGTGTGTAAATTAGATTAAATGAGGGATTAAATTAAAAATTTGTAAAAGACACCTATGGACTTCATTGCAAAGTTAGTAAAATTTGGGGGATTAAAATGAAATGTTACCAATCAATTAAAATAACCAAGATTAATTAAGCTAATTAAACTCACTTAATTAGCTTAATTAAGGTGGCAAATCAAGCCATAAATTTGAGACAAATAGCATAGGAAAATTAACACATGGCAAGAAAGGAATGAGAGTATATAAACAACAAAATTGACCAAAAAAAAAAAATTCTGCCTTCCCTTCTAATTCAGTCGAACCTCTCCTCCCCCCTCTTCATCTCCATTTTCTTCTTTTATACTCTCATGCAAGCTCAAATTCATGAATGTAAGCTGGCTATTTTGTGATTAGATTGAAGAATTGGATGAACCAGCCATGAAAGCAAGGTGAAAGAGAAGGAAGAATCAAGAATTAGTGAGTTGAATTCAAGTGGGAAGGACCTAAAATTTCAAGAGGGAAAACAACTAGGGTTAAACTCCAAATTCAAGATAAGAATACTGCTACCTTCTTAAGTCTTGCACATATTGAACTTGAGTTGAGGATTGATGGAAATCTTGATGGGAATGATGAAGGAATGTGAAGTTAGAGTGAGCTGAATGCAAACCAAAAGTGAGACAGAATTATTAGTGTGGATAATCAAGACCTCTACACTAAATTGGACTTGGGATTTTTGATGAAAAGTGGTTGCAATTGGGAGCAAATTGCTGGAACTAAGTTGAGGTAAGTGTTTGTCTAAGCTTGTAGGCAAAATTGTTACTTTATGAATCATAAGTTGTAAACTGCCAGGATTAGTATATCCAGTGAGCAGTTTGTACTTATTTAGCTATACGTTGAGTTATAGAGCTCCAATTGAGATGCAATTTGAATCAAAATTTTCTTAAGACATAGATCTACAATTTTTATGTTTTGACCTGGACTTAAATTTAAGGGTAGAGTGGCTGAAATTTTAGAGAAAATTGGTATTGCAAACCTAGAATTTTAGGAATTCTAGCAATCCAGTCCTGTAATCCTTGTATAGTAAATAGGGCATATCTCCCTTCGTACATCTCTAATTGAAGTGCTACTAGATGCATTGAAAACTTAAGACACAGGCCTAAAATCTTGCTTTAGAGACCCTGTATAAATTATGAGTGTAAAGTACCTGAATGTTGAGTGCAAACTTGAATTGGTAATCAGAAAACCTGAAATTTTCAAGAAAATGCATTAGGGAACAGTAGTTGGTAATTTAGCTATAACTCATAATGTAGGCCTACAAATTGGTGATTCTTGAACTGTTGAAAACTTAAAACATGTAGAAAGATATCTTATGCAGACTACTTTAATTGAATCTGTCTTTAAAATGGTCAAATTAGCCCATAAACAGGAACTATGAATCCTATTGATAGCCGAAACTAGTTAGGCAAAAACTGGACAGTATATAGAAATCAAAGCATAACTTGAGATTTAGACCTTCGAATGGGATGATTCTTGATTTAAATGAAAGGTAAGACCTAAAGCTATAAATTGTATGAAGACCATAAAAGCTAATTCTATCTTTAGGGTACTCAAAGTTTTAATGGAAAGCAGGGTACCAAATAGGCGTTCCTCCTGAAATGGTAACTTGCCTTTTTGAATAGTTTGTAAATGAAAGGCTATAAATGAATTCCTACATCTAAATTGGATCAAATTAATTTTTAATGAAAGTTAAGACATAAATTGACATATTTTATGTAAGGAATTGGTCTTCAAAATGTCTTTCTCTAGGTCTAATTATGATTACAAAATGAGTTGGGAAATCTGCCTAATTAAAAAGTAATATGATTGATCCTAAATGCTATGTGATAGAGTGTCACTACTTTGCTTAAATGAAATGACATGTTACATGGTTATGTCCTTATTCTAAATATGTAAACAATTATGTGAAGATGAAAAATGATGTTAAGATGATGAATCACAATGTAACATCCTCACTGTAAGCAGTTCAATACATTCTACTATTTCAGTGACTAAGGTCTGTTCGGACAGCTAGAATGTATAGAACCACACTAAAATTAGAGTGAGGAATCATAATTAAATCAATAAAGATCAATTAAGGGTGTAAAAAAATAAAAGAAGTGAAGTAGGAATTGGTTAAATGAGCATAAGTCCCGGTGATGGGTGACCTCACTAGGAAATGACAATGAGTTCGGTGTAACTCTAAATTCAAGCAGAACCGTATAAGACCCTTAATAAAGACTTAATTAAGGGAATTTCTATGAGTTAATAAGCCAAAAAAATGAAAAGAAATAAGCACAAAGCAAAGAAAGATAATGAGTTATCTAGTGTTATGAAAAAGGCAGACATAAACCCGGTAAGGGTAAAATTTGGTCAATTAAATTTAAAGGTCCAATATTAACAAAAAATGAGAGTTATTAAATTAATAAAGCTAGATTAATTTAATTAATTAAAATTATAAAAATTAAATATAATTATTGAACAGCCAAAATTTAATGATTATAAACTTCAAAATAATTATAAAATTGCTATTCTCTATATTTACAAAATTGCCATTGGGTGTTAAATTAATATATAAGTGAATCATTGAGCTGAAATTTTCAGAATTCCTCATCCTCATTCCCGTCCATCCTTGTTTCCTCTCTTTTTCTTACATTTTCCTCCATTAACACACCAAATTGAGCTTGAAATCCTAGGTTTCTCACATGATTTCTTTAGGAAATCAATAGAAATTACCAAACTTAGCCTTGAATTGAAGAGAGCACTCAAGAAAACCAAAAGAAATTGAGAGTTTAGAAAGCAAGAATGTCAACCAAGGAGGGTTCCATAAGGGGGAGTGAAGTTTGGTTGGATTGAAGGTTGTTTGAAGCTAAGGAGAGCTTGAAGACAAGGTTAGCGCTATCAAATCCCTTGGATTTTGATGTTATACCAAATTGATTTAGGGTTTGCTAAATTTGAGAATTTTAATTGTTGTGTTCTAACTAATGTAATTATGCCTAAATTAAGTTAATTTGGCACCCAATTTTTGATATGAATTGATGAGATGACCAAACTATTGAATGGGTGTGATGTTGTGTGTTGAGACAGATTTTGGACCCTTGAGTCCAGTAGGTTTGAATGGCTATAAGTAGAGTTACATAACTCCAATTGGTATGAGGCCAATTGGAGATTAAACCTTAGACATAATTCTAGAAATTTCATGAAGAAAGCTTGCCTAAAAACTGACCATAGCTTGCCCTAAAATTTGCTTGAATCCGGGTGTCCAAAATCTGGACCTGAAAAACTGACTATATGAATAGTATTTGTTCAAATGGCCATAACTTTGTCTAGAGAGGTCCAAATGACCTAATTCTTGAACCCATAGAAAACTTAGACACAGTAGAACAACTTTCATGAAGAATAGTAACCCAAATTCGGACCATAACCTATTCCAATTTCTAACCAAATTTAGCTCATCAAAACTGCTAGAACCAAAATTTGCTTAGAAATTCTGGACATGACAAATCCGGCCAGTTATGGTAAAAATGCCATAACTTGAGCTACAAAGCTCCATATAGAGTGATTCAAAATGGGAATTAAAGTACACACATTAAGGAACAACTTTCATGAAGAAATGTTAGCCAAATTCCCACTGTAGAATGGTCCAATGGAACAGTAAACATAAGACACAAAAATTGAAATTTTGGAATTGCATCTAGTAAGCCTTGAATTGCAATTGGCAATCAATGTCAACAAATTTGTGACCCAAGATGTGGTATTACTATGTATTTAAAATTTGTATACCTATTATTTATGAAAAAGTCAATATTTTAAATGAATAGTAATGTAAATAGTAACCCCAATGACATAGGAAATAGTATAATAAATTAAAGAAGCCATTATGATTGTTAATATACAATGTGATTAGTGAAATGTAGTTCTTGAATTTGAGTGATCCTAAGACATAGGGGAACGACCCATATGAAAGACCTTAGCCAAAAATATGACTACAACATGTCCAAATGGTTGGAAAAAGTTGAGATCCCAGAATCTGCCTGGTTCTGGAATCAAAAAGAGACAACGAACTAGTTTTAGTTATTTAACCATAACTTGAGTTCTAAAATTCAAATGACATAATTCAAAATGATATGAAAAACTAAGATGAAGGCCTAAACTTAGTTTTAGGGACCTAGAACCAATTCTAAGCCTAAGTACTTGGAATTGCATAACAAATAAGATAGGAATTTTCTGAAGTTAGTAGACTTACAGGGTTCAAAGACTCGATACCATTAATTAATTAATTAAAACTAGAGTTATACTTCAAAGTGAATGATTCAAAAGGGAAATTTAAGTTAATACATAAAGAGACAACTTCCATAAAAGAAGTATGTGTTAGTAGTATGCCCTAGAGCATATCATTTTGTATGTATCTAGTACACATTTTATTAATAAAAGGCAATTTCACTTTTTCGTTTACATAATATATTTATGTGCAATAGAAAAGGTCCATTGATATTTTGTTAGAAATTCTATTCTTAAGTTGTTAAGAATATGAGTGATAGTATTTCTAGCACAAAGTATCGTAAATTGGTTCACAATCAAGGATACTTCACAAAGGACATGACTTATCCAGAAAGATTGTAATCATGTTTGCTCCCAAGGTATTTATATGAGATATAAATAAGATGGAATGGTGAGTCGCATGCCACAAAACAAACATGATAGGCACTTATACATGATAAGTAGGCCGAACCAGTGACGCTTATGACAAGCACATGGAGTTTACTCTTGTCAATGCATTGTCATATATCATATCAGTGCATATAATCTTTAGACTTGAGATAACACAATTATCTTGTATATAGGTGGTCTGAGTTTGACACTGCTTTCATACTTGTACTATGTATGGGTATATGGGCATGTGTTGGCTCCTACTAGTTATATATGGAGATAGGTGTTGATCAAGATGGAATCCGTTTCCCTAAGTAAATAGGGATTAAAGCCTATGTTCATTTAATTATTCTTGATGTTTGAAGTTCCTGGCCAAGATAGACAGATTTAGTCAGAAAATAGTTTCTGACAAGAAAATCTAATTAATCAGAACTGAAATTAAAAGAGAACATAATGTTCATAGCAAATGGGGTTTGACATTAACCATGACTCCAGCTCGAATTAGGATTTTATAATGGAGAGATTCTAGTGCATGGTAACATATGATTAAAGGTTCATTTAAGGTATTCCTTGTTACTGATTGGGTGGCCATGGCACGCTATGCTAGGTGTCAACCATGGTCTATGAGATGCCTAAAATGATTTTGAGAAATCATTTATGGTAAGAAAGAGTTATGATGATATTAAGAGTTAATATCATATCTCATTGCCAATTAGTGATGAGCTTAGTGAGTCACACACATACACAAGTTAATCACCAAGTAAAATGTGATTTAACTGATTAATTAAAGAGTTTAATTGATTAATTAAATAGGTTTGATTTGCAATGAGATTACAAAGTTCCTAGCATGGCTTGAAACCAAATCTAGATTATTGGATGTATAGTATAAGTTAAATTTATATTTAAAGCGTTTAAATATGAATTTAATTATGAGAAATTAATTAATAGAGATTAATTAGTTAATTTATATTTGATATAAATTGATTAGAAAAGGAAAAATAATGATTTTGGGTTGAGAACTCAAAATTACAACATAGGGTAATTTGGTCATTTCACATGGTGATATGTGGCACCATGAGATGGTAACACATGGCACCATATAAACTTGCCATTTGTCTTCCTATCATTTAAAATGATTAAAGTCAAGATTAAGTCTAGCTTTGACACTTGGCTTAATGAGATTAAGTTAATTAAAAATAAGATGCAATGTGGTGGTGACATGTGGCAAAGGGTTTTAAGTGATTATTTGACCTAATTATAAAAGGGAAAGAAAGAAGAAACAAAATATTCTTCTTCCTCTCTTCAAAGTGGGTGGCACCTTTGGAGAGTCCATCTCCTCTCTTCTTTTCTCACTTGATTCAAAGAAAAATTCGTTGGTTTCTTTGAATTAAAATTGCTAGGAATTATTTCTAGTGTCCTATACACACATATAACCTCTCTAAAAGCAAAACCCCAAATTATAATTGGTTGGCAAAGGCTTAAGAAGCAAAATTGGGGGCTACCATTGGTGATCTTGGTGTGGACAAGCTAGAGGGACAACACTTAGGGTCCTAGGAGCTTCTTAAAGGTGTCAATTGCATCCATAGTATATCAAAGAGGTTAGTGCCCAAATTCCTCTTTCAAATTAGGGTTTAATCGAATTAATTTGTTAATTCACAATCTTAAATGGTAAATGAAGATCCTAATACATATTAAAAGTGTTTTAATATGCAATTGAGCATTGAAATTAATTAGGCACATAAGAGATGTAGCATGATGCATGAAGCCCTAGAAGAAAATTTTTGAAATTCAATGCTCCAATGCACCAATTACCATGCTTCCGCTCCTTCAGCATGGCCAAATGAACTATGCGTTTTGGCTAAATTGTTAAAGGAAATTAAGGTATAAAATCTGAAATCCATGAAATGTTCATGGATTATTTGGAATATGACTGATAATACATATAAATATTGTAATGAATAAAAGAATCATATGGATGTATGAATGGGACATTAGTTCTCATCATGAGAGAAAGAAAAAATGCTTTGAGTATAATGGTACATGAGAACAATTCATACGAATTGTGATAAATATGGATGATCTAATGAATGTATAAATTATGATGAATGCATTAACTATGTAAAACTGTGATTTAGAAATTTATGCTTCTACTAGGAACAGACTTAAAATGCTATAAATTATAATTGGAAAAATATATAGAATTGTAATAATATAAATTATAAATAGAATCCATAATGAAATAATGAAACATATGAACATTTAATAGTACTAATGTGCCCATGTATTGCCAAAACAATAGTGTCAGCTTGGATAGATTGGCATACTAATAGGGGATTGTTTGAGCAGTACCACGTAAGGCTTTATGCCTTTATTCATGGCTTTATGTCCACATTTATGGCTTGTATGCCCGATTATTTATTATCATGGCTTTTAGCCATATTGATTGCATACGTGGCTGACATTTTGCGCTTTCACATCCTATGGTGTGACGGCCCTAGGCACTACAGTGCCCTGTGCTAGCTATATTGATTGCATACGTGGTTGACGTTTTGCGTCCCATGCTATGACGGCCCGAGACACCACGGTGTCCAGTGCCAAGGACCCGTTTATCCAGTTTAGTCAGTCTGTCATAGGTTACTTGGGCAGTGAAATAAGTCAAGAATATTAGGAATTAATAATATTAGGAATTAAATAAATGAGTAAGAGATACTTGAAATGAACTCGATTAGCTATAAAATTTTATTTATTATGAAATGATCTAAAACATAAGAAAATGTGAAATAAAGCGATAAAAAGATTAGTAAAATGAATTTAACTTAAATAAATATTACAAATGCATCTCCTATAATACTATAAATATAAGTTTTAATATTTTAATTAATTTTGTATAATATATATTATTACTGTGAAATTAAGATATAAGCGCTTCCAAAGAATGTCAAGAATGACAAAACATATTTAATATTAAAATTCTATATGAAATCAAAATAATTTTTTATTACATGAATTAGGATTTATTTTTATCTTTATTTGTATATTATTTTCTTGTATTATTGCACCACTAAGTAAAAATGCTTAGTGCGATGGATTATTTCCTCGCGTAGGTACTGAAGATAAAGTCTAGTAGACATTAAACTGAGATTTTGGAGTCTCGATGTGCAGAAGTGTCCAAGGTATCACCTCCTCAGCAATGCATATAGATAGGGCCCATATAGGTCATACTAATATATTTTGTATTTTATAAATAGTTATTATGTTGTAATGTAATGTAAGTTATGAAAATGCATTTAATATGTATGTGATGTAAATTAATAAATTAACTCTTTCATACGTAATTAATTTGTATATCTTGTAAATTATGAATTTATGTAATTAGTTTGTAAATAATGTAAATTAATAAAATTTGATAATTTTGATATATGAATTGATTATGAATGGATACGCATGAATGTTAGTTGCAAGAATTGAATGTGAGGTGATGATGATGAGATTAGGTATTATTTGATTGACAATTTACATGAAATTTTTAAACAGATAAATAGTTAGACACACTAAATGACACACTTGTATTATATAGATGTTTTTAAGTACATTTGTATAATATTTCATAGCATTTAGATAAGTAATCTCATGCATATTCACCAATTTCATGCACTTTTGCAAATTCCATTATCAAACTCTGAATTCTATATTTTCTATATGTTTCCAGATGTTTTGAAGAGGTTCCAAGGCATAGGAACAGAGTAGAAGACTTGGAAAGGCCAAAGAATTTAGAAATGTTACTGATACACCTTACACAGGTCGTGTAATCAAAGCCACAGACCCATGTAACTTACTGCCAGGAGAAAGACAAAGAGCCAGGGAAGAATTAAAGTACACGAGCCGTGTACCATGCCCCATGTAAAATATAAAGACCCGTGTAAGTCTCTGTCCGGCCAAGCTTGAAGACTTCCCTGAAGTACAAAAGTACACGGGCCATGTAACCAAGCCCGTGTAATTACCTGAAGCTCGTGTAAAGTCCTGTCCTGATACGATATGCAACAATTCAAGCTCCAGTAGGTTACACGGCCTTGGGCTGTGTAGTGACACACGGGCCGTGTATCACGTGACAATTAGTTTTCTGAATTGGTTCCATCTCCAGCTTTGACAAAGAGAAGAGACTCCTAATATTTTGAGGACTCTAAAAAACCTAACCCTAGATCATTCAATATAAAGAGAGGAGCCACAGAAAACAAAAGGAGTTCCTTATTGAGTTTTGAAGTTTGAGGAGAGAAATCTTAATTCCAGACCTAATGTCACCTTCATACTCACATCCTTCACAGCCATCTTGGAGAGTAGATCATCAATACAAGAGGGAAGCCTTTAGCCAGAGTTCCATAAGTACAAGGCTGCAGAAAATCCTCATTGGTTCTTTTGTTCTATTTCTCTAAGAACATTCATGTTCTTTTATTTTATTTCTATTATGTTTGTTAAACTCACTATGAGTGAGTAAATCCTTGATTCTGGAATTGGGAGAGTAACGTTTGTAATTATTATTATGGACGAATATTGAGTTTTATTTATTGGATTTGAGTTTTGCCATTTGATTCGATTTCTTGTGATTTTAATGTATGCTATGTATTGGTACCCACTTAGTATTGATTACAAATATTAATTGAAGGGCTGAAAGGTGAAGATTAATATTAGAAAATCAGGATTTTGAACCTAGAAAATCTGACCTAGAGATAGGCTGATGACCTTTGTGGAGTTCTAAAATTAATCATAAATCTTAAGGGGTTTATTAGGACTAATCACCAACGAAAGTAGGGTTTGGCTCTAATTGGAACACACCTTAGGTGCCTTGAGAGAGGACCTAGGATATTTTAGGATTAATTTCCATCAAAGTGATGATCCTCAATCCAATGAATAGACGAGATTAAAATCCATAATAAGATTACAGTGTGAAATCTTAATTCTGGAATTATTTCAATTGATAGTTTCATTCAAAGTTTATTTTCAACATCCAAAATAAGTTTAATATACTCTTCATTCATATTCAGTAGCCTAAATAGTCACAACTGCTGTGTAGTTTGGTACTTACTAACCAAATTCCTTGTGGGACGATACTTCACTCACTACTTTATTACTTGTTAGCGATTTGTGCACTTGCGGGGTTGAGAAACCAGCAAATAAGTTTTTGGCCCCTTTGCCGGGGAATTTAGTTTTAGTAATATTGAGCGATAGGTAATTTAGCTGATTTAGGCATTTATATTTATTGTTTAGTTTTATTTAATTTGCTTTACTTCTTTTATTTTCTTTTCTCTCAGGTATTTGATTTGGTGCATGGCCAGAACAAAGCCAGAGAAAGAAGTTTTGGACTTGGATCCCGAAATAGAAAGAAATTTTTAATATTAACTATCTTTTATTCTAATTTGTTCCTCTTTGCAAGTGCTTATCTCTTAATTTCACAGTAATAATACCCATTATACAAAATTAATTAAAATATTAAAAATTATATTCATAGTATTATAGAAGATGCATTTGTAATATTTATTTAAGCTAAATTTATTTTACTAATCTTTTCATCGCTTTATTTCACATTTTCTTTTGTTATAGATCACTTCATAATAAATAAAATTTTATAGCTAATCTAGTTCATTTTAAGTATTTCTTACTCATTTTTTTAATTTCTAATATTATTAATTCATAATATTCTTAACTTATTTTATTGCCCAAGTAACCTATGACAGGTTGACTAAACTGGATAAGCGGGTCCTTGGAACTGGACAACGTGGTATCTCGGGCCGTCATACCATGGGACGTGAAATACAAAACGTCAACCACGCATGCAATCAATATGGCTAAAAAGCCATGGTAACAAATAATTGGGCGTACAAGCCATGAATGCGGGCATAAAGCCATAAATACAAGCATAAAGCCTTACGTAGTACTGCTCAAACAATCCCCAATTGGCATGCCAATCTATCCAATCTGATACACGTATTTAGGCAATACATGGGCACATTAGTACCATTAAGTGTTAATATGTTTTATTCTTTCATTATATTTTCTATTTATATCTTATAGCATTTTAATTCTATTCCTAGTGGATACACAACGCCTAATTTCATACTCACATGATGCATATATTTATAAATTTCATTCGTATGAATCATAATTTACTAACCACATAATATATTTAACAACTATAATTGGTTATCTAATTTATCATACCACTTCTCATGTCATTTAGGTTCAAGCATTTTCATTTTACTCATAATGGGAACATAAGTCCCAAATAACAATTTCACATTATTTACACATTTAATAATTCACCATGGTGATTACAATTCATAATTTAAATTATGTTGGCAATGTATCATAAATTCTATTTGTGATGGGGACGCAAGTCCTAACTACCTATTCATATAATTTAAATGTTCATTAAGTCATCTAAGTGGTTACCATTCATATTTCAAGTCATCCCTAACATTTTTTTGGATTTTAGATTTATGCCTTAGGTTCCTCTAGCAATTTGGCCAGGATGCATAGTCCATTTAGTCATACTTCCTTCATGGAAGTTGTTCCTAAATGTCTCTAATTTAATTCCCCGTTTTAATCACTCTATTTGGAGTTTTGTAGCTCAAGTTATGGTCAAATTACCAAAAGTAGTTCATTGACCCTTTCAGGTTCCAGAACCAAGCAAATTCTAGAGTCCAATTTAGTTTAGTTATTTGGGCATGTTATAGTCATTTTTAGACCTAATATCCTCCATATGAGTTGTTACCCTATGTCTTAGGGTCCCTTAGGTTCAATATTCATAATTCTTCTAGTTATGGAGAATTAATTATAGCCAATTAATTGAGCTAGACTCATGAACCCAATACCTTCAGGATTTCAGGTTCAGGTCTGCATATTTGGTTCCCATTTTAGGGTCCTTGCACTCAAAATTTAAGGAAGGTTCCTAAATCAAAGTTGGAGTCCTATTTCTTAGGCTTTCAGAGTAATTTGGCTCACCACAATTGGAGTTTCCTAGCGGGAGATATGATCTAAATACTATTATGGGGTCAAGTGTCTATTTGGTTAAATTTTAGGATTTGGAATGCTAAATTGTTCTAGAAATTTCTCCTAGTTCCATTAGGTTCTGGGTTTTGGTCAAAACACCAAATTTGTAGTTCTAGCTTATAGACATTTTGGCTTTGGTTTCAATTTATTTACAGTGTTGTAGACTAAGTTATGGCATTTTTGCCAAAACTGGTCAGGCTGGTCAATGTCTTGAATTTTCTGGTCAGTTTGGCTCTGGCAGTTTTGTTGGACTAAATTTGGTTAACAATTTGATTAGGTTAGGGTCAGAACTGGCCTCTGAGTTCCGGATAGGAAATGTTCTCCTATGTCTAAGCTTTCCAATGGTTTAAAAATCAGGTCATTCTGACCTTCGTAGTGTGAGTTATGGCCATTTGAACATTTACTGTTTATATGGTCATTTTTCCAGGTTCAGATTTTGGTTACTCAGATTCAAGCCAATTTTTGGTCATTTTAGGTTCAGTTCTGGGCAGAGTCTCTACATGAAAAATATGGCAAATTGTCTTAGGTTGCATCTCCAATTGGTCTCACACTAATTGGAGTAATACAACTCTACTTATGGCCTAAAAACCATACTGGACTCAAGGTCCAGAAAATCCTGTACAAACACAACACTCCCAATACCACCATTCCACACTACTACCAACCTCAATTCACATTCCATGCACTTCAAATAGTCCATAATTGATCTCAACAACATCGATTTAGCAACATGTAATCAAATTCCCAATTTTCATACTAAACCCTAACTTATAAGTTTTGTTTATCTCATGTAACACATATACATCATCAACTAATTCAACACACACATCAATTAACATTAATATACAAGTTTAATTCCAACTAAACCATCAAAACCCTAATCCTCTCATGGCTGCTAAAAATTGATCCTTCAATTATTCATCACCTTCTTTAAATTTCATAAGAATTTAACTTAATTCACTTTACTAACAAGGATTAAAGAAAGAAAAGAACTTGAATATGGCACTAACCTCTTGTAGTTCAAGTTCAAGCTAGCCAAAACTTCAATTTCTTCCCAAATTTTTGCTGTCCTAAGCTTCCTCAAGGTGTAGGGATAATTTTTAGTGAAGGGATCCTAGGGTTATGAGGTAAGATTGGCTAGAGATTTAAGTGAGAAGAAGAGAAAATGGTGGAGCCTCTTCCCATGGAGTTTGGGCATCCTTAGCAAGAAGAAGAAGATGGTGATTTTTTTGGTTTATTTGGTTTGTTTTTATTCTTTTATATGAGCTTCTCCATTTTTAATTGGTTAGAATTTTTTTTTTAATGATGTCATTCTTATGTAATAATTCAATTTACTTTCATTTCGTTTTATTTTCTTTTTCTTTTTTCTTTTATCATTTTTTTAATTAAATTTTTAGAAATATTTATTTATATTTTATGACATAAACCTCACTTAGTTAAATGGACAAGTTGGTAAAAAATCATCTCTGAAGGTGAAATGACCAAAATGCCCTTCGTTTAGCTTACTGAGTTAAAATTGTCTGCACCGATTTACAACATTTTCTTAGTATTTTCTTGGCATTCTATTGTCATCTAAGCCTCAATAATTCTTCACTGGAGTCCCAATAATTATTTTACAGGTTTCCTCACGGGTTTTGGATTGCTAACTGTCTTTACAACCGCTTCCTGTTAGATCACCCATCGCCGTCGCTCCAGCTCATTTAACTTCTTTGTATTTCATTTCCTAATTTTTTTTTAAAATTTTTTTTGTTATTATTTCAGTTATTTATGACTCCTCACTCTAATTTAAATATAGTTCCAGACATTCTGGCTGTCCGAACAAGCATTGGTCACTGGAATAGTAGAACGTACGGACTACCTAAAGTGAGGATGTCACAACTCTTCCCCTCTAAATAAAATTTCGTTCTCGAAATTTACCTGATGTAAGTGGTCGAGGAATTGCAACTTCCCTGCCTCTCCAATTTCTCATATTGCCTCTTCATTGTCTGGACCTGACTCCTCTTGAGCCTCCATAGCATATAGCCTCCTCTGAGGGCAATCCTTTAGAAAATGGTCCATGGCCCCACATCTATAACAAGCTCAAGTCAACCCCCTACATTCGCCTCAATGCCACTTTTTACAATGGCCACATTTTCTTAGGGTAGAAGTTCTCATTGCTAGCCCTGATGTATTCACTATTGGTGTCTCTGGTTGGTCTCTTCTGGATATGGGTCTGGTCCTATGTCTCTTACTTTGATCAAGTGTTTGACTTAATGGTTCTCTAGGTTTCTTATTACTAGACTGGCCAAAATCTCTTCTCTTGTAACACCCCCGTTTGCATAGCCTGGTAGATTTCACTGTTCCGGTGACCGGTGTCGGTCCGGACAATTAAGGGGATTAGAACCATACTTAAGACAACTGGAGAAGCCATAAACACAAATAATTAGTAATGTCCAATTAGTTAAGTATAAACAAGAAAAATAGAACATAAGAAGTTAAACGAGCCGAGAGTCACAGCGAAGGGTGACCTTCTCGGGAACGACTGCGAAGTCATTTTAAACTCAAATTTCGAACCTTAAAATGTGACGCCGTGGTCCTTAGGACCCTTATAAACACAGTGAAAAAGAGAAAATCACGAAAAAGAACTGTTAACCCAGTCAAATAATTAGGTTAAGGAGCCAGAAGAAATATGGAATTATTTGCAAACCAGGTTGAACCAGCGAAGAGCAATTTGGTCAATTGACCCCGAGAGCTGACTCCTGACCTAACTGTCAAATAAAATCGGAGAAAAATAAACTTCGGAATCGAGAATTAAATTAAAGAACTAATAAAAAAAAAGAAGAGAAAATGAAAAAGTTAAAAAAAGTGTAGGAAGATGACATCATGCATGATATCATGCATGATGCCATAAGTCTTATAATTAATAAATTAATTAAATGAATTTTTGGGGTCTTCCATAAGACAAAATAAATAAAAGAAAGGAAAAAAAAAATTCATTGTCTTCTTCTTCCCTTCCAAGACGTTTTCTCTCTCCCTTAGCTCTCTCTCTCAAACTCCATTAGAGCTCTTAAGTCAAGCTTCATAAACCTTCAATCCCACCATAAAAACCATACTCTCCAACATTAAATCTTGTAGTTAGACCTAGATAAGGAGCTTGACAACAAAAAGAAAAAGAAAGGAAGGAGTTTTGAAGAGGGAGAAATTCAAAAAAAAAAAAAGGATAGTAAGCAAACTTGATGATTTTAGTTTGATTTCTACATTTTTAACTTATTGAACTTGTAAATAAATTTTAAATAAAAGAAAAATTTGTTGAGGGACCATGAGTGAAATTCGGCCAGCATGTGTATAGGAGTATATTTGCATGGTTTGATAGATTTAAATACATATGTGAGCTTGTTTGAGATGAAGAAACATGTATGTATGCATGGAATCAATCAAATGCAACAATTTAGTGTGGTTAGGGTTTGGATACTTAGGGTTTAGAGACCAAAAATGTGAAGAAGTGCTAAATGATGTCTTTGACATAGTTTAAGGAAAGAAATGGTCATTTGTGACCTAATTAAGTGTGTTAGAAGTGTTTGAATCAAAGTCAAATTCGGATTGGGTATGCACCATGACCAAAAGTCAACTTTGAGGGACCAAAAATGAAATTTTACAAGTCCAATGGATATGGGACCAATTGGGGATGATAATAGGCACTAAATGACACAATTTTCATTTAGGAAGCCTGCCCAAAAAGTGACTAAAACCTAGTGAACAAAGTGGCCGAAGTCGGAAAATGCACAAACTGACCAAATGAATAGTATGGTAATAACTCGAGCTAGGCAGGTCAAAATGACCTGAAATTTTACCAGTAATTAGATAAGATATAGATCTAAAACTTTTATGAAGAACACCAACCCAAATTATGCCATTAACCCAATCAAAATACTGAGCAAAGTTGGTGACCTGAATCTGCAGAACTGCAGATTGCCATATGAACAGTAAAGTTTCAATGGCTATAACTCTCTCTAGAAAACTCCGATTTAGGCGATTCTTGAACCGATGGAAACCTAAGACATAGTAGAACATTTCATATGAAGAAAATTAGACCAAATTATGGACCTAACTTGATCAAATTGCTGAACGAATTTGGAATCAATAATCTGCCAGAATAAAATTCTGCAGCATGAACAGTAAACATAATTTGCTTATAACTTGAGCTACAAAACTCCAATTGGGGTGATTCAAAAAGGAGAATAAACTTAAGACAATAAGGAACATTTTCTATGAAGAAAGTTTTGCCAAATTCCAACAGTAAACTGACCAATGAAACAGTACAATTAGGGACACCAAAATTGAAAATTTGGCAATTTTGCCTAAAAGGCCTAAGTTTTGAGAAAATGACCAAAACCAACAAGTTTAGTGACCAAAATGTGGTATGTGGGTGAAGTTGGAATTTCCATACCTATTAAGCCTTAGAAAGTCAATAATTTGACTTGAATAGTGCAGTGAATAGTAACCCGAAACACAAAATTTCAAGAACGTCGAATTTAGCACGTTAGAGCTAGGTAAAAGTGAAGTTAAATTTATTATTGGATTTATGCTAAGTTATGGTACTGAAACACTGTGAAATTGTGTGTTTCAGTGGAAAAGAATACCGGGACAGAACCCGAGGAGTCGAGTCAAGGCCAACAGGCGACTCGTTTGAGGTTTGTGCACAACGTATACTTTTTATAATCATCTTTTGCATACTGTTTTGAATAATGTGAAATATTGAATTATGGCATTCTTATGATGTTTTGATTTAAATTGTTGAAAGTTATTATGTATATTGAAATGACAATGTTTAGCAAATTGTTAAGATAAGTTTTGAAACCACAGTGTCATGATCATATATTTGAACACCTCACTAGCACGACTAGTAGAGGTAATTAGTTTCGAATTTTGATTCCTTCTCTGGAGAAGTGTCGAGGTGTGCCAGTAGAAGAGGATGTGAATGGATATCCATATATTTGAGCTAGCTAGCCTTGTGATGTGATTTCTCTTTAGCCTCTGGCTATTGAGATTCTATTTGTTTCGAATGGCATGATCTAACTGTGGGTTTTATGAAACGTGTTTTGATACTTCGAAATGAACTTGGTTTGCATTAAAATCTCATAATTCATGTTTTGTGTTTAATGCTCATGTATAGTCAAATTTTTGAATAAATCTGATTTATATTTTGCATAAAGATTATTTTAGAATGTTGTGCACCACTGAGTCCTAGTACTACCGATGGCTTATCATTGTCACGCAAATATAGAGACTAGAGGAGCAGCAGACTGAGCTGCTGAGGTGTGAGGAGCTATCAGCTTAAAGTCATCGGGTATAATTTATACCCTAATTGTAAATATTTCTTTTCATGTATGTATTGCATATAAATGTATGGACATGCAAATGGGTCTTGAGCAGCTTGTACAAAATTTTGTATGAAGTTTGTAAATAAGTTTAGTTTGTATTTTTTTTTATGTAAATTTTGTAAGAATGTATATAAATTATTTTGTCTCTAATGAAATATGAGTACAACTATTTTATTTAATTTAAATGAAATGTATTACTAGTATGCTGAGGATTATTGAATTTTGAACTTGAGAAATTTATTGAAATGATTGTGAAATTGATTGAGTTTGATTGTGAAATTGAAGTAGTGGTTGAGAAAAATTTTTAGAAGTGCTTTTTACAGGTATTTGAAGAACTGTTTTCTCAAAATACAGAGGGAACTCTGTCAAAATTTTTATAAAATTTGCGTAAAAATAAAATGGGCCAAAAATATTAACTAGTTTTAATTTTAACTAAATGTTTTAAGTACTTATTAGAAAATACTCACCACTTATCAAAAATAATAAAATTATTTTAAAATCCCTTGTAGGGTACTTAATGAGTTATCGATAGGTGAAGTTCGGTAGTTCATTAGGTATTCTACGGGATCATGTTATGCCTTACAGAGGGGTAAGGTGTGATATATCTGTTGACCATCCATTCTATTTTGTTCTTCTTCTTGGACACAGCTAATATATTTCTTTCTAAACTCCTTGAGAAAGAATTCCCAAGTTTGTCACACCCTACTCCCCTGTAAGATGTAACATGATCCCGTAGTACACCTAATGAATTACCGTACTTCGCCTACCGATAACCCATTAGATATACTACAAGGGATTTTAAAACAATTTTCGTGCAATTTAAATCATCGATTAAAATCTGGTGTTATAAAATTTTTTTCAAAATTTCGGCAAGGTGCCGGCTGTATTTTGAGAAAATAGTTCTTCAATCCTGCAAAAGAAATTGCTCCCAATATGTTTTCTCAAATACAACTCTAATAACTTCATTTCAATTCACAATTCAAATCTCAATAACAATTAATTCATTTTCAAACTAATCCCATCATAAAGAAACATTTCATTGATTACAAGACTCAAAATTTATATTACAAAACTATTCAAGTAAATGAAATCTCAAATTTACATTTACAATAATTTACATTTAATTACATACCAAAATAGTTTACAAGAGTTTTTACACAACTACTCAAATAATTTACATACATATTATTACATACATCCATCAAAACCCGTGTACATGGCTACACCTGGAGCTGATCTGAATGTCTCTTTAAAGACGCTTACTCAATGCTTTTATGCTCTTTTCACTGCGACAAAGATACAAAGCTATCGAGTGGTGAACTCAGTGGTGCACAACTATAATTTAAAACATAGTACAATATACATTGACAAAATTTACAGTAAATAATTTGGAAATCTGAATACTCATCAAATTCCAAAACTCAAAATATTCATTGCCAATAATGTGAATCATTTGTATAAAATGACTTCAATCATGAAATTCAATTTATCAAATCATAACCAACCATTTAGGTAATTCCAACAAAATCATAATTGAAATCACAATTCTTTACCATTCAAAAGCCATTCTGTATCTCAAAAACCATGCTGTATCTCAAAAATCATTCTTTATCTCACTAACTATGCAAGACTAATCCGAAAGGGCCATATTCGATGTGATTCTAACTCCCTATGGTCGGGGAGGTCGAATCAGATTATAACTCCCTATGGTCGGGGAGGTCGAATCATCGTGCACAGTACACACCACAATAATGAATCTTCCGCAAGGGCCATAACGATAAAAAACTTAGATCTAACCTCAAATCAGAGGAAAATCTAAGCCTGTGCACGTACCATGGTAATCAAAACACAACTAACTCCATTGTCTTCTCAACAAATGAGAGAGACGGGTAATAACCTAGTCAAGCATCTATAGTGAGATATAAAACAATATCACAATCCTTTTAGTGAGCATAAATCACAATATAATTCGATTCAAATTCAATTCCAATATCCAATAATTTTTATGCTCATCACAATTCAAATCATAAATTTGCATTTTTTCATGAAAATTACCATCACAATTCAAAACATGTTCTATCACAATTTTCCAAAACATAATTTATTCAATCCATAACAATGCTTAATACTTGTGGAAATACAATTTTACAAAGCTAAATTCATACATACTATAACAATTTCAATAATCATTGAATTAAATCCAATGCTTGTTAAACATAATACATAAGAAAATATGTCATTTAATCATATGAAATATTCAGAAAAAAATCAGTTAAAAACTAGTTGTGCACAAACCTCTGATAACTGTCTCTTGGCTCTGACTCAGTGTTTCCTTCCCCTTCCCTGAGTCTTTGCTAACTGAGAAACACAATTTGAAGTGTTTCAGTACTCATTTAAACTGTCTCTAAGAATAAGGTTCAATAATTAATTTATCGAATTCTATTATTTCCTTAGTCAACTTAATATGTTGACCCTCTATGCATTCTAGGTGAATTAGGTTTCAATGTTACCAATATGTCACATTTTGTAGCCTTTTAGTGTTGGTACATGTTACCCAATTCATTTTCATGTATAGTGCACTTTAGTGCAATTTGTCAGATTCCGGTATACTAATTTGACCTAGCCGGACGACCTAGTTCCCTCGGTTTTCGGGTTTCGGTCAAAACTACAAACTTGTAGATCTATGTCTTATTGCACGCGGGGCAAAATTTCAGGTCATTCTGAGTTATGTAGACCAAGTTATGGTCATTTTACTATTGCTGGTCAAAGTGCATCAAAATTGGTCACTTTAGGTCATTTTAGGTCAATTTTGGTTCGGACAGTTTTTGGACCCGAACTTGTGACTTCCTTATGGTCATTTTTGGGCTTTGGTGTCATCATAAGACTTGTAGATATATGTCTTAACTATTCATGGTCAAAATTTCAGGTCAATTGGACCTGTTTTGAGTGAGTTATGGCCAAAATACTAACTACTGCCCAAATGGTCAATTTTCAGGCCTGCACTTACCTATTCCGGATTTGGTCATTCTTTTAGGTCACTTCTAGGCAGAATTTGGACAAGATCTCTTCATGAAAGTTGGTCTATATTGAGTCTAGTTTTACCTCCAATTGGCCTCATACCAATTGGAGCCACAACTTTACACTTATAACCTAATTTATACACTGCCAACAATCACAACCTGCATAAGAGAATTTACACTTCCAATTTAGCAATCCTCCTCCTCCCAATACTTCAATATTCATTCTTGGCACTTCTATATTTATTCAACACAATTCTAACAAAGTAAATTGGGCAGAATACTCAAGTAATATAGGCTCTCATGGCTGCCTAAAATTGGGCAGTCCAATAACTCAATAATTCTTCAAATTTCTTCACCCAAAATACTCCCCATAACCTCAACACAAACTTTAATAAAGTAAGTTAAAAAAATAAGCATTTACCTTTAGTTGACCACTTCTCAATTTTCACCAAAGCTCCTTTTTTTTGCTGGCTATAGCTTTCCCATGATGTGTGGACAATTTCTTGTGAAAGGATTAGTGGAAATCATGGTGAGATTGAGTGAGATTAAAGCTTGCATGAAGGTGTTTTAATGGAGGTTTGAGAGAAATTTAAATTCTGCAACTTGAGAGGTGAAGAAGATGAATGAAGATAGTGGAAAATTCTGTCCACTTTTGGCTTCTATATGGTGCATAATGGTCCACTAACTCAATTAAATAATAAGGTAATGTTAAACTTTTAATTATTCACATTATACCCCATAATTCTCATTCATTATATTTCATTCCAACTTTAATTTTTCATGTAATTTCTAAACTTTAACACTACTTTATTTTCATGGACATTTAGGTCAAAAGACAACTCGGGGTATCAAATGACCACAATGCCCCTGTTCGGGTTGCATTCCCAATTTTTGGTAACACTGGGTTTTGTCGTTTTCTCGATTTCTCACTTTTCTTTGTACTAATTAATTAATTTTTCTTTGATATTTCTAATGATATTTATACTTCAATAGACATTTATTTAAGTCTTAAAAATATTTTTCGTGGTTCCCGCATGTCCGTATAGTCAATGGTCCACGCCGCAACTTCCTAAGTTACCCATCGCTCGGGTTCTCGGCTCATTTAACTTGGTTACATTCCATTGCTATTATTTTTCCTTTGTTTTTCTTGTATTTTCTTTTCTTGTATTTCATTATTTTATGTCTCCTCATCAATATGTAAGTGTATTTCTAGGCATTCTAGCTGTCCGGACAACACTGGTCACCGGAACAGTAGAACGCACTACCGAACATAGGGGTGTTACAAAGTTAGCTTGGCTAGCGGCACTACCTTGGTTACAGTATCCCACCAACGATATGCAGCTTCTTGTAGCAGTGAAATTGCACACTCCAAACTCTGTTCTGGGGTATAATGGAGCTGCTGCAGGACTCTTTCAGTCCTTTCTAACCAATACTCTGCAGCTATAGAATCATCTTCCTTTCTGCCTTTGAAATCTACAGCCCCATAATTTATAATTTTTTCCAAAGGTGACTTCTGTTGTGGTTGGGGTTCCATAACTACCTCAGTAATCTATCTAAAGCACTTGGTCATCTGCTCCCATAAAACTTGTTAGGGTTGTGCAAGTCCCTCTAACACTGGCACAACAGGACCTCTCCTGTCTCCAACATCACTCTCAGCTGGGGGACAATTTTCTACTTCTTCTTCTACTGCCTTCTACGACTCAGGGTCCGTACCTTAACCTAAAATAACTAGTGAAAATAGATCCGCATCAGTGTTACCTTGACTCTTATAAATGCAATGCATGTTATGCACACAATCTTATTTTATCTATTGATGCCTAAGAACGCCTAAACCGTGCTCTGATACCAATAAATGTGACACCCCTCACCCGTCTACAGTGTAGTCAAGCAAGGCATGTCACACTTGGTGTCGGAGCACCCTGTCTTATCTTGCTTTATCCCTTTAATAATTTTGAACTCATTATATTTTAAGATCAATTATTTTTCTAAGGAGAAACTGACGGAGTTTCCCATATTTTATTAACATTTGGCGTATTTTGTTATTTACCTATTTGAAAATTTCAACAATAATTTCAATTCATATTTACCATAATCATCTCATCAATTCAATTATCATATATGTGTTTCAATTTCATATTCAAATCCATACAAATCCATTTATACTCAATTCAAATATGAAAATTATCAAATTTGCATTTATTTACATGATTTACAAACTAATTACATAATTTTATAATTTACATGATATACAAATTAATTATATATGAACTAGCTAATTTATTAATTTACATCACATAAATATTAATTACATTTTCATAATTTACATTACATCATAAGAAATATTTAAAATGTACAGAATACATTATTATGATCTATATGGGCCTTATCTACATGCATTGTTGAGGAGGTGACAACCTTGGACACTTCTGCAGATCTTGACTTCAAAATCCCAGTCTAATATCCACTGGGCTTTATCTTCAGTACCTGTGCGAAGGAAACAATCCATCGCGCTAAGCATTTTTGCTTAGTGGTGCAATAATATAACAAAGAAATACTATGCAAATAAAGATAGAAATGAAACGTAATTTGGATAATTAAAATTTAATTATATTTCGCATGAAATTTCTAATATTGACTATCTTTTATTCTAATTTGTTCCTCTTTGCAAGTGCTTATCTCTTAATTTCACAGTAAAAATACCCATTATACAAAATTAATTAAAATATTAGAACTTATATTCATAGTATTATAGAAGATGGATTTGTAATATTTATTCAAGTTAAATTTATTTTACTAGTCTTTTTATCGCTTTATTTCACATTTTCTTTTGTTATAGATCATTTCATAATAAATAAAATTTTATAGCTAATCTAGTTCATTTCAAGTATTTCTTACTCATTTATTTAATTTCTAATATTGTTAATTCATAATATTCTTAACTTATTTCACTGCCCAAGTAACCTATGACAGGCTGACTAAACTGGATAAGCGGGTCCTTCGCACTGGACACCGTGGTATCTCGGGCTGTCATACCGTGGGATGTGAAATACAGAATGTCAACCACACATGCAATCAATATAGCTAAAAAGCCATGGTAACAAATAATCGGGCATACAAGCCATTAATGCGGGCATAAAGCCATAAATACAGGCATAAAGCCTTATGCAGTACTGCTCAAACAATCCCCTATTGGCATGCCAATCTATCCAATCTGACACACGTGTCTAGGCAATACATGGGCACATTAGTACCATTAAGTGTTAATATGTTTTATTATTTCATTATATTTTCTATTTATATCTTATAGCATTTTAATTCTATTCCTAGTGGATACACAACGCCTAATTTCATACTCACATAATGCATATATTTATAAATTTCATTCGTATAAATCATAATTTTCGTATAAATCATAATTTACTAACCACATAATATATTTAACAACTATAATTGCTTATCTAATTTATAATACCATTTCTCATGTCATTTAGTGTGACACCCCATACTCGTGTACAGTATAGCCGAGCAAGATATGCCACACAGTGTACCAGAATACCCTATTTTATCTCAATTATTTTTTATCATTCCTTAACTTATTTCTTCATGGTTATGAAGTGCAATTTGTGAAATTTAACTCATTTAAGTCATTTATTGAAATTATAAATTCATTTGAGGTTCCGAAAATTTTATAGAAAATTCGGCAGAGTACCGGCTAAAAATGGAGAAAACAGTTCTTTGAAACCTGTGAAAACACTTCCAATACATTTCCCATCATTCTTAAACTCCATTATATCAACATAATCTCAATATTTCTCAATCATTTCTCAATATTCTTCTATTCATCATTCATTCATTTCATATGATAATCATGTACAAATCATAAATAAATACTCAATTTTCATTTATAATTACAAATTTACAAATATTTGCATTAATACCAAAATATATTACATGAGTTTCAACTATACATGATAAAATAAAAGTTTAATTTCAAAAAACAAGCAGTACAAAATACCAAAATGGGACCTAGTGTCCTACCAATGCATTGTAGTCTGTGAGGTGACATGGACACTATACAAAACTGTGAACAGCCTCACCCAGTCTGTGGTCTACTGGGCTCTCTGTTAGTCTCTCTAGAACCTATGCGTGGCAAAAAGCTACACGTTAAGCAATAATGCTTAGTATTGCTAATAATAAAATAAAAAGAACTAAAAGAAAATAAATATGCAGTGTATTTATTAATGTCTCATGCAGATAAATTTTTGATAATTATTTGTAGTCTATTTATTTGGCACTTGTTATATCAATGATTTCATTAAATTTATCAATTTCCATTTTTGGTTGCCCAGGTAACCTATACTAGATGACTGGGCTGGATAAATGGGTAAACTAGCACTGGGTACCAAGTACCTTGGGCCGTCACACCATCAGTCACGTATGTATCTCCCAGTGTGCAACAGAATAGCTGATAAGCTGTAATAAACATTAGGCACAAGGCCAAGTATCATCATAATATCAGAATGGCTAAAAGCCATAAAATCACAGAATGGCATAATGCCATGTGCAGTACTGCTAATTGAATCCTATTGGCATGTAACACCCCTAAGTTCGGTAGTGCGTTCTACTGCTCCGGTGACCAGTGCTGTCCGGACGGTTAGGAAGACTAGAACTACACTTCAATATGAATGAGGAGACATAAATAATGAAATACAAGAAAAGAAAATACAAGAAAAACAAAGGAAAAATCATAGCAAAGAAATGTAACCAAGTTAATCGAGACGAAAAACCTATCGATGGGTGATCAGACCGAAGTCACGGCGTGGACCGTTGATCTGCCCTCGATCATGGGAACCACGAAAACATTTTTAAGACTTAAATAGACCTTTATTGAAGAATAAATATCATTAGAAAGATAAAAAAAAAAAATTAAATAATTAGTACAAAGAAAAGTGAGAAATCGAAAAACAGACAAAATACGGTATTACCGAAAAATTGGGAATGCCACCCGAACAGGGGCATTATGGTCATTTGACATCCCGAAGTGTCTTTTGACCTAAATGTCCATTAAAAACAATTAATATTACACTTAGAAAATAAAATGAAAAATTAGTTTAGTGGTACCTAAAGTAAATAGCTAAAATTATGGGTTAATGTGGGATTAAGTGAAAGTTTAACTTATAAAATGATTTAAACTTAGTTAGTGGACCACTAAGGATTTAATTAAACATAAATATGGCTGATGTAAGTCCACTAACCAGCTGAAACTTCATCTTCCTCAAGTCCTCTCAACATTGCCGAATTGAAGAACCTAGAAACCTCCATGGCCGTTTTGTGTAAAGCTTGATCCATCCCCTCATTTCAACTCCAATCACCTAGGGTTCTTCATGAAAGTTTGTCTACACATCACAAGGAAGATATTGATACCAAATTTGAGAAGTTTGGTGAAGGTTTAGCAAGTTACAATCAAAGGTAAGTTTACACTTTTGAGAATTCCTTTGTTAAACTTTATGTTCATGTTATGGGTGTTAGTTTTGTGAAGGAAATTTTAAAGTTTAAATAGTTATTGAGATAGCCATTTTTGGACAGCCATGGGGTCACGCATTTAATGATTTATTATGCATATAATTGATGAGAAATAATGTTGATCATGGTGATTTAATATCCTAGTGAATTATTTCACATATATATGGTGATTTATGCACTTGGATGGGAATTGGTAAATTGTAGGGCACTTTGATGTTGAAGGACAATTTTCGGCAGCTTGGGAACACTTGAGTAAATGTATGTATTCATGGAAGTGTAGGCAGAATATTGACCTAGAAGGATTGATGGATATGTATGTAGATTGATATTGTAAAGTGTATGTAAGATTTGTAATGGTTAGGTGTGTATGTAATGGTACTTAGAATTTGTAAATGTGAATTATATTTGGCGTGTTGAGGGTAATTGTAATCTGCCCAAAGTAATGTTAATGTAAAGTAGAATATGCTTTTGGTAATGTACCAAAATAGATTGGTAGGGAAGTGAACAAATTGCAAGGTAAATGTGTGTGATTGATGTGTGTTAAGCAAAGTAACCAAGGGCAGTGTACATTTTAGCCAATAAGTTTAAATGTGTAACCTCAATTGGTATGAGACCAATTGGAGGTGGAACTAGGCACAAAATGTGCCAACTTTCATTGAGAAAACATACCAAAATTCTGCTTGCAAGGTGACCTAAGAAAATGACCAATTCGGATTAGGTGCAATTAGGACCTGAAAAATGACCAATTGAGCAGCAGTGAGTGTTTAGGCCATAACTCACTCAAAACAGGTCCAATTGACCTGAAATTTTAACCATGAATAGTTAAGACCCATACCTACAAGTCTTATGAAGACACCAAAGCCCAGAAATGACCATAAGCAAGTCAAACAACTTGCACAAGTTCGGGTCCAAAAACTGGCCGAACCAGAGTTGACCAAATTGACCTAAAAAAATGACCTAATTTGATACCAATTGACCATCAATAGTGTAATGACCATAACTTGGTCTATTTAACTCGGATTGACCTAAAATTTTGCACCACGGTCCATAAGACATAGATCTACAAGTTTGTAGTTTTGACCAAGACCAAAACCGAGGAACTAGATCGTCAGGCTAGGTCAAACCAGTGTCTCGGAATCCGGCAATTTGCATTAAAATGCACTAAACAAGGAAATGACTTTGGTAAAACATACCAAACCTAAAACCCTATCGAATGTGACATATTAATGACACTAAGACCTAATTTACCTAAAACGCATCGAGGGTTGGTATATTAGGTGATTAAGTGAATAATTGAGTTCAGTGCATTATTTACCAAACACCATCGATAGAGACAGTTTAATTTGATCAAACACTTCGAATTGTGTTTCTCAGTTAACAAGGACTCAGCAAAAGGGAAAGAAATACTGAGTCAAGACCAGGAGACAGTCATCAGAGGTTTGTGCACAATGGCTATTCTTTTGAATTTTTCAATTGAAATAAATTATGACTATTGTACATTATTATTTTAAATTGTGTTTGTGCACAACTAGTTTTCAACTGATTTTGTTCTGAATAATATTTCATATGATAAATTGTATGTTATTGTTTTAAATTGTATTTGTGCACAATATTTATTTCTTTTGAATTATTTTCAATTGAAATAAATTATGACTATTTGTATATTATTGTTTTAAATTGTGGAAATGTGTTTGGTGGACACTTATTGATTGAAAAACATTGTGAATGGTTTGAAACTGTGAAAAATTGTTTGAATGATATTGATGGATACTTATTGATTGAAAAGCACTGTAAATGGTTTTTGTGGAAATTGAAGTGAATTACGAATTGTGTTGCCATTTTGTGAATGAAATTATAACTTTGGAAATTTATTGGATTCTTACGGATCATTTGAATAAAATGTTTGGAATTGTTTTGACTCACAATTGGCATGACACTGATAATATGTTCCTCCTCCATTAATGGGGTGAGTGTGATTATTCCTCCCTCTTTGACTTATCAGTCTGGGGTGAGTATGATTATGTTCCTCCCTCTTTGACTTGTCAGTAAGAGGTGAGTGTGGATGAGTACTCATTAGATATCTAGCTTCCTCCCTCATTGATTTCGATTATTGGGGTGAGTATGTCTTGTCGTGGTGTACAACACGGCATATATGGAAAAATTTGTATCATGACCTAAATTGTGTTATTGATTGGCAACATTGTATTGTTCAATTATTTGATCGAATTGTGTTATTGATTTGCAAAACGATATTATTCAGTTATTTGATTGAATTGTGTTATTGATTTGCAAAACGATATTATTCAGTTATTTGATCGAATTGTGTTATTGATTTGCAAAAAGGTATTATTCAGTTATTTGATCAAATTGTGTCATTGATTGGAAAAAAAAAACTGTGTTATTCAATAATTTGATCAAATTGTGTATGAATTGGCAATACGGTATTCTTAAACTATTTGACTAAATTGTGTTATTATGAATTTTGATAATTTGTGAATTGGAGTTTAAATTCCTTATGACATTCATTGTCTTGAATTTAACTATGGTTTTAAGTATCCACTATTGATATGATTTATGAATTGTGATTTAAAATTTGTATTTGGTTAATGTTGTGCACCACTGAGACATTGTCTCGTGATAGCTTTATTCTTGTCAGTAGAGAGATGCAGACAGGCGGCAGACTAAAGCTAAATCACCTTGAGAGATTTTTGGGTATATTGAGTATACCACATGTGGCATTTTGTACTGTAATGTATATTCACTGTATGTATATTTTGTTCTTGGTTTTGAGCAGTTGTAAATTTAAGTTGTACAGTAAAGTTGTAAAATAATTATGAGTTATTTGGCTTGTAAAAATTGTGTTATATTTTTGTATCTTAGTCTTTGAAAATCACTGTGGATTTGACTTGAGAAATGTGTTGTGTTGATAAAAATGTTGGAGTTGAGATTTGAAAATATATTGAAGTGCTTTTACAGTTTTCGAAGAACTGTTTTGTCCAAAATAAAAATGGCACCTTGCCCAAATTTTTACAGATATTCCCAATAAATCAAATGAGTAAGTTGTTTCACTTGATTCACCAAAGTCTTTCACACCTGTAAATAGTGCTCACCACTGTAAAAGAAGTAAGAAAAGTTTTTAAAATCCCTTGTAGTGTATTTAATGGATTATCAGTAGACGGAGTTGGTAATTCATTAGGTATACTACGGGATCATGTTATGCCTTATAGAGGGGTAGGGTGTGACATGGCATGCCAACCTACCCAAACCAATCTTACTAGGTGTACTAGGGCACATTATAAAGTTATTAATTGAATTTTCATGTTTTACATGTAAGGTTACTATTCATTTTACTATTTAGGTCAAATTATTGACTTTCCAATGCATAATAGTTACATGAGTCCTAATCACATAAATTTACCACATTTTGGCTCCCAATAGTGTTCGCATTAGTTGCTAATCTATACTTCTAATCAATGGAGAATAAATCAAAATTTCAATTTTTGGGTACTAGAGTTTACTGTTCCATTAGGCCATTCTACAGTGAGAATTTGGCCAAGTGTTCTTAATCAAAGTTGTTCTTTATTGTCTCTAGTTACATTTCACTTTTTGAATCACCCTATTTGGAGTTTTCTAACTCAAGTTATGGCTATTGCACCATAACTGGTCGGATTGCCTTTACCCAGAATTTCTGGGCAATTTTTGGTTCTGCCAGATTTGATAGTCCAATTTTGGCTAGCAATTTCATTTAGTTAAGTCTAGAATTTGAGTTTGTGTTCTACATGAAAGTTGTTCTAAATTTCCTCAGCTTTCCATTGATATAAATTTCAGGTCAATTAGACCTTTCTACACTGAGTTATGACCAAATGAATGAACACTGTTCATTTGGTCATTTTGCCCAGGTAGAATTGGTGCTACCCGGATTTGGTCAATTTTTAGGGCATCCTAAGTTTAGTTTCTGGATAGGGTTCCTTCATCAAAGTTGTGCCATTATGTGTCTAATTTCATGTCCAATTGGCCTTGCACCAATTGAACCTACAAAACCTAAGTGATAGCTACCCAAACATGCTGAACTCACATCTAGACTTGCAGGGCACTCAAGGCAGCACACCCAACCTCAAATCCAAAGCTACCATTCACTTCAATTCCTCATCACATAGCCAAATGGTCACTAATTGACCATTACAACATTAATTTAAGTTCAGTTACATCAACCTCCAAAATTGAGTTTAAAAACCCTAACCCTAATTGACCAAGCATTCAATTCATGCATCTTACTCTTAATTGCTATACTAATTATATAATTTATACTAGGGATAGTAAATATGTCACTTTAAATCAAAGATTTCTCCTAACCCTAACTCATGTCAATGCTGCTGAAATTTAGAGGAAAGCATGCAAGGGGTTCTCATGCATTTCACTTACAATTTCTTACTTAAATTAAACACCTAAGTATAAATTAAGAGAGAAAATAGAAAATTGGTCACTAACCTTAATTGAGAGATTTTTTTCCCACTTCAATTCCTTCACTTTCTTCAAATTTCTTGGTAGCCAAACACTTTAGCTAGAGTCTAGGGCAATTTTTAATATTGGAAGTTAGGAGAAATATGGTGAGGAGAGTAAGAGAATTAAGGTAAATGAAGAGAATTTGAGGGAGTGCTTCAATGGAAGCAATTCGGCTAGCTGAACAAAATGAAGAAGACAATGGAAATTTTGGGTCAATTTTGCCTCTTTTCAATAGTTTAATAAGTGTTTATCTAAATATGATTAGTGAGTGATTTTAAATGACATCATTATGATGTCAAAATTCTCATTAATTTTCATTTCTTTTCACTTTGTTTTCTTATTTTCATTTCTTATTTTTAATTAAACTTCTAACAATATTTATTCATATTTTATGTCATAATAATTATTTACTTAACTGGACAAATCGATCAAAAATTATCTCCGAAGACGAAATGACCAAAATGCCCTTTATTTGCCTTATTGAGCCAAAATTGTCTGTACCGATCTAAAAATTTTTCTAAGACTTTTCTAGGCATTATAGTGCCATAGAAACCTCAATGACTCTTCTCTGGAGTCCCAAAAATTATTTCATAAATTTTCTCCCGAGTTTAAGGCTTCTAGCTGCGAAAACTGCAACTTCCTATTGGGTTACCCATCGCTAGGGCACCAGCTTATTTAACTTGGTTGTATTTTATTTCTAAAATTTTTCCTAAATTTTTCTTATTATTATTTGAGTTATTTATGACTCCTCACTCTAGTCTAAATATTTTTCTAGACGTTCTAGCTATCCGGACCGACACTGATCACCGAAACAGTAGAATGTACGGAATGGCTACAGTGAGGGTGTTACATTTAGGTTCAAGCATTTCATTTTACTCAAAATGGGAACATAAGTCCCAAATAACAATTTCACATTATTTACACATTCAATAATTCACCTATGATGATTACAATTCATAATTTAAATTATGTTAGCAATGTACCATAAGTTCTATTTGTGATGGGGATGCAAGTCCTAACTACCTATTCATATAATTTAAGTGTTCATTAAGTCATCTAAGTGGTTACCATTCATATTTCAAGTCATCCCTAACATTTTCTTGGATTTCAGATTTATGCCTTAGTTTCCTCTAGCAATTTGGCCAAGATGCATAGTCCATTTGGTCATACTTCCTTCATAGAAGTTGTTCCTAAATGTCTCTACTTTAATTCCCTTTTTTAATCACTCCATTTGGAGTTTTGTAGCTCAAGTTATGGTCAAATTACTACAACTGGTTCATTGACCCTTTCAGGTTCCAAAACCAGGCAGATTCTAGAGTCTAATTTAGTTTAATTATTTGGGCATGTTACAGTCATTTTTAGACCTAAGATCCTCCTTCTGAGTTGTGACCGTATGTCTTAGGGTCACTCATGTTCAAGATTCATATATTGTCTAGTTATGGAGAATGAATTATAGTCAAAAACCGACTGACTCAAGAACCCTATACCTTCAGGATTTCAGGTTCAGGTCAGCATTTTTGGTTCCCATTTTAGGGTCCTTGCACTCAAAGTTTAAGGAAGGTTCCTAAATTAAAGTTGGAGTCCTATTGCTTAGGCTTTCAGAGCAATTTGCCTCACCCCAAGTGGAGTTTCCTAGTGGGAGATATGATCTAAATACTATTAAGGGGTCAAGTGTCTATTTGGTTAAATTTCAAGATTTGGAATGCTAAATTTTTCTAGCAATTTCTCCTAGTTCCATTAGGTTCTGGGTTTTGGTCAAAACACCAAATTTGTAGATCTAGGTCTTATAGAAATTTTGGCTTTAGTTTCACTTCATTTTCTATGCTGTAGACCAAGTTATGGCATTTTTGCCAAAACTGGTCAGGCTGGTCAATGTCCAGAATTTTCTGATCAGTTTGGTTGTGGAAGTTTTGTTGGACTAAATTTGGTTAATAATTTGATTAGGTTAGGGTTAGAACTGGCCTCTGAGTTCTTCATAGGAAATGTTCTCCTATGTTTAACCTTTCCAATGGTTTAAAAATTAGGTCATTCTGGCCTTCCTACAGTGAGTTATGGCCATTTGAACATTTACTGTTCATATGGTCATTTTTCTAGGTCTAGATTTTGGTTACCCGAATTTAAGCCAATTTTTGGTCATTTTAGATTCAGTTTCTTGGCAGGGTCTCTACATGAAAATGTGGCAAATTGTCTTAGGTTACATCTCCAAGTGGCCTCACACCAATTAGAGTAACACAACTATACTTATGGCCTAAAAACCACACTGGACTCAAGGTCCAGAAAATCCTGCATAAACACAGCACTCCCAATACCACCATTCCACACTACTACCAACCTCAATTCACATTCCATGCACTTCAAATAGTCCATAATTGATCTCAACAACATCAATTTATGAATATGTCATCAAATTCCCAATTTTCATACTAAACCCTAACTTATCAGTTTTGTTTATCTCAGTAACACATATACATCATCAACTAACTCAACGCACACATCAATTAACATTAATATACAAGTTTAATTGCAACTAAACCATCAAAACCCTAACCCTCTCATGGCTGTCGAAAATTGATCCTTCAATAGTTTAATAAGTGTTTATCTAAATATGATTAGTGAGTGATTTTAAATGACATCATTATGATGTCAAAATTCTCATTAATTTTCATTTCTTTTCACTTTGTTTTCTTATTTTCATTTCTTATTTTTAATTAAACTTCTAACAATATTTATTCATATTTTATGTCATAATAATTATTTACTTAACTGGACAAATCGATCAAAAATTATCTCCGAAGACGAAATGACCAAAATGCCCTTTATTTGCCTTATTGAGCCAAAATTGTCTGTACCGATCTAAAAATTTTTCTAAGACTTTTCTTTGTATTATAGTGCCATAGAAACCTCAATGACTCTTATCTGGAGTCCCAAAAATTATTTTGTAAATTTTCTCCTGAGTTTAAGGCTTCTAGCTGCGAAAACCGCAACTTCTCATTAGGTTACCCATCGCTGGGCACCAATTCATTTAACTTAGTTTAATTTTATTTCTAAAATTTTTCTTAAATTTTTCTTATTATTATTTAAGTTATTTATGACTCCTCACTCTAGTCTAAATATTTTTCTAGACGTCTAGCTATCGGACTTACACGATCACCAAAGCAGAGAATGTATAATGGCTCTGATGAGGGTGTTACATTTAGGTTCAAGCATTTCATTTTACTCATAATGGGAACATAAGTCCCAAATAACAATTTCCCATTATTTACACATTCAATAATTCACCTATGATGATTACAATTCATAATTTAAATTATGTTAGCAATGTACCATAAGTTCTATTTGTGATGGGGATGCAAGTCCTAACTACCTATTCATATAATTTAAGTGTTCATTAAGTCATCTAAGTGGTTACCATTCATATTTCAAGTCATCCCTAACATTTTCTTGGATTTCAGATTTATGCCTTAGTTTCCTCTAGCAATTTGGCCAAGATGCATAGTCCATTTGGTCATACTTCCTTCATGGAAGTTGTTCCTAAATGTCTCTACTTTAATTCCCTTTTTTAATCACTCCATTTGGAGTTTTGTAGCTCAAGTTATGGTCAAATTACTACAACTGGTTCATTGACCCTTTCAGGTTCCAAAACCAGGCAGATTCTAGAGTCTAATTTAGTTTAATTATTTGGGCATGTTACAGTCATTTTTAGACCTAATATCCTCCATCTGAGTTGTTACCGTATGTCTTAGGGTCACTCAAGTTCAAGATTCATATTTTTTCTAGTTATGGAGAATGAATTATAGTCAAAAAACTGACCTGGACTCAAGAACCCTATACCTTCAGGATTTCAGGTTCAGGTCAGCATTTTTGGTTCCCATTTTAGGGTCCTTGCACTCAAAGTTTAAGGAAGGTTCCTAAATTAAAGTTGGAGTCCTATTGCTTAGGCTTTCAGAGCAATTTGCCTCACCCCAAGTGGAGTTTCCTAGTGGGAGATATGATCTAAATACTATTAAGGGGTCAAGTGTCTATTTGGTTAAATTTCAAGATTTGGAATGCTAAATTTTTCTAGCAATTTCTCCTAGTTCCATTAGGTTCTGGGTTTTGGTCAAAACACCAAATTTGTAGATCTAGGTCTTATAGAAATTTTGGCTTTAGTTTCACTTCATTTTCTATGCTGTAGACCAAGTTATGGCATTTTTGCCAAAACTGGTCAGGCTGGTCAATGTCCAGAATTTTCTGATCAGTTTGGTTGTGGAAGTTTTGTTGGACTAAATTTGGTTAATAATTTGATTAGGTTAGGGTTAGAACTGGCCTCTGAGTTCTTCATAGGAAATGTTCTCCTATGTTTAACCTTTCCAATGGTTTAAAAATTAGGTCATTCTGGCCTTCCTACAGTGAGTTATGGCCATTTGAACATTTCTTGTTCATATGGTCATTTTCTAGGTCTAGATTTTGGTTACAGAATTTAAGCCAATTTTTGGTCATTTTAGATTCAGTTTCTTGGCAGGGTCTCTACATGAAAATGTGGCAAATTGTCTTAGGTTACATCTCCAAGTGGCCTCACACCAATTAGAGTAACACAACTATACTTATGGCCTAAAAACCACACTGGACTCAAGGTCCAGAAAATCCTGCATAAACACAGCACTCCCAATACCACCATTCCACACTACTACCAACCTCAATTCACATTCCATGCACTTCAAATAGTCCATAATTGATCTCAACAACATCAATTTATGAATATGTCATCAAATTCCCAATTTTCATACTAAACCCTAACTTATCAGTTTTGTTTATCTCAGTAACACATATACATCATCAACTAACTCAACGCACACATCAATTAACATTAATATACAAGTTTAATTGCAACTAAACCATCAAAACCCTAACCCTCTCATGGCTGTCGAAAATTGATCCTTCAATTATTCATCACTTTCTTTCAATTTCATAAGAATTTAACTTAATTCACTTCACTAACAAGGATTAAAGAAAGAAAAGAACTTAAATATGGCACTAATGTAACACCCCTATTTGCATAGCCTATTATATGTTACTGTTCCGGTGACCGGTATCGGTCCGGACAATTAAGAGGATTAGAACTGTGTTTAAGACACCTAGAAAAGCCCTGATTGAAAATAAATAGTGATTACCAAATAAAAAAGTAAAAATAAGAAAAACAGAACATAAAAGGTTAAATGAGCCGAGAGTCACAGGGATGGGTGACCTTCTCGGGAAGGACTGCGAGGTCGATTTAAACTCAAATTTTGAACTGTAAAATATGACGCCGCGGTCCTTAGGACTATTGTGAACACAGTGGAAAAGAGAAAATCATGAAAAAGAATTGTTAAGCCAGTCAAATAATTAGGTCAGGGAGCCAGAAGAAATATTGAATTATTTACAAACCGGGTCGAACCGGCGAGGGGCAATTTGGTCAATTGACCTCGAGAGCTGACTCCTGACCTGACTGTCAAATAAAATCGGAGAAAAGAAAATTTCGGAATTGGAGATTAAATTAAAAAAACTAATGAAAAAATAAATAGAAAAATAAAAAGAAAATGAAAAAAGTAAAAAGAAATGACATCATGCATGACATCATGCATGATGCCATAAATACTATAATTAAAAATTTATTTAATTTGATTTATGGTCTTCCATAAGATTAAAAGACAAAAATAAAAAGAAAAAAAATCCATTCTTCTTCTTCAAAACAAAAAAACGTCCATCTCTCCTCTCTCTCTCTTTTCTCCTTAGTTTCCTCCATGGCCATGAAATTCAAGCTTTCAAAGCTTGAAGCAACCCCATAAATCCCCTAAAAATTCCACTAAATTATGATTATGCTTTGTTTGGGCAACTAGAAGTGGAGATTGAAGAAGCAAGAAAGAAGAAAAAGGGGAAGAAAATTAGTGATTGGAAAACCAAACAAAGGTTAGTATGTAAATTTGAATTCTTTTGTTTAATTTCTATGTTCTTAGTTTAATTAACTTAGAAAGTAACTTAAAATCATAACAAAATAATTGTTGAGGGACCAAATAGAAAATTCGTCCAGCTAGGGTTAGGGTTTGATATGAATGAGTTTGATGGTTTTAAATGGTTATTTGAGGTGAATTAGGTGGGTAGAACATAAATACACACTTTAAATTGCATTAGGTTGAACTTTGGGTATAGCTAGGGTTTTGAACATGTGAAAAATTGAAGAAAAATGTGAGAATGTGTTAAATGGTGTGTTGGACTTGGTTTAAGGTGAGAAATGGTCATTTGAGACCAATTGGAGTATGTTAGAAGTGTTGGAACCAAATGCAAATTCGGGTTGCTTAGGGCCATGCTGCAGGTAGCAGGACCAAGGTCCCTTTGAGGGACCAAAACTGAAAATTTACAAGTCCAATTGGTATAAGACCAATTGGGAATGAAAATAGACACAAAATGACACAATTTTCATTTAGGAATCATGCCCAAAAAGTGACCAAAACCTAGTGAACAAATTGACCAAATCCGGATTTCTGTAGTCTGACCTGTACAAAAATGACCAAATGAACAGTGTTTATTCATTTGCCCATAAATTGGGCTAGGTAGGTCTAAATGACCTGAAATTTTACCACTGGATAGCTGAGATATAGACCTAAAACTTTCATGAAGAAGATAAACCCAAATTATGCCATTAACCAAGTCATTTAGCCACCCAAATTTGGTGAACTAAAACTGCCAAAACCAGTTTGGTGCCTAGAAATCTGGGTTAAGTCCAATCCGGCAGTTATGATTCAAATAGCTATAACTTGAGCTAAAAAACTCCAAATGGAGTGATTCAAAAAGGAGAATAAAGTTAAGACAATAGGGAACATTTTCTATGAAGAAAGTTTTGCCAAATTCTAACAGAAAAATGACCAGTGGAACAGTGCAACATAAGACACCAAAACTAAAAATTTATAAATTTGCCTAAAAGACTTAGAATTTAAGTAAACAATCAAAACCAACAAATTTAGTTACCAAAATGTGGTATGTGGGTGAAGTTGGAATTCCCATACCTATTAAGCCTTAGAAAGTCAACAAATTGACTTGAATAGTGTAGTGAATAGTAATCCCGAAACACAAAATTAAAAGAACGTCAAGTTTAGCACATTAGAGCTAGGTAAAAGTGAATTTAAAATTTATTTTTGGATTTATGTTAAGTTATGATACTAAAACACTGTGAAACTGTGTGTTTCAGTGGAAAAGAATACCGGGAAGGAACCCGAGACATCGAGTCAAGGCCAAGAGGCGACTCGTATAAGGTTTGTGCACAACTAACTATTTTATTACTTTTCACTTCTAAATTGATTTGAACAAATTTATTTTATGATTTATAATTTTGTTGTGTTGAGGATTTTAATTTGTTGAATGAAATTGTATAAATTAAATGTAAATTTTTTTTAAGCATTTAAGGATTTATTGCATGGTTTTAAGGATTGTAAATTTTAAGTTTGATGTGTTGCCAACCTTGAGCATGAATTTATGATGATTAAATATGTTGATGATTTGTAAACACTTTGTAAATAGAAATTGTTTTGAATATGATTTGAAACCACAGTTGACATGGCAAAATATGTTATGAATTCTCATTAGCTTGTCTAGTGAGATATCTCCTCCACTAGATGGGGCGAGTTCCTTCCTCTCTGGCTTGCCAATTGGGGAAGAGTTTGAATGGGTACTCATATATACTAGCTAGTCTTTGTTCCTCCCTTTTAGCCTCGGGTATTGGGAGAGTGTGAAATGTCGTGGTGTACAACACGGCATCTATTTGAATTTTGGGTTATGGGTTCAACTGTGTGAATTGTTGGCAATGCCCTTTAAATTATGCATAGTTTGATAAATTGTGGTTAAAATAAATAATTTGTCAGTAATTCAAAATATTTTCGTATTGTTTCTGGATTTAAAAGAAATATAGATAAATAGTTACTATTTGATCAAAATATTATTCAAATGAATAATTTGCATGAATGAAAGTATTGATTTCTGAACGTTATGAATTTTGAAGAATTTAGAAATTTTAAATTTTTATTTGTTATGAATTGTCAAGCATAACTTGTATTAAGTTTTAAATTATTAGTTTGTGCACCACTGAGTTCACCACTCAGAGATAGCTTTGTATGCTGTCGCAGGTGAAAGAAAATATAAAGCAGCTGAGCAAGATTACTGAAAGGCATAGTGAGACTATCTTCGGGTATATCATAGGTATACCCTTGTACTTTAGATTTTGATGTAATTCTGTAATTATATGTATAAAATTTCCTTTGTGCAGTTGTACCAACTCTTTTGTAATATATTTTTGGATTGTAATGAAATTCAAATTATTATAAGGTTATCTTGAGATTTTATGTATTTATAAAGTTTTGCACTACTAAATTTTTAATGATCCCATGAATGTAAATATTAATTTTGTTACTTTAATGAGAGGTTTCAATGTTTGATTTAATTTAAACTGTGTATTGAGTTGCTTGTGCTGATTTGTGAAATGAAATTGATTAATGAAGTTGTGATTGAGAAATATATTGGGAGTGTCTTTATTTTCAGGTTTTGAAGAACTGTTTTCTTAAAATACAGACGGTACTCTGCCGAAATTTCTATAAAATTTACAGAAAAATAAAATGGAACAAAAATTTTTATTAGTTTTAAAACTTCAAATAAATGATTTCAATATCTATTAGAAAATGCTCACCACTTATAAAAATAAGAAAATTGTTTTAAAATCCCTTGTAGTATATTTAATTGATTACCGGTAGGCGAAGTACGGTAATTCATTAGGTGTACTATGGGAGCATATTACATCTTACGAGGAGTAGGGTGTGACAACTAACCTCTTGTAGTTCAAGTTCAAGCCAACCAAAACTTCAATTTCTTCCCAAATTTTTGCTGCCCTAAGCTTCCTCAAGGTGTAGGGATAATTTTTAGTGAAGGGATCCTAGGGTTATTGGGTAAGATTGGCTAGGGTTTAAGTGAGAAGAAGAGAAAATGGTGGAGCCTCTTCCCATTGAGTTCGGCCATCCTTAGCAAGAAGAAGAAGATGGTGATTTTTTTGGTTTATTTGATTTTTTTTTATCCTTTTATATGAGCTTGTCCATTTTTAATTGGTTGTAATTTTTTTTTTAATGATGTCATTCTTATGTAATAATTCAATTTACTTTCATTTTGTTTTATTTTCTTTTTCTTCTTTCTTTTATTATTTTTTTAATTAAAATTTTCAAATTATTTATTCATATTTTAGGACACAAACCTCACTCACTTAAATGGACAAGTTAGTCAAAAATCATCTCTGAAGGTGAAATGACCAAAATGTCCTTCGTTTAGCTTACCGAGTTAAAATTGTCTTTACCGATTTACAACATTTTCTTAGTATTTTCTTAGCATTCTAATGTCATCTAAGCCTCAATAATTCTTCACTAGAGTCCCAATAATTATTTCACAGATTTCCCCATGGGTTTCGAATTGCTAACTGTCTTCACAGCCGCTTCCCATTAGGTCACCCATCGCCATAGCTCCGGCTCGTTTAACTTCTTTGCATTTCATTTTCTAAATTTTTTTCTTAATTTTTCTTATCATTATTTGGGTTATTTATGACTCTCACTCTAATTTTAATATAGTTCTAGATATTTTGGCTGTCCGGACAAATATTGGTCACCGTAACAGTAGAACGTACAGACTACCTAAAGTGAGGATGTCACACATTGAGAGAGGACCTAGGATATTTTAGGATTAATTTCCATCAAAGTGACGATCCTTAATCCAAAGAATAGATGAGATTAAAATCTATAATAAGATTACAGTGTTAAATCTTAATTATGGAATTGTTTCAATTGATAGTTTTATTCAAAGTTTATTTTCAGCATCCAAAATAAGTTTAATATACTCTTCATTCATATTCGGTAGCCTAAACAGTCACAACTGTTGTGTAGTTTGGTACTTACTGACCAAATTCCTCGTGGGACGATACTTCACTCAGTACTTTATTACTTGTTAGCGATCCGTGCACTTGTGGGTTGATAAATCAGCAAACACCAAACGGTAATAAAATAGGAGAAACTCCGTCAGTTTCTCCTTAGAATATAATTTATTTTAAAATATAACGAGTTTAAAATTATTAAAGGAATAAAGTAAGATAAGATAGGGTGCTCTAGCACCAAGTGTGACATACCTTACTCAGCTACACTATAGACGGGTAAGGGGTGTCACATTTATTAGTATCATAGCATAATTTTGGCATTCCTAAGCATAGATAGATAGAAAGAGATAGTGTGTATAACATGCATTGCATTCAATAAGAGTCGAGGAGACACTAATACAGATCTGTTTTCTTTGGTTATTTTCTGTTATAGTATGGACCTAGAATCGCAGAGGACAATAGAGGAAGAAGTAGTAAGCCATACCCCGACTGGGAGTGATATTGGAGGCTCAGGAGGAGCTAGATCCAGACACTGAAGAGGCAACTCGGGAAAGCAAACAAACGAAGAGGTAGCAGTTTCCTCGGCTGTTTACGTCAGGTAAATTTCAAGGATGAAATTTATATTTAGAGGGAAAGAATTGTAATATCCACACTGTAGACAGTTCTATATGTTCTACTATTCCGGTGACTAAGGTCCTGCATTGCATAACTACAATGTGTAGAACCACACTTAAATCAAAGTGAGGAATCATAATTAAATCAAATAAAGATCAATTAAGGGTGTAAAAAAATAAAAGAAGTGAAGTAGGAATCCGTTGAATGAGCACAAGTCCTGGTAATGGGTGACCTCACTGGGAAATGACAATGAGTTCGGTGTAACTCTAAATTCAAGCAGAACCCTATAAGAACCTTAATGAAGACTTAATCAAGGGAATTTCTATGAGTTAATAAGCCAAGAAAATGAAAAGAAATAAGCACAAAGCAAAGGAAGATAAGGAGTTATCGGGTTTTATGAAAAAAACAAACATAAATCTGGTAAGAATAAAATTTGGTTAATTAAATTTAAAGGTCTAATATTGAACAAAAATGAGAGTTATTAAATTAATGAAGCTAGATTAATTTAATTAATTAAGATTATAAAAATTAAATATAACTATTAAAAAGTCAAAATTTAATGATTATAAACTTCAAAATAATTACAGAATTGCCATTCTCTATATTTACAAAATTGCCATTGGGTATTAAATTAATATATAAATGAATTATTGAGCTGAAATTTTCAAAATTCCTCATCCTCATTCCCATCCATCCTTGTTCCCTCTCTCTTTCTTACATTTTCGTCCACTAACACACCAAATTGAGCTTGAAATCCTAGGTTTCTCACATGATTTCTTTAGAAAATCAATAGAAACCACTAAACTTAGCCTTGAATTGAAGAGAGCACTCAAGAAAACCAAAAGAAATTTAGAGTTTAGAAAGCAAGAATTTCAGCCAAGGAGGGTTCTATAAGGGGGAGTGAAGTTTGGTTGGATTAAAGGTTGTTTGAAGCTAAGGAGAGCTTGAAGACAAGGTTAGAACTATCAAATCCCTTGGATTTTGAAGTTGTACCAAATTGATTTAGGGTTTGCTAAATTTAGGAATTTTAATTATTGTGTTCTAACTGATGTAATTAATCCTAAATTAAGCTAATTTGGCACCCAATTGTTGATATGAATTGATGAGATGACCAAACTATTGAATGGGTGTGATATTGTGTGTTGAGACAAATTCTGGACCCTTGAGTCCAGTAGGTTTGAATGGCTATAAGAAGAGTTACATAGCTCCAATTGGTGCGAGGCCATCGGAGATTAAACCTTAGACATAATGCTAGAAATTTCATGGCTAAAGCTTGCCCAAAAACTGACCACAGCTTCCCCTAAAATTTACTTGAATCCGGGTGTCCAAAATCTGGACCTGAAAAACTGACCATATGAACAGTGTTTGTTCAAATGGCCATAACTTTGTGTAGAGAGGTCCAAATGACCTGATTCTTGAACCCATAGAAATCTTAGACATATTAGAACAACTTTAACGAATGGAAACCCAAATTCAGACCATAACCTATTCAAATTGCTAACCAAAATTAGCTAATCAAAACTACTAAAACCAAAATTTGCCCAGAAATTCTGGACATGACAAATCTGGCCAGTTATGGTAAAAATGTCATAACTTGAGCTACAAAACTCCAAATGGAGTGATTCAAAAAGGAAATTAAATAACACACATTAAGGAACAACTTTTATGAAAAAAGTTTAGTCAAATTCCCACTGTAAAATGGTCCAATGGAACAGTAAACATAGGATACAAAAACTGAAATTTTGGAATTGCATCTAGTAAGCCTTGAATTGCAATTGGCAATCAATGTCAACAAATTTGTGACCCAAAATGTGGTATGACTATGTATTTAAAATTTGTATACCCATTATTTATGAAAAAGTCAATATTTTGAATGAATAGTAATGTGAATAGTAACCTCAATGACATAGGAAATAATATAATAAATTAGAGAAGCCATTATGATTGTTAATATACAATGTGATTAGTGAATTGTAGTTCTTGAACTTGAGTGATCCTAAGACATAGGGGAACGACCCATATGAAAGACCTTAGGCAAAAATATGACTACAACATGCCCAAATGGTTGGACAAAGATAGGATTCCAGAATCTGCCTGGTTCTGGAATCAGAAAGAGATAATGAACCAGTTTTGGTTATTTAACCATAACTTGAGTTCTAAAATTTTAAATGACATAATTCAAAATGATATGAAAAACTAAGATGAAGGCCTAAAACTTAGTTTTAAGGACCTAGAACCAATTCTAAGCCTAAGTGCTTGGAATTGTATAACAAATAAGATAGGAATTTTCTGAATTTAGTAGACTTACAGGGTTCAACACCCTGGACAGTCATTAATTAATTAATTAAAACTAGAGTTATACTTCAAAGTGAATGATTCAAAAGGGAAATTTAAGTTAATACATAAAGAGACAACTTTTATAAAGGAAGTATGGCCAAATGAACTATGCGTCTTGGCTAAATTGTTAGAGGAAATTAAGGTCTAAAATCTGAAATTCATGAAATGTTCATGGATTATTTGGAATATGACTGACAATACATATAAATATTGTAATGAATAAAAGAATCATATGGATGTATGAATGGGACATTAGTTCTCATCATGAGAGAAAGGAAAAATGCTTTGAGTATATGAAGGAACGGAAGCGTGAAAAACACAAGTTTATACCATTGATTTCAAAAAATTTTCACCTAGGGTCACATGCATCATGCAAGATTTATTTTTATCTATTTGATTTCAATGATAAACAACATATTAAAACTCTTTTAATATGTTTTTGGATCTGTATTTTCCATTTAAGATTTTAAAATTAATCAGATTAATTTTAGAACAATAGATTAAATCAATAACGATTAAACTAACATCTTAATGCAATCGCAGGTGTCTGCGCTTTGAGATTCGTCTTGGACACGGATGTTGTCCCTCTAGCTTGTCCACACCAAGAACACCTATGGCAGCCCTTGAATAGCTTCTAAAGCTTTTTCTATTAATTAGAAAATCAAGTTCTGCCTTTTAAGAGATTAAAGATGTAAACAGGACACTAGAAACAATTTCTAGTGTTCTTAATTCAAGAGATTGATGGCTAATCTCTTTGAATTGATGAGAGATGAAGAAGAATAGAGGGAGGGCTGCAAAATGGCGTGAAAAAGGAGTGTGGCTGCTGGTTGTATTTTATTTTCTCATAACAACACTTAAATAGCTAGGTTAACACATTAAACCCTTGCCACATGTCACATTTGATTAGCTCAAGGTTTAAGTGACCCAATCACATTATGCCAAGTGTCAAACCTATATTTAATCTTGATTTTAATCATCTTACATGATTAAAAAACATTTGGCAAGCTTATGTGTTATGCCATGTGTCACCATCTCATGGTGCCACGTGTCACACTGCAAAATGACCAAAATGCCTGTGTCTTAATTTTGAGTTCTCAACCCAAAATAATTATTTTTCTTCTTCTAATTAATTTATATCAAATATAAATTAATTAATTAATCTCTATTAATTAATTTCTCATTAATTAAATTCATATTTAAACACTTTAAATATAAATTTAACTTATATTATACATCCAATAATCTAGATTTGGTTTCAAGTCATGCTAGGGACTTTGCAATCTAATTGCAAACCAAACCTATTTAATTAATCAATTAAACTCTTTAATTAATTAATTAAATCATATTTAATTAGGTGATAACTTGTGTATGTGTGTGACTTACTAGGCTCATCACTAATTGGCAATGAGACATGATATCAACTCTTAATATCATCAGAACTCTTTCTTACCATAAATGATTTCTCTAAATCATTTTATGAACCTCATAGACCATGGTTAACACCTAGCATAGCATGCCATGGCCACCCAATTAGTAATAAGGTTTACCTTAAATGAACCTATAATCATATGTTACCATGCACTAGAATCTCTCTCATAAAAATCCCAACTCAAGCCGGAGTCATGGTTTATGTCAAACTCCATTTGCTATGAATATTATGTTCTCTTTTAATTCCAGTTCTTGATTAAAAGATTTTTCTCATCAGAAACTCTTTTCTGAAAATCTGTCCTGGCCAGGAACTTGAAACATCAAGAACAATTAAATGAACATAGGATTTTACCTCTATTTACTTAGAGGAACAGATTCCATCTTGATCAACACCTACCTCCATATATAACTAGCAGAGCCAACACATGCCCATATACCCATACATAGTACAAGTATGAAAGCGTTATCAAACTCAAACTACCTATATACAAGATAATCGTGCTATCTCGTGTCTAAAGATTATATGCACTGATATGATTTATGACAAAACATTGACAAGAGTAAACTCCATGTGATTGTCATAAGTGTCACTGGTTCGGCCTACTTATCATTTATAAGTGCCTATCATGTTTGTTATATGGCATGAGACTCACCATTCCATCTTATTTATATCTCATATAAATAACTTGGGAACAAACATGAATACAATCTTTCTGGATAAGTCATGTCCTTATTATGAAGTATCCTCGATTGTGAACCTATTTATGATACTTTGTGCTAGAAATATTGTCACTCATATTCTTAACAACTTAAGAATAATATTTCTAACAAAATATCAATGGACCTTTTCTATTACACATAAATATATTATGTAAACGGAAAAGTGGAAATGCCTTTTATTATTAAAATTATGTACAAGATACATACTAAATGATATGCTCTAGGGCATATTACTAACAATCTCCCACTAGCACTAGAGCCATTCATTACAATATCTTAGACCTATCTTCTCAAGATGTTGGTCTAATCGAGTCCGTGACATAGGCTTAGTGAATGGATCACCGGATTTTCAGTGATGCTATTTTCTGCATGGCTACATCGCCCAACTATTTCTCCGATAATGTGGTAGCGCCTTTCTATGTGTTTGGATTTACGGTGAGACCTTGGTTCCTTAGCTCAGTATGATCGCTCCATTATTGTCACAAAGGTCGTGGAACCGCTGACTCAATGGAAGGAACTACCGTAAGTTCTCACACGAACTTCTTTATCCAAACAGCCTTCCTTTGCAAGATCGATGCAAAGAATATACTCACTTACGTAGTGGAATCTGCGATCGTGCTCGCTTTGGAACTCTTCCAACCGATTGCACCTCCATTACAAATGAACACATATCCAGAGGTAGACTTTATATCATCGATATCTGATTGGAAATCAGAATCAGTATAACCATCCAATTGCAAGTCTCCACCTCCATAAATCAAGAATAAATCCTTAGTTCTTCTCAAGTACTTAAGGATATTCTTGTGACTATCGATGTTTCAAACTGGATTGGATTGATACCGCTAGTCAAACTAATAAAGATATGCGATATCAGGCCTAGTACACAACATTGCATACATTAAACTTCCAATAGCCAAGCATATGGAATCTCGGCCATCTTATCTCTTTCTTGGTGTCTTTGGAGACATCTCTTTAGAAAGGTGGATACCATGTCTCACTGGTAACAATCCTCTCTTGGAATCAAGCATGTTAAACCTCTTTAACACCTTTTCCAAGTATAGACTTTGGGATAAACCAATTATTCTTTTCGCTCTATCTCTATAGATACGAATCCTAAGAATATAGGTTGCCTCCCCTAAGTCTTTCATGGAGAATGTATTTGACAACCATGCCTTTATAGTCGTCAACATACCTGTGTCATTACCCATCAACAGTATGTCATCCACATATAAGACAAGGAAAGTGATAGCACTATCACTAACCTTCTTATATACACATGGCTCATCCTCATTTTTGATAAAACCAAAGGATTTAATGGCTTCATCAAAACGGATGTTCCAACTCCTCGAAGCTTGTTTCAACCCATAAATGGATCGCTTTAGCTTGCATACCTTGGAACCATCTTGGGATTCAAATCCCTTAGGTTGTTCCATGAAAATGTTTTCTTCAATGTATCCATTGAGAAAAGTCGCTTTGACATCCATCCGCCAAATCTCATAATCATAGTACGCACTATTGCTAATAAAATCCTAATTAATTTAAGCATGGCAACAAAGTAGAAAGTCTCCTCATAATCGATTCCTTGCCTTTGGCGAAACCCATTCGCTAGTAGCCTTGCCTTATAGTTCTCTACCTTTCCATCAGAACCAATTTTCTTCTTGAAAACCCATTTGTTCCCTATAGGTTTAATACCTTCAGGTGGGTCAACAAGATCCCAAACTTGATTCTTATACATGGAATCAATCTCGGATTTCATAGCATCAATCCATTTTGAAGAGTCTATATCTGATATAGCTTCTTCATAGGTAAGTGGATCATCTCCATGATCTACTTCTTCAAGAGTAGACAACTCTTGTTCTTCTTCATGAAGAAAACCATATCTCAGGTGGGTGAGATACCACAGTTGTTCTACGAGGAACAGCTGTAGATGTTTCATCAACGGGTATTGGTTGACTAGATGGATCTATATCCATCTGATCTGTTGGTTGGTCAAAATTCTCCAATTCTAACTCTATTTGCCTTCCTTTGCCTCCTTCTTGAACAAACTGTTGTTCAAGAAATATGGCATCTCTACTTATCACAACCTTTGTGAAGTAGGCAAATAAAAATAATATCCAAAACTATCTTTTGGATATCCAACAAATCGACCTTTTACTCGATCCGGTCTCCAATTTATCGGTGTTCACTTTTTGATATAAGTCGGACAACCCCAAATCTTAACATGCTTAAGACTTGGTTTTCTTCCATGCCATATCTCATAAGGTGTGGAAGAAACTGATTTTGATGGAATCCTATTCAGAATATACAAAGTTGATTCTAATGCAAATCCCCAAAAGAAGATCGGCATATCAGTATAGCTCATCATACTACGTACAATATCCAATAGGCTACGATTTCTCCTTTCAGATACACCATTCACCGTATGGCGTTCTCGGAGGAGTCACCGAGAAACAATGCCATGCTCTCTCAAGTATTCATCAAATTCAGTACTCAAATATTCACCTCCACGATCTGATCGAAGAGCTTTAATATTCTTTCCTGTTTGATTTTCTACTTCAGATTTAAATTCTTTGAACTTTTCAAAAGATTCATGTTTATATTTCATCAAATACAAATACCCAAATCCTGATTTATCATCAGTAAAGGTAATAAAATAATGAAAGCCCCCTCTAGCCATTTCTTTAAATGGACCACATACATCACTATGTATTAGCTCCAAAATATTTTTAGCTCTTAGCCCCTGTCCAACAAAGGGTGATCTAGTCATTTTTCCCTGAAGGCAAGATTCACAAGTTGGAGTAGGCTCAGAGTCTAATAAGGATAGAATCCCCATTTTCTCCAATTTTGTAATCCTATCTTCTGCAACATGACATAACCTTAAGTGCCAAATATATTTTGAACTTGAGTGGGTTTTCACCACGGCATTGCATTCATTTAGATTGCTATACTCTGGCCAGTGGAAACACTTTTTTACTGGCAATGGAAACACTTTCCTATTGGCAATGGAAACACTTTCCTGTTGGCAGTGGAAACACTTTCCTTTGCCTTCATCAGCTTTAGTCTTCCTTTTTTGTTTAGCTATTTTCTTGGAAGGACCAGGAATCTGAGGTTTCTTTTTCTTATTGCCCTTCTTCTTGTTGGACTTTCCAGCAGAAGAAGATGCAACCAAAGCTACCTCTTTTCCTTTATTGCCTGGCATATTCTTTTGGGCAATAACCAGCATGTTGAGTAATTCAGCTAAGGTGCATTCCTGTTTAGTCATATGGAAATTTGTCACAAAATTCCCAAAAGACTCAGGAAGGGACTGAAGGATCAAATCCGTCTGTAGTTGGAAATCCATGTTGAAGTCAAAATGTTCCAACTGCTCAATCAGCCGAATCATCTTGTGGACATGATCCCCAACATTTTATCCCTCAGACATCCTCATACGGAATAGCTGTCTAGATATCTCATACCTAGCATTCCTGCTGTGCTCACCATACAACTCTTGTAGGTGAAGGAGGATCTCACTCGTACTCTGCATGTTCTCATGTTACTTCTGTAACTCATTACTCATGGAAGCAAGCATGTAACACTTAGCTCTCATATCATGCTCCTTCCAATTGTCCAAAGTTTCATGTTCCTCTTGTGTGGCCTCTGGAGGTAAGGGACCAGAAACATTTGAATCTAGAACATATCCTATATGTTCAAGGTTCAGGACAAGTTTCAAATTTCTTAGCCAATCAGACAGATTAGGTCCAGTCAACCTATTGTGATCAAGTATGCTTGCAAGGATATTGGATGGTGGTGGTTGTTTTGTGCTCATTTTTATCAGAAAATTAACTGCAGAAAATAACCAGATTAATTAGTAAATGTATCATGTAATTAACCAAAATGATTATGGTCTTTTAATCAAATTGGTCCTCCCACTAACTTAGCGAATCCTACACTTCCAAAGTAGAAAACGGAAATCCTAGTTGGATGGATTTCTAGTGGGTGATTGAATTCTTATAATTCTATTGATCATCAGGTACATCCATTATTGGAATTACAATAAACTATAAGCGAGCAACTCCTTGCCCATCACATCTCATGTGAGGTTCAATCCTTTACCTAGCCCCTAATGCTCAAAATCTCAGGTACATCCATTATTGACTTATCTTGCATTAGTTAAGTTGATCCCATTGAGCCAGTAATTATGCAAATAATTTTAATGTCCTCAGGTACATCCAATATTGGCCACTAAACCATTTACATATTTACAACATCTCATGCTTAACAATTATTCTTAAGAAAATCTCTTAAATAAATTGCATCTTATGCAACTATTTAAAATTTCTTAAAATAATTGCCCCAATGGAGGGCCTATGTTATAATTACTTTAATTATAGCATTTCCAACTTAATCATTTGTTTGGAAGATTTTATGGTCATTCTATTTACTATTAAGGTCTCACTTTGCACATTATCCAATTAGCCTGCATATATCATATAATAGCATGCATTCCCATACATCTCATGCATTCATGGATAAGCAGTAAATATGGTATGATCATGGACTTTCTAAGGGATTCAATTCTGAGCCACCAAGAATTGAATCAGGGCATTCCTAGGTGCATTTCATTCATTCATTTTACAAGAGTTGCTGAAGGAGTACATAATCAACACTTGATTTTGAATTCCTCCCACTGGTCCCACCAATGCTCTTGACCTCCTTGAACTTCTTGCAATCCCATATTACATGGTAATCCTTGGCATACCAAGGCGAATTTACAAGAACTTAAATAAATGAAATTACAACCCAAAAATTATTACAAACTTAATAATACATGCCCAAAATAAATTAAAATAAATTAATTAATTTACAATCCCAAAGAAACATAAAAGAAATAAATCCAATCACATTGGTCTTTTATAGTTCATGATCATCCATCATGCATATCACTATTTAACAATTAAATAAAACATACATACTTAAATTAAATTGAATATCTCATATTCAACTTAAAAATCCAGATTTGAATATGATTCAAATAAATTTAAAAATTCAGATTTGAATCTCATTCAAACAAATTTAAAAATTCAGATTTGAATCACATTCAAACAACTTTAAAAATTCAGATTTGAATCTCATTCAAACATTTTTTAAAAAATCAGATTTGAATCACATTCAAACATTTTTTTAAAAATCAGATCTGAATTTTATTCAATCAATTTTAAAAAATCAGATTTAAATATGATTCAAACAACTTTAAAAATTCAGATTTGAATCACATTCAAACAACTTTTAACATTCAGGTTTGAATCACATTCAAACAATTTTTAAAATTCTGATTTGAATCATAATTTAATTGTGTGATAAAAATTCTAATTAAACAATTTAATTAGACATAAAATGGATCTTAGATCATACAACAATTGCACATTCACCATCCATTTACCTTTCCACACCATTGTGATGCATCAACCATGCGCACCATGGTGTTCATCATTTGTGCCGCCACCTTGACTTTGCAACCAGCAATAAACTTTTGATCTCATGATCAAACACACAATTAAATCATATAAACATCAATCTAAATGGCAAATATAGTGGCTCTGATACCAATTGAAGGAACGGAAGCGTGAAAAACACAAGTTTATACCATTGATTTCAAAAATTTTCACCTAGGGTCACATGCATCATGCAAGATTTATTTTTATCTATTTGATTTCAATGATAAACAACATATTAAAACTCTTTTAATATGTTTTTGGATCTGTATTTTCCATTTAAGATTTTAAAATTAATCAGATTAATTTTAGAACCCTAGATTAAATCAAGAACGATTACACTAACCTCTTGATGCAATCGCAAATGTTCGCCTTTGAGATTCGTCTTGAGGACACGGATGTTGTCCCTCTAGCTTGTCCACACCAAGAACACCTATGGCAGCCCTTGAATAGCTTCTAAAGCTTTTTCTATTAATTAGAAAATCAAGTTCTGCCTTTTAAGAGATTAAAGATGTAAACAGGACACTAGAAACAATTTCTAGTGTTCTTAATTCAAGAGATTGATGGCTAATCTCTTTGAATTGATGAGAGATGAAGAAGAATAGAGGGAGGGCTGCAAAATGGCGTGAAAAAGGAGTGTGGCTGCTGGTTGTATTTTATTTTCTCATAACAACACTTAAATAGCTAGGTTAACACATTAAACCCTTGCCACATGTCACCCTTTGATTAGCTCTAGGTTTAAGTGACCCAATCACATTGTGCCAAGTGTCAAACCTATATTTAATCTTGATTTTAATCATCTTACATGATTAAAAACATTTGGCAAGCTTATGTGTTATGCCATGTGTCACCATCTCATGGTGCCACGTGTCACACTGCAAAATGACCAAAATGCCCCTGTGTCTTAATTTTGAGTTCTCAACCCAAAATAATTATTTTTCTTCTTCTAATTAATTTATATCAAATATAAATTAATTAATTAATCTCTATTAATTAATTTCTCATTAATTAAATTCATATTTAAACACTTTAAATATAAATTTAACTTATATTATACATCCAATAATCTAGATTTGGTTTCAAGTCATGCTAGGGACTTTGCAATCTAATTGCAAACCAAACCTATTTAATTAATCAATTAAACTCTTTAATTAATTAATTAAATCATATTTAATTAGGTGATAACTTGTGTATGTGTGTGACTTACTAGGCTCATCACTAATTGGCAATGAGACATGATATCAACTCTTAATATCATCGAACTCTTTCTTACCATAAATGATTTCTCTAAATCATTTTATGAACCTCATAGACCATGGTTAACACCTAGCATAGCATGCCATGGCCACCCAATTAGTAATAAGGTTTACCTTAAATGAACCTATAATCATATGTTACCATGCACTAGAATCTCTGTTACAAAATCCCAACTCAAGTTTGAGTCATGGTTTATGTCAAACTCCATTTGCTATGAATATTATGTTCTCTTTTAATTCCAGTTCTTGATTAAAAGATTTTTCTCATCGAAACTCTTTCTCGAATAAATCTATCTGTCTGGCCAGAACTTGAAACATCAAGAACAAATAAATTAACATAGGATTTTAACTCTATTTACTAAGAGGAACAGATTCCAACTTGATCAACACCTACCTCCATATATAACTACTAGGAGCCAACACATGCCCATATACCCATACATAGTACAAGTATGAAAGCAGTATCAAACTCAAACTACCTATATACAAGATAACTGTGCTATCTCAGGTCTAAAGATTATATGCACTGATATGATTTATGACAAAACATTGACAAGAGTAAACTCCATGTGCTTGTCATAAGTGTCACTGGTTCGGCCTACTTATCATTTATAAGTGCCTATCATGTTTGTTATATGGCATGAGACTCACCATTCCATCTTATTTATATCTCATATAAATAACTTGGGAACAAACATGAATACAATCTTTCTGGATAAGTTATGTCCTTATTATGAAGTATCCTCGATTGTGAACCTATTTATGATACTTTGTGCTAGAAATATTGTCACTCATATTCTTAACAACTTAAGAATAATATTTCTAACAAAATATCAATGGACCTTTTCTATTACACATAAATATATTATGTAAACGGAAAAGTGGAAATGCCTTTTATTATTAAAATTATGTACAAGATACATACTAAATGATATGCTCTAGGGCATATTACTAACAGTATAATTGTGCATGACAATAATTGATGCGAATTGTGATAAATATGGATAATCTAATAAATGTATAAATTATGATGAATGCATAAACTATGTAAAACTGTGATTTAGAAATTTATGCTTCCACTAGGAACAGACTTAAAATGCTATAAATTATAATTGGAAAAATATATAGAATTGTAATACTATAAATTATAAATAGAATTCATAATGAAATAATGAAATATATGAACATCTAAAGGTATTAATGTGCCCATGTAGTGCCTAAACATGTGTGTCAGATTGGATAGATTGGCATGCTAATAGAGGATTATTTGAGCATTACTGTATAAGGCTTTATGCCTATATTCATGGCTTTATGCCCACATTTATGGCTTGTATGCCTAATTATTTATTATCATGGCTTTTAGCCATATTGATTGCATACGTAGTTGACGTTTTGCGCTTTCACGTCCCATGGTATGATGGCCCGAGGCACTGCAATGCCCTATGCTAGCTATATTGATTGCATATGTGGTTGACATTTTACGTCTCATGGTATGACGGCCCTAGACATCACGTAGTCCAGTGCCAACGACCCGCTTATCCAGTTTAGTCAGCCTGTCATAGGTTACTTGGGTAGTGAAATAAGTCAAAAATATTAGGAATTAATAATATTAGAAATTAAATAAATGAGTAAGAGATACTTGAAATGAACTAGATTAGCTATAAAATTTTATTTATTATGAAATGATCTAAAACATAAGAAAATGTGAAATAAAGCGATAAAAAGATTAGTAAAATGAATTTAACTTAAATAAATATTACAAATGCATCTCCTGTAATACTATGAATATAAGTTTTAATATTTTAATTAATTTTGTATAATATATATTATTACTATGAAATTAGGAGATAAGCACTTCCAAAGAATGTTAAGAATAAGAAAAAATATTTAATATTAAAATTCTATATGAAATCAAAATAATTTTTGATTACATGAATTAGGCTTTATTTTTATCTTTATTTGTATATTATTTTCTTGTTATATTATTGCACCACTAAGCAAAAATATTTAGCACGATGGATTGTTTCCTCGCATAGGTACTGAAGATAAAGCTCAGTGGACATTAGACTGGGATTTTGGAATTTGGATCTACAGAAGTGTCCAAGGTGTCACCTCCTCAGCAATGCATATAGATAGGGCCCATATAGGTCATACTAATATATTTTGTATTTTATAAATAGTTATCATGTTGTAATGTAATGTAAGTTATGAAAATATATTTAATATGTATGTGATGTAAATTAATAAATTAACTCTTTCATATGTAATTAATTTGTATATCTTGTAAATTATGAATTTATGTAATTAGTTTGTAAATCATATAAATTAATAAAATTTGAGAATTTTGATATATGAATTGAGTATGAATGGATATGCATGAATGTTAGTTGCAAGAATTGAATGTGAGATGATGATGATGAGATTATATATTATTTTATTGAAAATTTATATGAAATTTTTAAACAGATAAATAGCGAGACACGCCAAACGGTGATAAAATAGGAGAAACTCTGTCAGTTTCTCCTTAGAATATAATTTATTTTAAAATATAACGAGTTCAAAATTATTAAAGGAATAAAGTAAGATAAGATAGGGTACTCCGGCACCGAGTGTGACATACCTTACTTTGCTACACTGTAGACGAGTAAGGTGTGTCACACACAATCCTTTGTGGATGTAAAAGTAGTTGAATTATCTAAAACCATGTTATAAGACTATTAAGGCCTAAAATTCCACCTAACTTAAAAATAGAAACTGGATAGTTTGGCATGCCAAATAGGGAAATAAGTTAGCAGATCTACAAACCGAGTTAAATCTATATCTATGACAATTTAAAGATAGCATCTAAAAGACGGTGTCACAATGTATGTTTTGGTTCTAAAAAGGACACGCAAGATGACATCCAAAAGAAGATGTTACAGTGGTAAAGAGAAAATTTAAGATGACATCTAAAAGAAGGCATCGCATTAAACCACTAATATATGGAATAAGGAAAGTTATACTAGGCAGGAAATTGGGCTATCAAATGGAAATAATGAAATGACAAGTATTCATGTCAAATAAGTTGTTCATTTGTTTGTAGAATTTGGATCTTACTTTTGTTAATGGATGACATATTTCTATATACTTATTTCATGAGTAAGATTAGTTAATTACAATTAAATGGTTACAATGGAATGCTTTACTCACTTTTGGCAAAGTTCTTATGAATTGTTACTTGCTTGAAATTATTTTAATTGCTTGAATAAATGTTCGTAGTATGTATAGTTATAGACGACTATTAATTAGCCGTCTAAAGCTAGACATGTACCACTAAGCTATATGCTTAGCACGATGGGTTTTATCTCGTGCAGGTATTGAAGCCGAGGCTCCACAAAGAGTAGATCATTAAAATTTGCATCAGAGGAGTAGTGATTGCCAGGGGTTAAATTAGGGTTGGCTTTACTTTGTTCTTGTAATTAAATTTTGTATAAGTTGTATAAGTAACTAATGATAGAAAGATGAATCTAAGTAAATAAAATGGTTGTAAATATTGTATTTTGCTTAAACCACTTGTGAGAAAAATTTTTACTTAGTAAATGTGGATTGTTCATGTGCACTTTAAATATAGTCCTTATTACAAGTTGTGTGAATTACAGGTAACGCTTCTTGTTCAGTCTTCATGCTACCGGATCGGGGGTTGTTACAATGTCATACTGCTTAACCTAAAGCCTAGGGCAAGTCACAAGTCAAGTATAGCTTAATTCCAATATATTTAGAGTTTTCATCTCCAAACCTGCTAAGATTTGCTTGGGGTCCTGCTTGAGATCCTGCTTAGGGTATGCGGTAGTGCTTAATGTGTAACTCAAGTCAAGCTGGAAGTCAAGTTTGAGTGAAAAGCTCGTTTTAACACAAACCTACTGAGATTTGCTGAGGGTACCATTTACCCTAGGCAGACGGGTCATGCAAAAGCCAAAATTTGCTGACGATGTTGCTTAGGGTAAGCAATAACCTAAGCAGACAGCCCAAAATGTGGAAAACTCTGCTGACCTAGATATTTTTATACCTCATTTCCTATCCACTCATTGGCTCTTATCTATTTTTAAACCTATTTTAGGGCAACTTTTGGAATCATATAAAAGCATCATTTTTCTAGTTTTTTCCCTAAGAAGCAGCAATAAGAAGAAAGAGAGAGGAAAAATCATAAGAACAGAAAGGAGAGGGATGACATCAATTCTGGAGAGAGGAGCTACGGCCCCCTATTTTTAGTCCTTTACCATGTTTTTCTTTACTTTTCCATCATTTCTTCTTGTAAATATCAAGAAGAGTGAGTAGAATCTTTAGATTTCATAGTTAGGAAACATTTTTCAGATTAATTTGTAGATTTGGATTGGTTTATTCCAGATTTTATTTAAATATGAGTTTTGATTCTTTCCTTGTGTGCTTATTTTACTTACCTAATATTGGTACTCATTAGGTATTGTCTTAATCTTTAATTGAATAAGTGAAAGATGAAAATCATTGATAGATAATCAAGGATTAGAACTTAAAATTACCTAGATGTAGAAATAAACTAGGGTTTTAAGAGGATTTATTAATTGGTTACAAAACTCAATAGGTTTTAGTTAATCAAATATCATGCAAAAATAGGTTTAGTTTTCTTAAAATACGCTTTGGTTTGCTTGAAAAAGATATCAATGGATTTTAGAATCAGTCATCTTCAAACTCTATTTTCCCTTAAAATTGGAAAAATTAAGACAAATCCCAATTAATTTTTGCATAAATCCCTAACTCTGGAATCATTTTTCCCATCGATTAGCATTTGGTTTAAATTACCCTTTGTTAATTTAGTTCAATTGCATCTAGATTTAGAATTTATTTGCTTGCTCTTTATTTATTCTGTTTAGCTTTCTTAATTTCACTTAGTTTATTCGTATTTGCACTTTACTTTCATTAATCATTAGCCCAAATAATCACTTCATTCATAGTTTGATAATCAAACGTCAAATCCTTATGGGAATAATACTTTGACTCATCACTTTATTACTTGATATGGCTTATATACTTGCGGAAGCACACATCAATATGTATATATTTTTATTATGGTGTTTTTTATCATATTTTATTGAACTAATTTTTGAGGGATTAATAATTTAATTTAAAATGAGGTAATTAAATACAATTGAAATTAAGATTTTTAGGATTTATTAGTTATTATAATTGGTAAAAATATTTCATTTAAAAATAATTTATGTATGATTAATAAGACAACATATATATTATAAACCCTTATTTTTGTGACCTTATAGGCATGTGCATTGAGGCCGTGAGGAACTCAATGATGAAACAATTATATGACCATAAGTTATATTTAAGGACATTAAAAATAAAATAATTATATTTGTAGCATGATTCTTGAAGAAATTTTTAAAGAGTAGAAAATAATAAAATAAAATTTATTTATTAAAAAACCTATCTGGACTCTACAGGCCCAATAAGGATTGAATAGGAATTTTAATTAAATAAAAAGCTCACCTAAAATATTTTTTAAAGAAAAGAAGATTTTATCTCTATCTTTATCTTTCTCCCTCACTACCCCTCTCCTATACAACATCTTCCTTCCTCACTTTCCCTCTCCCACACGAGCTCTCTCTCCCTCTCTTCCACCAAATGGATCCCTCTCTTTCTCTCTCCCACCAATCGGTTCTCTCTCATTTTTTTTCACTAATTTTTTTTTTTATCTTTTGTTTTATCTATTCCTAAACTCTATCAATAAGTCTTTTAATTGTATCACAATTCTACACCTAGAACCCTACAAATACCCCACTAGAGAGATGAAAGGAACACACTCAGAAATCAGCCCCTAGAGCTTTCTTTAAATTTCTCTCTTCCTTCTGCCTATTTTCTTTTCTTTCTTTTTTTAGTTCAAGAAAAGTTTTTTCAAGGTGAGGATTCTTAATAACTTTTGTCCAAGATTCATGTCATACTATAGTTATTTCATATTTATAAGCCTTGAGTTAGTCTTATATGTTCATAATTTACATGTATATGTGATAAGTTTGAGGGTGGTGATGATAATTCTGCATATATTCTTGTTTCTGTCACTTTGTTTTAATTAATTTTCGTGTATTTATGCTTCTGTAAATATTATATAAAAATTATATTTGTAATCCTCATGACATTCTAATGATTTTAGCCTCAAGAATCATAAAACAATCTATTTAATTGAGTGAGTTATGGCTGTCCAAAGTTAGGGTGTCTGCATGTAACACCCCTATATTCGATAGTGCATTCTACTGTTCTGGTGACTAGTGTCTGTCCAGACAGCTAGAATGCCTGGGACTACACTTAAATGTTAGTGAGAAGACATAAAATAATAAAATACAATAGAGGAAAATACAAGAAAAACAAAGAAAAAATAAGAACAATGAAATGTGATTAAGTTAAACGAGCCAAAAACCGTAGCAATGGGTGACCGCACTTGGAAGTTGCGGCGTGGACCGTTGACTAGCCCTGGACCACGGGAAACACTAGAAAATATTTTTTAAGACTTAAATAAACATATATCGAAGTATAAATGACATTAGAAATGTCAAAGAAAAATTAATTAATTAGTACAAAAAAAAATAAAAAATCGAGAAACCGACAAAAATCAAAGTTACCGAAAAATTCGAAATACAACCTGAAGAGGGGCATTTTGGTCATTTGACACCTAGAGTTGACTTTTGACCTAAATGTCCATGAAAAAGAAGTAGTATTAATTGTTAAAAATTCCACAAAAATTAGAAGTCAAATACATAGAATAAATAAAGGAAATTAAGGGGTGTAATTGAAATTAACTAAAGTTGATTATGATAATGCTTAGGATGATTGGTGGAGCACTATGGGATTAAATAAACCATTAAGTGGACAGATGTATAACCATTTCTCATCTTCAAACTCTCACCAAAAACCAGCCGAAATCACTCTCCCAAAATCCTCCATTGCCATCCCATACCCAAGCTCTCTCTCTCATGGTTTAAGCCACCATTTTTCAATCTCCCTTCACTAAAGTTTGTCTATACACCTTGGGGAGGAGATAGGGAGCAAGAAATAAAGGTTTTGATGAGTTTTAACAAGCTTCAAAATCGGAAAGTGCTCATTTCCTCTCCTTTTCTTCATTAATATTTGTCTTGGTGTTGAGATAAGTTGATTTGTTAAAGAAATTGAAAGTTTTGATGAATATGGACAAAGCTCCAAATCGGCAGCCATGGAATATCAAGGTTAATAAATTATTCTTACATATATTTGTTGGGAATTCATGTTGTTTTGAGGTGTAAGTGGTGCATTGTCAATTGGTTGTATTCTGCCCAAAGTGACTATAATGTAAAGTGATGAATGGTTGTGGTATGATACAAATGCAGAATTAGGTTTGGGAAGTGAAGTTATAGCTAGTTGAATGTGTGATTGGTTGGTGCTTTAGAAATGTGTTAAGGGCAGTATGTATTTTAGGCTATAAATGGAATTGTGTGACTCCAATTAGTATGAGGCCAATTGGAGGTGAAACTAGGCACAAAATGTGCTAATTTTCATGTTGAAAACATACCTAAATTCTATCTAGAAAGTGGCATTAAAACTGACCTAATCTGGAATTGCAAACTTGGTAACCCAGAAATTGACCATTTGAACAGCAGTCAGTCTTTTGGCCATAACTCACTCAAAACAGGTCCAAATGACCTGAAATTTATACCGTTGGAAAGCTTAGACATAGGGCTACATCTTTTGTAGAGATCACAAATCCCAGAAATGACCATAAGTAAGTCAAAATGCTTGCACAAGTTCGGGTATAAAACCTGCTAGAATTAAAAGTGACCTAAAAATGACCTAAGTTTGCCATTTTAATGCAACCTGTCCAGCATTGGTAAAATGACCATAACTTGGTCTAGTAAACTCCAAATGACCTAAAATTTATGGCAAAAGTTCAATAAGACATAGACCTATAAGTTTGTAATTCTGACCAGAACCCAGAAATTGAGGAAACTAGGTCATCCGGCTAGGTCAATATAGCATACCAAAATCTGATAAATTGCAATAAAATACAATACACTTGAAAATGAAATTGGTAACATATACTAACACTTAAAGACTATAAAATGTGACAAATTAGAAACAATTTAAATGAGTATTGAAACATTTTAAATTGTGTGTTTCAGTTAGCAAGGACTCAAGGAAGGGGAAAGAACCACTGAGTCAAGGCCAAGAGGCTACTAATTAGAGGTTTGTGCACAACAGTTATTTCTTTTGAATTTTTAATTGAAATAAATTATGACAATTTGTATGTTATTGCTTAAATTGTGGAAAATGTGTTTGAATGAAATTTGATGGATACTTATTGCTTGAAAAATATTGCAAATAGTTTAAAACCACAGCTATCATATATATTTGATTGAATTCCTCGCTAACTTGTCTAGTGGGATGAATTGGCTTTGAATTCCCTCTCTGGCTGAAGTGTTGAGGTGTGTGCCAGTTGAGGACGAATAGGATGAGTACTCATATAATTGCTAGCTAGCTATGTTATTCCTCATTAGCCATTGGCTTTTGGGATGAATTGAACTTTGGAAACATGATTAAGCTGTGTGTATGATTTATTGATATTTATTAAGACATTGTGAAATGGAATTTAATTCTTTATGACATTCTCTGTCTTTTGAATTTAACTATGATTTTAAGTATCCACAGCTTATATGATTTATGGTTTATGGTTTTAAATTGCATTTTCTCAATGTTGTGCACCACTGAGACATTGGCTCAGTGATAGCTTTTTCATTAATGTCGAAGGTAAACAGACAGACAAAGCAGCAGAGTAAGCTACTTATACTACATTTTTGGGATTTTACCGGGTATATTGAGTATACCACCTCCTTGTAATTTTTGTTGTAGTGTATGTGAATTGTATGTATATATTGTACTTGGTCTTGAGCAGTTGTAAACTAAAGTTATAAATTATTTTGGCCTGTAAAAATGTTGTATTATACTTCTCTTATCTCAGTTTTTAAACTACTCAGTCTTTTTGCATTCTATTTTTGGAACTACTGAAAATTAATATTAAATTGAGTTTGACTTATATTGAGAAAATTGATTTGTGTTGAACTATTATTGGAGTTGGGGAGTGAAACAAGTATATTGGAAGTGCTTTTTTACAGGTTTTTGAATAACTGTTTTGTTCAAAATACAGACGGTACTCTACCGAAATTTTTATAGAATCTATTGATATTACAGATTTGTTATGTAATTTAACTTTGAGTAAAAGGTTTTAAAACCTGTCAAAAGTGCTCACCACTGTACAAAGAAATAAGAAAAAGTTTAAAATCCCTTGTAGTGTATTTAATGGGTTATCAGTAGACGAAGTTTGGTAATTCATTAGGTATACTACGGGATCATGTTATACCTGACGGAGGGGTAAGGTGTGACATGTTTTAGTGGTATCAGAGCTAGTTTTTAAATTCTGTTTTGACCTATAATTTGAATAATCTTTCTTCATAGTACAACTGCTCAATGTCATGATTTGATACATACAGTACATTACATTATAAATATGCACTAACGGGAGGAAATCTCTTTGTGTTATTTGTTCAGGAGGTATAATATCCTCTAATTGACTATGGAAGAAGGGGACCGTTCAGTTGATCAATCAATAGAGGCTGAGGTACAAGAGGAAGCCCCAGCCCTTCAAAATGTGAGTGGATCGATGACCCCTTAGTATCACTGCTTCGCTTTGCTCAGCAGATGGCTGCAATGTTCCAACAGATGGCTAGTAACATGCCTACTCAAGCCCCACTGCAGACACCAGTGGTATAACCACAGCCTTCAGCTAGGCTGTACGATAAGCTATTAAATACAGGGCTACTGAGTTAAAGGGGACAATAGATCCACTAGAGGCAGAACAATGGTTGGAGAGAATGGATAGAGTGTTCAAGAAACCAGACCGCATGCATTTAAGCTAAGATTTGAGTATTCAGCGTCACTACTACAGAGGGATGCATATGACTGGTGGAAAACCATTCCCCATAGTTTGGTGAAACCTGCAGTGCTAACCTGAAATGATTTTCTTTGGGAGTTCAGACAAAAATATGTCCCAGATGCCTATATAGACCAAAAGCTATAGGAGTTCTTAAGTCTGAAACAGGGAAGTAGATCAGTGGCAGAATATGAAAGGGAGTTTTCTCGCCTGAGCCACCATGCAGGAAGCCTCCTTTCTACTAGCAAAGAAAGATGTAAGAGGTTTGAAATCGGCTTGAAGCCTAGTCTCAGACTACAAGTGGTCAGATTCAAACATAATAACTTATCTGAGCTCATTTTTCAAGCACTTGAATTAGAAAGAATTGAGTCAGAAGCGGCCCCAGAGAAAAAGAAATCAAAGAAGATAGAAAAAGAGAAAGAGGGGAAGTCAGTAGATCAGAGTTCTAGTGGTCCTCCTGGAAAGAGAAACAACTTTGGGGGATAAAGCAGGGGTGGTAAAAAGTCTAGTAGGGAAAGATTTTCGGGATAGAGGACCTCCTCTATCTGGTCAGCAGACTACCAGAAGTTCCTACCCTCCCCGCCAATGTGAAACTTGTGGTAGAAATCATAGTGGGATATACTACAAGGCCATAGGAGCCTGTTATAATAGCGGAGGCACAGGACACTTTGCCAAAGACTATACCAAAGGTTCAGAGAGTTGGGCCACCTCCTACCACCGCATGGGTCGATTGTAATCCCGCCACCAGGAGGTTCACAACCACCTAGCAAAGGTAGAGGCAGGGTAGAGGTAGTCCATCAGCACCAAGGCACAAGAATCACAGAGCAAGGCAAAGGTTTCACCAGAGTTTACACAATGAGACAGAGGGAAGAGGCTGAGACATCTGATATTGTGGCTGGTACCTTCTCAACTTTTAATCAAGATGTGTTTGTACTATTTGATCCGGGTTCTACTCACTCCTATATGAGTGCTAGCATCATTGATTACATTGCTGTTCCGTGTGTGAAAATGGACTTTGAGGTGCTAGTAATAAGTCCACTAGGACAAGAGCTCAGGGTCAATAGAATGTATAAGGATTGTCCTTTGGTGATCCAAGGACATACTCTTCTGTCTGATCTCATTGAAATGCCCTTTAGAGATTATGATATCATCTTGGGCATGGATTGGTTAGCCAGGCATCATGCCATGATTGATCAGATCAAGACAGTCACTTTTGGTCTCCTCAAGATGCTGATGTGTTAATACATGGGGAGAGGCAGCTATTGCCATTAAACATTATTTCTGCTGCACTAACCAGAAAAATGATCAGAAAGGGGTGTGAAGCATACTTGGCACATGTGGTAGACACCCAAGTGGGGAGTCCAGCATTGAGGGACATCCCTATAGTATATGACTTTCCAGATGTGTTTCCTGATGAATTACCAAGATTACCTCCAGAAAGAGAAGTGCAGTTTGAGATTGATGTTATGCCTGGTGTGGATCCAATCTCCATAACACCATACAGAATGGCACCAACAGAATTGAAAGAGTTGAAGGTACAGTTGCAAGAACTACTTGAAAAGGGCTTCATCCGCCCTAGTGTGTCACCTTGGGGAGCACCAGTATTGTTTGTTAAGAAGAAAAATGGCACTCTCCACTTATGTATTGACTACCGGTAGTTGAATAAGGTGACAACAAAGAACAGATATCCATTGCCTCGCATTGATGATCTGTTTGATCAGTTGAAGGGTGCAGTTGTGTTCTCTAAAATTAATTTGCGATCTGATTATTATCAGTTGAAAGTGCAAGAGCAAAGTATTCCAAAAACTGCTTTCAGAACTCGATAGGGCCACTATGAGTTTCTGGTAATGCCATTCGGGTTAACTAATGCTCCAGCTGCTTTTATGGATCTGATGAACACTATCTTCAGACCATATCTCGACCAGTTTGTGGTTGTGTTTATTAATGACATTTTGATATATTCAAGGAATGCAGAGGAGCATGATAGACATCTGCGGATTGTACTATAGACCTTAAGGGAGAAACAGCTATACGCCAAATTGTCAAAATGTGAATTTTGGCTGAAGGAAATCTCTTTCTTGGGACATATTGTGTCAGCTGAAGGGATCAAGATAGATTCTAGTAAGGTAGAAGCTATCCTTAATTGGAAGCCACCCAGGAATATCACAGAAATTCATAGTTTTCTGGGTTTAGCTGGATACTATAGCCGATTTGTGAAAGGGTTTTCTATGTTGGCTTCTCCACTGACCAAGCTGCTTCGAAAAGATGTGAAGTTTCAGTGGATGAAAAAATGTTAGCAGAGTTTTGATGAGTTGAAGAGGTGTTTGACAGAAGCTCCAGTCCTTACTTTACCTACACTGGGTAAAGAATACACAATTTATAGTGATGCTTCTCACAATGGGTTAGGCTGTGTACTGATGCAAGATCGAAATGTCATTGCATATGCATCACGCCAGCTGAAACCGCACGAGAGGAACTATCCGACACATGACTTGGAGCTAGCAGCTATTGTTTTTACTCTGAAGATCTGGAGACATTACTTATATGGGGAGAAGTGTTATATCTACACAGATCATAAAAGCTTGACGTATTTGGGCACTCAAAAAGAATTGAACTTGAGATAGAGGAGATGGTTAGAACTGATTAAGGACTATGATTGCTTAATAGACTATCAGCCAGGGAAAGCAAATGTGGTGGCTGAAGCCTTAAGTCGCAAGACTATGCCATGTCTCAGAGTTTCTCCTTTGTCCATGGTACATGAGTTAACAGCACAACATGCCAGTTTGGAGATTGATGATGAGGGACAGATAGTAGTTGCATGGCATGTACAGCCAGTGTTGATTGATCAAATCAAAATGGCTGCTCAAAATGATGAAAAATATCAGAAGCTACTAAAAGAAGTCCAGCAGGGCAAGAAACCTGAATTTTCTATGAGAAATGATGGTTTACTACTACATCAGGGCAGAATGTGCATTCCTAATGATGTGGAATTGAGACAGATCATTATGAAGGAAGCACATGAGTCTCCTTTTGCTATGCACCCTGGTGGAACTAAAATGCACAGAGGGCTGAAAGAGCATTACTGGTGGATGGGTATGAAAAGGGATGTAGCTGATTTTGTCTCCAAATGCCTAACTTATCAGCAAGTGAAGGCAGAACATCAAGTACCAGCTGGTTTGTTACATCCGTTGCTAGTACCAGAGTAGAAATGGGAACGAATAACTATGGATTTTGTGATGGGACTTTCGAGGACACAAAATAGCCATGATGCAGTATGGGTTATAGTTAATAGACTGATAAAGTCTGCTCACTTTCTGCCAGTCCGGATGGACTATAGCCTAGAAAGATTGGCCAGATTGTATATAGATGAGATTGTAAGACTGCATGGAGTGCCAGTATCGATTGTATCTGACAGAGATTCTAGGTTCACTTCTAGATTATGGGGTAGTCTTCAGAGAGCCCTAGGAACTAGATTGAACTTTAGCACGGCATTCCACCTACAGACAGATGGCCAATCTGGGAGGGTAATTCAGATTTTGGAGGATATGCTACGAGCTTGTGTGATTGAGTTTGAGGGTAGTTGGGATACACACTTGCCTTTGATTGAGTTTGCTTATAACAATAGCTACCAATCAAGCATTAGGATGCCTTCGTATGAAGCTTTGTATGGCAGAAAGTGCAGAACTCCCCTATGTTGGGATGAAGTAGGTGAAAGAAAGATGATTGGCCCAGAAATTATTCAGCAGACAGAGGAAAAGATCAGATTGATCAGAGATATTGAAGAGAAGTCCTATATTGATCTGAAGAGAAGAGATATTGAATATGCAGTGGGTGATAAGGTATCCCTCAAAGTTTCTCCTTGGAAGAGGATTATGAGATTTGGCAGAAAGGGGAAACTAAGTTCTCTTTTCATTGGACCATATGAGGTTCTGGAAAGAGAGGGTCCTTTGGCATATCGATTGGCATTACCTCCAGAGCTAGAAAGGATACATAGTGTCTTCCATGTGTCCATGTTAAGGAGGTACAGATCTAGCCCATCTCATGTTCTATCAGTTGAAGAGATTGAGGTAAATCCAGACCTCTCATATGAGGAAGAACCCATAGAGATTCTGGCATATGAGGTGAAGCAGCTAAGGAATAAACAGATACCCCTGGTTAAACTATCGTGGAACCATCATTCAGGCCAGGAAGCTACTTGGGAACGTGAAAAGGACATGAGGAGATAGCACCCATAGCCGTTCAGAGACTGATCCAGGTAAAATTTCGAGATGAAATTTATTTTAGGGGGGGGGGGGGGGAGAATTATAACACCCCTATATTCGGTAGTGCATTCTACTGTTTCGGTGACCAGTGTCTGTCCGGACAGCTAGAATGCCTGGGACTACACTTAAATATTAGTGAGGAGACATAAAATAATGAAATACAATAGAGAAAAATATAAGAAAAACAAAGGAAAAATAAGAGCAATGAAATGTCATTAAGTTAAATGAGCCAAAAACAATAGCGATGGGTGACTGCACTGGGAAGTTGCGACGTGGACCGTTAACTAGCCTTGGACAGCGGAAAACCCTGGGAAATATTTTTTAAGACTTAAATAAACATCTATCAAAGTATAAATGACATTAGAAATGTCAAAGAAAAATTAATTAATTAGTACAAAGAAAAACAAAAAATCGAGAAACCGATAAAAATCGGTGTTATCGAAAAATTCGAAATGCAACCCGAAAAGGGGCATTTTAGTCATTTGACACCTAGAGTGGACTTTTGACCTAAATGTCCATGAAAAATAAGTAGTATTAAATGTTAAAAATGCCATAAAAATTAGAATTCAAATACATAGAATAAATAAAGGAAATCTAAGGGGTGTAATTGAAATTAACTAAAGTTGATTATTATAATGCTTAGGATGATTAGTGGAGCCCTATGGGATTAAATAAACGATTAACTGGACAGATGTATAACCATTTCTCATCTTCAACCTCTCACCAAAAACCAACCGAAATCACTCTTCCAAAATCCTCCATTGCCGTCCCATACCCAAGCTCTCTCTCTCATGGTTTAAGCCACCATTTTTCAATCTCCCTTCACTAAAGTTTGTCTATACACCTTGGGGAGGAGATAGGGAGCAAGAAAGAAAGATTTTGATGAGTTTTTAATAAGCTTCAAAATAGGAAAGTGCTCATTTCCTCTCCTTTTCTTCATTAATATTTGTCTTGGTTTTGAGATAAGTTGATTTGTTAAAGAAATTGAAAGTTTTGATGAATATGGACAAAGCTCCAAATCAGCAGCCATGGAATATCAAGGTTAATGAATTATTCTTACATATATTTGTTGGGAATTCATGTTGATTTGAGGTGTTAATTTAAGTACTTAAATGTATAGGAGTTGATTTACCATGTATATAGTTGAATTGTAAGTTTGAAAATTGAAAATGGAAGCTTGATGTATATGTGTAACTTGGGCAGCCTTATGGTGAAGTTGGAAGTTTTTAATTTCATGAATGGTTTGTTAAATTATGGTACTAAAAGTGGCAGAATATGTATATGATTTAGTAGTGAATATATATGTAATTTGATGATGGAAGTTATATGTAATGGTTATGAGTGTTATGTGTATATATTGTTTAGAATTGGATATTATGAATTGGAAGTGCAAGGGGTGCATTATCAATTAGTTGTATTCTGCCCAAAGTGACTATAATGTAAAGTGATGAATGGTTGTGGTATGATACAAATGTAGAATTAGGTTTGGGAAGTGAAGTTATAGCTAGTTGAATGTGTGATTGGTTGATGCTTTAGAAATGTGTTAAGGGCAGTATGTATTTTAGGCTATAAATGGAATTGTGTGACTCCAATTGGTATGAAGCCAATTGAAGGTGAAACTAGGCACAAAATGTGCCAACTTTCATGTTGAAAACATACCTAAATTCTATCTGGAAAATGACACTAAAATTGACCTAATCTAGAATTGCAAACTTGGTAACCCAGAAATTGACTATTTGAACAGCAGTCAGTATTTTGGCCATAATTCACTCAAAACAGGTCAAAATAATCTGAAATTTATACCGTTGGAAAGCTTAGACATAGGGCTACATCTTTTGTAGAGATCACAAAACCCATAAATAACCATAAGCAAGTCAAAATGCTTGCACAAGTTCGGGTATAAAACTTGCCAGAATTAGAAGTGACCTAAAAATGACCTAAGTTTGCCATTTTAGTGCAACGTGTCCAGCATTGGTAAAATGACCATAACTTGGCCTATTAAACTCCAAATGACCTAAAATTTGTGGCAAAAGTTCAATAAGACATAGACCTACAAGTTTGTAATTCTGACCAGAACCCAAAAACTGAGGAAACTAGGTCATCCGGCTAGGTCAAAACAGCATACCAAAATCCGATAAATTGCAATAAAATGCAATACACTTGAAAATGAAATTGGTAACATATACCAACACTTAAAGACTATAAAATGTGACAAATTAGAAACAATTTAAATGAGTACTGAAACACTTTAAATTGTGTGTTTCAGTTAGCAAGGACTCAGGGAAGGGGAAAGAACCACTGAGTCAAGGTCAAGAGGCTACTAATCAGAAGTTTGTGCACAACAGTTATTTCTTTTGAATTTTCAATTGAAATAAATTATGACAATTTGTATATTATTGCTTAAATTATGGAAAATGTGTTTGAATTAAATTTGATGGATACTTATTGCTTGAAAAAAATTGCAAATTGTTTGAAACCACAGCTATCATGTATATTTGATTGAATTCCTCACTAGCTTGTCTAGTGGGATGAATTGGCTTTGAATTCCCTCACTGGCTGAAGTGTTGAAGTGTGTGCCAGTTCAGGACGAATAGGATGAGTACTCATATAATTGATATTTATTGAGACATTGTGAAATGGAATTTAATTCTTTATGACATTCTCTGTCTTTTGAATTTAACTATGATTTTAAGTATCCACAATTTATATGATTTATGGTTTATGGTTTTAAATTGTACTTTCTTAATGTTGTGCACCACTGAGACATTGGCTCAGCGATAGCCTTTTCATTGCTGTCGCAGGTAGATAGACAGACAAAGCAGCAGAGTAGGCTACTTGTACTACACTTTTGGGATTTTACTGGGTATATTGAGTATACCACCTCCTTGTAATTTTTGTTGTAATATATGTGAACTATATGTATATATTATACTTAGTCTTGAGCAGTTGTAAACTAAAGTTGTAAATTATTTTGGCCTGTAAAAATATTGTATTATACTTCTCTTATCTCAGTTTTTAAACTACTCAGTCTTTTTGCATTCTATTTTTGGAACTACTGAAAATTAATATTGAATTGAGTTTGACTTATATTGAGAAAATTGATTTGTGTTGAACTATTATTAGAGTTGGGGAGTGAAACAAGTATATTGGAAGTGCTTTTTTACAGGTTTTTGAAGAACTGTTTTGTTCAAAATACAGACGGCACTCTGCCAAAATTTTTATAGAATCTATTGATATTACAAATTTGTTATGTAATTTAACTTTGAGTAAAAGGTTTTAAAACCTGTCAAAAGTGCTCACCATTGTAAAAAGAAATAAGAAAAGGTTTAAAATCCCTTGTAGTGTATTTAATAGGTTATCAATAGACGAAGTTTGGTAATTCATTAGGTATACTACGGGATCATATTATGCCTTACGGAGGGGTAAGGTGTGACACTGCAATTCATGATTCGCAATATAGCCTAATTTCAAAGTTCATATTTCCCTCAATTCTTCATATTTTTCAGTGATTCTTGAGTCTAAAATCAAATTCAAGATTGTTTCTAACTTTTTCCACTGGTTTTATATAAATATCTTTTATGGTTTATGAGATATATTAATTGTAAAAAAGTAGTACAGATTTGTCTCTAATGCATATGATGCATAACAGTGATGAACCTTGATTTTTATAAATTATTTAGTAGAGATTTTGTACTAGCTAATAATTTTATATTTTTATATGATGTCTTGGCATGCTTCTAGAATATTTTTATATTTTTTGTACATGTTTAACTAATTTTAAAAATTCAAATGCAAAAAAACTGTAAATCTGCCCAAATGTGGAAATTTTATGTTGGTTTATAATTTTTGTGTTTTCATGCCTTAAATTATATTTTGATCTAATTTTAATGTTGTACATGATGTGATATGGTGTTATGAAGTATTAGGATTAGGTTAGAAGACCTTTGGTCATTAGGTAGTTTTAATCAAATAGAAGTCTAACCAATTTAGGAGATTAGTGTTAAATTTCAATGTAATTTGTTATCAATTGATTTCATATTATAAATAAAATTGGTAAATAGTCCTAAGGTGAGTACCAAAAAAGGCAATTGCATGGAGTTTAATGGGAGTAAGACAAGAATAAAGTTGTCATACTAGAAGAAAAGACCCTTCTTTAAGAGTAACTTGCCGAAATAGCAACTAAAATAATTAAAATGTAAGTACCCCTTAAACTTTCTTAGAATAAGAATTTTGTATGTAATATGTAGTAATAATAGGATTTACTTGGTAAATAATAAAATAAATTTTATTTGTATCTTTAACTGTATTGTGTATGAAATTTAATTAAATAAATATTGAGTAAATTAAAATTAAATCTTGTTTGTATAAAAAACCAACTTTGGTATATAAATTAAATGTAATTAAATATTTGGTAAGAAATAAAATAAATTAGCATGCTAGAAATAAATATTTTTAGGATATAATTACTTGAGCCTTTATATGTTTGTTAGAATAAATCGCAACATATATATAATTTAATTAGTTTAATTATACCTGTGTAACTTGGTAAATAAATAAATTAATTAGTTACAAAGAAACTTAAGGTTGTTTGTAAATTGAAATTTTTTGTAAATTAAATTGTCAATAATTAATTAATTTTAGTCACTCGATAATGTCACTTAATTAAATTTAGTAACCCCATAGATAGGAAGTATTTGTACATAAAAACTATTTGTAAACAACAACTACTGTGTTGGATTGTTTGTGTGTGCAGGATTAGAAATTGCATGCTTAGGTAAGAGATTTAATAAAGGAATAATAAACAAGACTTTTAGAAGCATTAGTAGAGGACTGGCACTTATATTAATGAGGTTAGACCAACTATAAGGAGTGCCTAACACCTTCTCTTTATGTACTCACTATCCCGAACCTAGACATTGGCCTATGATGATGACAGTTGTGGAATTTTTGCAAGGAGTAAATTGCCATCCACTACCCTATTAAAAATTATTGTGCCTCAAAAGAAAGAATGAACATGTCCCGGTTATCACCTAGGTGACGACTTCTGTTTATCTATGCCTTTGTAGCATAAATCCTTAGTATCATGGTAGTGTTATGGGAAGATGATACTTACCCATGGACGCAATTCTATTAAGATTGTATAAATTGTATGTCTAGGAAATGTTGTTTAAGAAGTGGTACCAATGTGACTCCACTATTTTTCCTGGACATTACTTGGTGCACTTTATGCAATCCCAGTAAATGATCTTTCACCTCACACTACACACACGCACACACACAAACATAGGATAAATTTTGACAACCGTCTCTGAACTTATCTAGTATAACATTATAGTCCTTCAACTTAAAAATGTAACATAAAACCCCTTGAACTTTCAAATTTTGCACAGTAAAATCTCTCTAACATCTAATTGTCGGTATTTCAGTTAGACGCTGCCCTGAACAGTTCTAGCGTGGAGCTTGATTAATATTTCTCTTTTCTCTCTCAAGTTACATGTAAATTGAATCATTTTTCTCACTGTAAACAGAATGATTTTTCAGGTGCAGAGAGAATAATTTTACAATTTAAATAAGAGAGAAGAGAGAAATATTGACTAAGAGCCATGCGGGAGCTGTTCACATCAGCTTTCAATTGAAAATTCAGTAATTGAAAGTTAGAGAGATTTTACTGTACAAAATTTGAAAGTTTAGAGGATTTTATGTTACGTTTTAAATTTTAAGGACTGTAGTGTTACAACCATATAAGTTCAGGGATAGTTATTAAAATTTATCCCACAAACATATATATATATATATATATATATATATATATATATATATATATATATATATATATATATATATTAAGCCAAACCTTCATTAGAGGCTGCCACATGGTGCTTCTTAGGAAGAGTTTAACTCACTAATTATGAATTTTACTTTTTTTTTAAATATTATTATATTAATGTTTTAACTTTTCTTTAATCAATTATGTTATATTTATGATTAAAAACAATTAATAAAATAATTTAAAATTATATTTATAAAAAATAAAATAAATCCTAAAAGTCTTAATTTCAATTGTATTTAATTATCACATTTTAAGCTAAAATATTAATTCCTCCAAAATTAATTCAATAAAATATGATAAAAATATCTATAATAAAAATATATGCATATATGAAATTTTAGGCTTTTATTTAGTTAGTTTAACATTATTAAAGTCCTATTTATTAAAAGATTACTAATTAAATAGTTATTAATAATAATAGAATACACATTTAAAAGTTTTAGCCTTAGAGTTATGTTAAAATTCACATAATTTTAAAATTAAATTTTAATTTGTATTATTAATAAATTTTTTGTAACTATTATAAATTTATAAGGATATTTTATTAATTTATGGCTATTAATGACCATTAAATGACAAAGATTTAAATGCCAAAATTAGTGGTATAATGTTTTTTAATTAAAATTGTTTAACAATTGAATTAAATTTATCTTGAGCTGTTGTTTATCATCTTGGTTAATGCTTTTCAAATTATTATTTGATTTCTTCTATTTTCATTGTTTCTAAACAAGTTTTATTTATTGGTTACAATTATCAAGATTTGTTTACATTTTTGTTGATTCCTTATTCCCTATAATATTAGGAAGGCACCATTAAATTCAAAATTAAAAGATTAAGCAGCAATAACTATAAAAAGAGTAATAGTAGCAAGGGAAATGTAATTATTTGCAAATGTATGCGAAGATGACCTTTCAATATTGATTTTGCATATGTCTTTTTTTTTTATCTTTATTTTTTTCGTTATTTTTTTGTTATTTATCTATAATAGAATACACATTTAAAAGTTGTAGCCTAAGAGTTATGTTAAAATTCACATAATTTTAAAATTAAATTTTAATTTATATTATTAAAAAAATTTTTGTAACTATTATAAATTTGTAAGGATATTTTAATTAGTTTATGGCTATTAATGACCATTAAATGACAAAACTTTAAATGCCAAAATTAGTGGTATAATGTTTTTTAATTAAAATTGTTTAACAATTGAATTAAATTTATTTTGAGCTATTGTTTATCATCTTGGTTAATGCTTTTCAAATTATTATTTGATTTTTTCTATTTTTGTTGTTTCTAATCAAGTTTTATCTATTGGCCTCAATTCTCAAGATTTGTTTACATTTTTACTGATTCCTTATTCTCCATAATATTAGGAAGACACCATTCAATTCAAAATTAAAAGATTAAGCAGCAATAACTATAGAAAGAGCAATAGTAGCAAGGGACATGTAATTATTTGTAAATATATGCGAAGATGACCTTTCAATATTGATTTTGCATGTCTTTTTTTTATCTTTATTTTTTTAGTTATTTTTTTTTATTTATCTATTGATCATCATGATGAAATTTTTATATTTTTTTAAATATTTTTCATTTTTTTAATTTTATGAGTAATGATATATTTTAATTATATATGTTAATTAATTTATTTTTCCATAGAAAATGATTATAAAATTGATAGAAAAATACAACTTTCTTGAAAAATCTAATTGCATATTTAAAAAATTAAAAATAAACTATTTAAATGAAAGAATTATTCATGCTATAAATTTTAATAATTAAATTATATAAAAAATTAGAAATGATTTTAATAAAAGTGGAATATAATATTTAAATTAAAAATAAAAATAAATTTATATTAAACTTGTGCATAGCACAAGCATTTAGCTAGTTCTGCATAAAGACAGTAAAATCCTTACCTTCTATTGAAAATGTTGAATAAATCAAGTTAAATTATTTATTTTTAATTAAGAATATGTAGCATACTAAATAGATATTAAGTTTTACATTTTTTATTTTTTATAAAAATTAAAAACCTATATTATATAAATTTTAAATAGATATTTTTATTAAAACTGAAGAATCAAATTAAGTTAAATTATTTATTTATTTTTATTAAGGATATGTACCATACTTAATAGATATTCAATTGAAGCCATATGTATAATGGCATAGCTCCCTAACAATACCCTAGAAAGATTATAAAATTAAATATTCAAAATTTGATAATGTGTATTAAAATGCATAAAATTAATAAATAAGTATTAAATATGGATGAGCACATAAAATCATATCATATAATAATTGTTTATTAATTAAATATAAAATACACAAAAATACTTGAAACTCATCATCTAATTTAATATAAGTCTTAGGTATTATAATTTAGAGTTGAGGTTAAAAGACAAAACAATATTTTTAAAGAAGTATTATTTTAATATTATTAAAAATTATTTAATTTTAAATTAATCTAATACTCTACTGAACGAGTATAGTAAAAAAAAAAAAAAAGGCAAAAGGCTCTTTTAAGTCTCTATAAAATACTCTGATAGTCACCTAAGCTCTTGTCAATTGTTTTGGACTATTTAGACCCTCAACAATTAAAAAAAAAAAAAGCATAAAGAGACCCAAAGTTGATAGTGTTAACTTCCTATCAATTAAAATTCATAAAAACGCATAAAAATTTTTATTTGCCATCTTCCTCTTCTACAGCAAACAAAAAATACTATAGTGATCATGTTCTTATCAACATTCCACTTTGTCACTTCTCCTACTCTATATTTATTTATTAACCCACAAGGTCAATTAGTAAAATAGATTAGAAACACCACGATAAGTTCTCATCCCATGGCATATAAATCCATTAGGGTGAAGTTTAGTGAATTACTTCACATATCCACCACAATGCTTAAGGTCCTAAATTCAAATGACCTAAAAATTCAATAAACTAAAAACCGCAAATGTTCAACATTAGACAAAACTAACAAATTAATATATGGTGGAACATTGATACACTTATATTATATAGATGTTTTTAAGCATAATTATACACCATTTTATAGTATTTAGATAGGTAATTCCATGCTTATTTGGTTATTTCATTAGTTTTTGTAAAATTCATTAATGCATACTAAAATCTATGTTTTCTGCATGTTTTCGGTGTTCTGAAAGAAATTTAAGGCATAGGAGCAAAGGAAGGAGCTTGGAAGAACCTAAGGAGCAAGGCAAGCTGTTGATGCACCTTACATAGGTTGTGTAAACTCATACCCAGACCCGTGTAACTTCCTGCCTGGCGAAACTTGAAGAAGCGTAAAAAAGCCAAAGTACACGGGCTGTGTAAACCTAAGAGACCCGTGTAACTTTCTGTCGTCAAAGCTTGAAGAAGCGAGCAGTACATTCACAAGTACATGGGCCGTGTAAGTAGACCCATGTAAACCTCCAAAGGCCCGTGTAACTTACTGCCCTTATTCGAGAGGAAGCTAACATGCTTTAGTAACTTACACGCCCCAGTTCATGTAGTGACACATGGGCCGTGTACTACATTTCAGCCATCTTTCTTTAATACGACTACAACTCCTGTTTTGGCATACAAAATAGACTTCTAATGCCTTTGGGACTCGAAAGCTTAATCCTAAGACACCCAATATAAAGAAGAGCCAGTAGAAAATGAAGACGAATTTTTTTTTTCCACAGAGCTTTTTAGAGGAGACACACACACACAAAGGGAAGAGTTTTGAAAGAAGCCCTCCTAAGGAACCCTAGCCGTCTTGAAGAAGGATTACATCAGCTCCAAGGACAGACTTTTTAGCCAAAGTTATATAAGATCACAGTTGTAGAATCTTCCCTCGGTTTTTTTATTCTTATTCTTTAGATTGGTTTTCATGTGCTTTTATTTTTATTTCATTATGTTTGTCAAACTCACCATGAGAGAGTAACTCTTTAAATTCTAGAATTAAAAAAGTAGCATTCTTACCTTTTGTTATGGATATATATTGAGTTTTATTTAATGGAATTGAGTTTTGTTTTTTGATTCAATATCTTGTGCCCTTATTACATGCTATGTGTTGGTACCCACTTAGTCATGATCTAAGATACTAATTGATGAACTAAGAGGTGAAGGTTAGTATTGGAAAATCGATATTTGAACCTAGGAAGTCTGACCTAGAGATAGGCTGACAACCTTTGTGGAATTCTAAGAATTAATCATAGATCTCAAAGGGTTTTAATCAGGACTAATCACAAATAAAAGTAGGGTTTAGCTCTAATTGAAATACACTTTAGATACCTTGAGAGAGGATCTAGGATACCTTAGGATTAATTTCTATCAAAGAAATAGACACTCACTCCACTGATGAAGCGAGATTAAAACTATCACAAGGTCAAGGTGTGAAATCTGAAATTCCAGAATTGTTCACATAATTAAAATCCTCCTTAAGCTTTCAGATTTACTTCCTTTGATTTTTAATAGTCACTCTGTCTTAGTTAGAATTTTCTCTCACAATTTTTGATAGTTTAAACAGTTAAGATTGCTATGTAGTTTAGTACTTACGTCTTTAACTCCTTGTGGGAAAGATACTCTACTCATCACTTTATTACTGGTTAGCGATCCATGCACTTGCGGTGTCACACCCTACTCCCCTATAAGATGCAACATGATCCCGTAGTACACCTAATGAATTACCGTACTTCGTCTACCGATAACCTATTAGATATACCACAAGGGATTTTAAAATAATTTTCGTGAAATTTAAATCATTGATTAAAATCTGGTGTTATAAATTTTTTTTCAAAATTTCGGCAAAGTGCCGGCTGTATTTTGAGAAAACAGTTCTTCAATCCTGCAAAAGAAAATACTCCCAATATGTTTTCTCAAATACAACTTCAATAACTTCATTTCAATTCACAATTCAATTCTCAATAAACAATCAATTCATTTTCAAACTACTCTCATCATAAAGAAACATTTCATTGATTACAAGACTCAAAATTTATAATACAAAACTATTCAAGTAAATGAAATCTCAACTTTATATTTACAATAATTTACATTTAATTACATACCAAAATGTTTTACAAGAGTTTCTATACAACTGCTCAAATAATTTACATACATATTATTATATGCCTACATCAAAACCTATGTACATGGGTATATCTATGATATACCTGGAGCTGATCTGAATGTGTCTTCAAAGAAACTTACTCACTGCTCTATGCTCTTCTTACCTGCGACAGCATACAAAGCTATCGCTGAGTGGTGAACTCAGTGGTGCACAACTATAATTTAAAACATAGTACAATATACATTGACAAAATTTATAGTAAATAATTTGAAAATCTGAATACTCATCAAATTCCAAAACTCAAAATATTCATTGCCAATAATGTGAATCATTTGTATAAAATGACTTTGATCATGAAATTCAATTTATCAAATCATAACTAACCATTTAGGTAATTCCAACAAAATCAATTATACATAAATCATAATTGAAATCACAATTCTTTACTATTCAAAAGCCATTCTGTATCTCAAAAATCATTCTTTATCTCAAAACCATGTTGTATCTCAAAAATCATTCTTTATCTCACTAACTATGCAAGACTAATCCGAAAGGGCCATATTCGATGTGATTCTAACTCCTTATGGTCGGGGAGGTCGAATCATCATGCACAGTACACACCACAATAATGAATCTTTCGAAAGGGCCATAACGATAAAATAAACTTAGATCTAACCTCAAATCAGAGGAAAATCTAAGCCTGTGCACGTACCATGGTAATCAAAACACAACTAACTCCATTGTCTTCTCAACAAATGAGAGAGACGGGTAATAACCTAGTCAAGCATCTATAGTGAGATATAAAACAATATCACAATCCTTTTAGTCAGTATAAATCACAATATAATTCGATTCAAAATCAATTCCAATATTCAATAATTTTTATGCTCATCACAGTTCAAATCAGAAATTTGCATTTTTACATAAAAATTACCATCACAATTCAAAACATGTTCTATCACAATTTTCCAAAACATAATTTATTCAATCCACAACAATGCTTAATACTTGTGGAAATACCATTTCACAAATCCAAATTCATACATACTATAACAATTTCAATAATCATTGAATTAAATCCAATGCTTGCTGAACATAATACATAAGAAAAATATGTCATTTAATCATATGAAATATTCAGAACAAAATCAGTTAAAAACTAGTTGTGCACAAACCTCTGATAACTGTCTCTTGGCTCTGACTCAGTGTTTCCTTCCCTTTCCCTGAGTCTTTGCTAACTGAGAAACACAATTTGAAGTGTTTCAGTACTCATTTAAACTGTTTCTAAGAATAAGGTTCAATAATTAATTTATCGAATTCTATTATTTCCTTGGTCAACCTAAAATGTCAACCCTCGATGCATTCTAGGTAAATTAGATTTTAATGTTACTAATATGTCACATTCAATAGTCTTTTAGGGTTGGTACATGTTACCAAATTCATTTCCATGTATATTGCGTTTTATTACAATTTGTCGGATTCTGGGATACTAATTTGACCTAGCCGGACGACCTAGTTCCCTCGGTTTTCGGGTTTCAGTCAAAACTACAAACTTGTAGATCTATGTCTTATTGCACACGGGGTAAAATTTCAGGTCATTCTGAGTTATGTAGTCCAAGTTATGGTCATTTTACTATTGCTGGTCAAAAATGCACCAAAATTGGTCTCTTTAGGTCATTTTAGGTCAATTTTGGTTCGGCCAGTTTTTGGATCCGAACTTGTGCAGGCTGTTTGACTTGCTTATGGTCATTTATGGGCTTTGGTGTCTTCATAAGACTTGTAGATATGGGTCTTAACTATTCATGGTCAAAATTTCAGGTCAATTGGACCTTTTTTGAGTAAGTTATGGCCGAAATACTAACTATTGCCCAAATGGTCAATTTTCAGGCCTGCACTTACCTATTCCGGATTTGGTCATTCTTTTAGGTCACTTCTAGGTAGAATTTGGACAAGATCTCTTCATGAAAGTTGGTCTATATTGAGTCTAGTTTGACCTCCAATTGGCCTCATACCAATTGGAGCCACAACTTTACACTTATAACCTAATTTATACACTGCCAACAATCACAACCTGCATAAGAGAATTTACACTTCCAATTTAGCAATCCTCCTCCTCCCAATACTTCAATATTCATTCTTGGCACTTCTATATTTATTCAACACAATTCTAACAAAGTAAATTGGGCAGAATACTCAAGTAATATAGGCTCTCATGGCTGCCTAAAATTGGGCAGTCCAATAACTCAATAATTCTTCAAATTTCTTCACCCAAAATACTCCCCATAACCTCAACACAAACTTTAATAAAGTAAGTTAAAGAAATAAGCATTTACCTTTAGTTGACCACTTTTCAACCTTCACCAAAGCTCCTTTTTTTGCTGGCTATAGCTTTCCCATGATGTGTGGACAATTTCTTATGAAAGGATTAGTGGAAATTATGGTGAGATTGAGTAAGATTAAAGCTTGCATGAAGGTGTTTTAATGGAGGTTTGAGAGGAATTTAAATTCTGCAACTTGAGAGGTGAAGAAGATGAATGAAGATAGTGGAAAATTCTATCCACTTTTGGCTTTTATATGGTACATAATGGTCCACTAACTCAATTAAATAATAAGGTAATGTTAAACTTTTAGTTATTCACATTATACCCCATAATTCTCATTCATTATATTTCATTCCAACTTTAATTTTTCATATAATTTCTAAACTTTAACACTACTTTCTTTTCATGGACATTTAGGTCAAAAGACAACTCGGGGTATCAAATGACCACAATGCCCCTGTTCGGGTTGCATTCCCAATTTTTCGGTAACACCGGGTTTTATCGTTTTCTCGATTTCTCACTTTTTTTTTGTACTAATTATTTAATTTTTATTTAATATTTCTTATGGTATTTATACTTCAATTGATGTCTCTTTAAGTCCTAAAAATATTTTCAGGGTTCCCACGGTCGAGGCTAGTCAGCAGTCTGTATGACTCATCTGTCGCCTATCGCTCAGGTTCTCGGCTCGCTTAACTTGGTTACATTTCTTTGCTATTATTTTTCCTTTGTTTTTCTTGTATTTTCTTTTCTTGTATTTCATTATTTTATGTCTCCTCACTCATGTCGAAGTGTAGTTCTAGGCATCCTATGTAACACCCTATGTTGGTGCGTTCTCATTAGATGACCGGTCATAGGGGTGTTACATAGGATGCCTAGAACTACACTTCGATATGAGCGAGGAGACATAAAATAATAAAATACAAGAAAAGAAAATACAAGAAAAACAAAGGAAAAATAATAGCAAAGAAATGTAACCAAGTTGCTGAGCCGAGAACCGCGAGGAACCCTGGAAATTAATTTTAAGACTTAAAGAGACATCAATTGAAGTATAAATATCATTAGAAATATCAAAGAAAAATTAAATAATTAGTACAAAGAAAAGTGAGAAATCGAAAACTGACAAAATCGGTGTTCTCAAAAATCGAATGCAACCCAACAGGCATTGTGGTCATTTGACATCCCAAATTGTCTTTTGACCTAAATTTCCATTAAAAATAAATAATATTATACTTGGAAAATATAATGAAAAATTAATTTAGGGGTACCTAATGTAAATAGTAAAAATAGAGGGTAAATTGACTAATTAACACATTTAAACATATAATATAGTTTATAATTGGTGAGTGGAGCACTAAGGATTATAATAACCATTAAATGGGCAGATTTCTCCACTAACTAACTCATTTTCTTCAAGTTTCCAACAATGGCCGATTGTCACTCCCAATTCTCCATGGAAAATTTTCCATGCAAAGCTTAATTCTCTCCCATTTTCAACATAAAACCATAAATTCTCTTCATTAAACTTGGTCCACACCTCTTGGGCAGATTATAGGGAACAAAAAGGAAGAAATTTGGTGAAGATTTAACAAGCCCTAACAATAGGTAAGTGTTTAAATTATATTTTTTCTTAAGTAAAGTTTATGGGAAGCTTGAGATAAAATGATTGATGAAAAAATTTTGAGTTTTTGGTGAGTTATGATGGTGTGTACTTTTGGCAGCCATGGAAGCACCTTGAAGGCAGTTTATTTGTGCTTGTAAATGGTGAATTAAATGATTGACTAAATGTATATTGTGTAGGAAATTGTTTGGGTGATGTATACTTAGTATATGTAAATGTAAAATGAGATTTAAAGCTTGGAAAGTAATGGAATGTAAGTGTACCATTGTGGCAGTTTGTTAGCTCTTGAAGAATGCTGGAATTCATGCTTGGTTTATGGAATAATGATGTTAAAATGTGTTGGTTGTTATGGCAGTTTGAGTGTGTGTAAGGTGGTGTGAAGTGGGACATGTAAATGAGCATAAAAAGGTGATTGAATTGTTGTAAATTAGATTGAAAAATTCTGCACTTGTTGGTGTATGTTGAATGTAATTGTGAGCTGCTAAAATGACCTATAATGTGTTGTGAATTATGTTTAGGTTGTGGTACAACTAGAATTGGTTTGAAGGTTAAGTTTGGTGAGTGTTAAAAGTGATGCTTGATGTGTATGTAAGAATTTAAATAAGGCAGTTTGAGTTTTAGGCCTATAACTTTAATTGTGTGGCTCCAAGTGGTATGAGACCAATTGGAGATGAAACTAGGCACAAAATGTGCCAACTTTCATGAAGAAAGCTTACCAAAATTCTGCTTGCAAGGTAGCTTGAAAAATGACCAAATCCGGATTAAGTGCAATTGAGGCCTGAAAATTTACCATTTGGGCAGCAGTTAGTGTTTAGGCCATAACTCACTCAAAACAGGTCCAATTGACCTGAAATTTTAACCATGAATAGTTAAGACCCATATCTACAAGTCTTATGAAGACACCAAAGCCCAGAAATGAACCTAAGCAAGTCAAACAGCTTGCACAAGTTCGGGTCCAAAAACTGGCCGAACCTAAAATGACCTAAAATGACCTAAAGTGACCAATTTTAGTGCAATTTGACCAGCAATAGTAAAATGACCATAACTTGGTCTACATAACTCATAATGACCTGAAATTTTGCCCCGCGTTCCATAAGACATAGATCTACAAGTTTGTAGTTTTGACCAAAACCCAAAAACCGAGGGAACTAGGTCGTCCAGCTAGGTCAAACTAGTATCCCAGAATCTAGCAAATTGCAAGAAAATGCAGTATACACGGAACTGAAATTGGTAACATGTACCAACCCTAAAAGACTATCGAATGTGACATGTTGGTAACATTAAAACCTAATTTACCTAGAATGCATCGAGGGTCTTCATATTAGGTTGATTAAGCAAATAATAGCATTCAGTGAATTAATTATCAAACATTATTGTTAGAGACAGTTTAATTAAGTACTGAAACACTTCAAATTGTGTTTTTCAGTTAGCAAAGACTCAGGAAAAGGGGAAGGAAACACTGAGTCAGAGCCAAGAGACAGTCATCAGAGGTTTGTGCACAGCTAGTTTTTAACTGATTTTGTTTTGAATATTTCATATGATTAAATGACATATTTTTCTTATGTATTATGTTTAACAAGCATTGGATTTAATTCAACGATTATTGAAAATTGTTATAGTATGTATGAATTTAGCTTTGTGAAATGGTATTTCCACAATTATTAAGTATTGTTATGGATTGAATAAATTATATTTTGAAAAATTGTGATAGAACATGTTTTGAATTGTGATGGTAATTTTCATGGAAAAATGCAAAATTTATTATTTGAATTGTGATGAGCATAAAAATTATTAGATATTAGAATTGACTTTGAATCGAATTATATTGTGATTTATGCTCACAAAAAGGATTGTGATATTGTTTTATATCTCACTATAGATGCTTGACTAGGTTATTACCCGTCTCTCTCATTTGTTGAGAAGACAATGGAGTTAGTTGTATTTTGATTACCATGGTACGTGCACAGGCTTAGATTTTCCTCTGATTTGAGGTTAGATCTAAGTTTATTTTATCGTTATGGCCCTTGCGGAAGATTTATTATTGTGATGGTACTGTGCACGATGATTCGACCTCCCCGACCATAGGGAGTTAGAATCAGATTCGACCTCCCCGACCACAGGGAGTTAGAATCACATCGAATATGGCCCTTTCGGATTAGTCTTGCATAGTTAGTGAGATAAAGAATTATTTTTGAGATACAGCATGGTTTTTGAGATACATAATGGCTTTTGAATGGTAAAGAATTGTGATTTCAATTATGATTTATGTATAATTGATTTTGTTGGAATTACCTAAATGGTTAGTTATGATTTGATAAATTGAATTTCATGATCGAAGTCATTTTATACAAATGATTCACATTATTGGCAATGAATATTTTGAGTTTTAGAATTTGATGAGTATTCAGATTTCCAAATTATTTACTGTAAATTTTATCAATGTATATTGTACTATGTTTTAAATTATAGTTGTGCACCACTGAGTTCACCACTCAGCGATAGCTTTGTATGCTGTCGCAGGTAAGAAGAGCATAGAGCAGTTAGTAAGTTTCTTTGAAGACACATTCAGATCAACTCCAGGTATATCATATATATATCCATGTGCATAGGTTTTGATGTATGCATTTAATAATATGTATGTAAATTATTTGAGCAGTTGTATAAAAACTCTTGTAAAACATTTTAGTATGTAATTAAATGTAAATTATTGTAAATGTAAATTTGAGATTTCATTTACTTGAATAGTTTTGTAATATAAATTTTGAGTCTTATAATCAATGAAATTTTTCTTCATGATGAGATTAGTTTGAAAATGAATTGATTGTTTATTGAGAATTGAATTGTGAATTGAAATAAAGTTTATTGGAGTTGTATTTAAGAAAACATATTGGGAGCATTTTCTTTTACAGGATTGAAGAACTGTTTTCTCAAAATACAGCCGGCACTTTGCCGAAATTTTGAAAAAAATTTTATAACACCAGATTTTAATCGATGATTTAAATTTCATGAAAATTGTTTTAAAATCCCTTGTAGTATATTTAATGGATTATCGGTAGGCGAAGTACGGTAATTCATTAGGTGTACTACAGGATCATGTTACATCTTATAGGGAGTAGGGTGTGACATGTTTTGTGGTATTAGAGCAATGGTTTTAAAGTAAATTTTGAACTGTGAATTTGAAATCTTTTTGTCGATAACTACAACTGCTCAATTGTTTGATACATATTGTACATTTACATCATAAATATGAACTAATGGAGAGGAATCTCCTTATGTTGGTTGTACAGGAATAGAAAATCTTGTGAAAAGATATGGAAGAGAAGAATGAGACAATAGAAACGATGCAGTGATGGCGGAAGAACAAGTTGAGGCCCCACTCCACAAAATGTCGAGGCCTGACTATACCATTTTACGGTACAAATTATCGCAAATGGCCCAGCAAATGGCCATTTTCTTTCAACAAATGGCTAATAATCTGTCAGCCCAAGCCCAAGTACAGACCCAACCCCCACAAGGGCAACATGAAATAGAGAAGAGGGAGAAACCTATGGGTCAGAGCTCAAGCAGTAATTTGAGAAATAGAAAAGAAATTGAGGAGCCCCGAGCTCAGGTATATAACAGGTGGATCATCGTGGCAGACCACCAAGGTCCATTCGTCGAACAACTAGAAGTTCCTACCCTTCGTCAATGTGAAGCTTGTGGAAGATATCATGGTGGGATATGCTATAAGGCTATTGGAGCTGTTATAGCTGTGGAGGCACAGGACACTTTGCCAAGGACGCACCGATGAGTCGCAGAGTTGGACCACCTCCTACTACTGCGAAGGGTCGATTGAGCCTTGTCACCGAAGTTCACAACCACCCAGAGGTAGAGGCGGGGGTAGAGGTAGCCCGACAAGCGGCCAAGGCACGATGAAACATTGAGTAAGGCGAGTGCTCGGCGAATCTATGCAATAAGACAGAGGGAAGAGGCCGAGACATCTGATATTGTGGCTGGTACCTTCTCAACTTTTAATCAAGATGTGTTTGTGTTATTTGATCCGGGTTCTACCCATTCTTATGTGAGTGCTAGCATCATTGATTGTATTGCTGTTCCATGTACAAAAATGGACTTTGAGGTGCTAGTAACAAGTCCGCTAGGACAGGGGTCAGGGTTAATAGAATGTATAGAGATTGTCCTTTGGTGATCCAAGGACACACTTTTCTATCTGATTTCATTGAAATGCCCTTCAGAGATTATGATATCATCTTGGGCATGGATTGGTTAGCTAGGCATCATGTCATGATTGACTGTAGGCTGAAGACAGTCACTTTCGGTCTCCCTCAGTATAGTGATGTGGTAATACATGGGAAGAGGCAGCTATTGCCATCAAACATTATTTCAGCTGCACTAGCCAGAAAATGATCAGAAAGGGGTGTGAAGCATACTTGGCACATGTGGTAGACACCCAAGTGGGGAGTCCAGCATTGAGGGACATCCCTATAGTATATGACTTTCCAGACGTGTTTCCTGATGAATTGCCAGGATTACCTCCGGAAAGAGAGGTGCAGTTTGAAATTAATATTATGCCTGGTGTGAATCCAATCTCCATAAAACCATACAGAATGGCACCAGTAGAGTTGAAGGAGTTGAAGGTACAGTTGCAAGAACTACTTGAAAAGGGCTTCATCCGCCCTAGTGTGTCACCGTGGGGAGCGCCAGTATTGTTTGTTAAGAAGAAGGATGGCACTCTTTGTTTATGTATTGTTTGACCTAGGGTCTGCATACTTTTATGTTAGAGTTAGAACTATATGTTCTGTTGTTATTCCTTTACAGGGGAAAAAATTTTGATGCATTAGTGATTAGTCCTTAAGATAAGGATTGTGATAATAAGTGAAATTAGTTTTGGAAGAGTTTATCGGCGAAAAGTATTTTCTAACACACCATACATTATAAAGCTAAATGGCAAGCCTACTTAATGTAAGGTAAGAGGACGTAAAAGTAAGATACGGTAATAGAATTGTTCTAGATGAAGGCAGAGATGTTACAGTTGTTAATTATTAATGGATATTGTAATCAGAATAAGTTTCAGGTATCGATGAATTCGAAAAGGATAAAAGATAGGAAAGTTTGATCTATTGGGATGTATCGTAGTAACTATGCAATGTTCTTGATGTTTACACTGTAAGCTGCAGATTATAGTACTGACTTGAGATTATTGTGTAGAGCTACGTACTACCCGATAGTATACCTAGATAAGAATAGTTACCAACGGCATCTGTTTTGGTATAGTTATGCCAGGACAGAATTTAATTGTTAGAAATAAGTTTGAAAATCCTACTTAGGGATCTAAAACTCAAAGGTTAGAATATCGAAATGTTATAGTTCAGTACAAAAGGAAGTAAGTTATAGAAAATTGACAGATAAACAGAGTTATGAAAGTAAAAAATTCGAACAATTGGTTCAAATATAACAAAGAAATGTTACGAATGTGAGGAAGACTATGGACTAGAATGGTCAAAGGACCAATGATTAGATAAATGATTCTAACATGACCTCAAGGGTCATTCAAGAAGGAACATGAATCGAAATATTAGACAGGACAATAGTAAGAGAATATTGGTGATATACAAACAAATTAAACGTTGTATTAGATTGTTAAAAGTCTTATATAAATTTGAGGAAAAGAAGATTACACGATCGTATAAAAAGGAAAAAAATAAACGTATGACTATTGTAAGATGACTATTGGGTAAAATTTCGTGGACGAAATTTATTTTAAGGGGGGGAGAATTGTAACACCCCTATGTTTGGTAATGCGTTCTACTGTTCCGGTGACCAGTACTATCCGGACAGCTAGGATGCCTAGAACTACACTTCGATATGAGTGAGGAGACATAAAATAATAAAATACAAGAAAAGAAAATACAAGAAAAATAAAGGAAAAATAATAGCAAAGAAATGTAACCAAGTTAAGCGAGCCGAGAACCCTAGCGATGGGTGACCGCACCGGGAAGTCACGGTGTGGATCGTTGACTAGCCCTGGACCGCGAGGAACCCTGGAAATTAATTTTAAGACTTAAAGAGACATCAATTGAAGTATAAATATCATTAGAAATATCAAAGAAAAATTAAATAATTAGTACAAAGAAAAGTGAGAAATCGAAAAACGGACAAAATCCGGTGTTACCGAAAAATCGGGAATGCAACCCGAACAGGGGCATTGTGGTCATTTGACATCCCAAATTGTCTTTTGACCTAAATTTTCATTAAAAATAAATAATATTATACTTGGAAAATATAATGAAAAATTAATTTAGGGATACCTAATGTAAATAGTAAAAATGGAGGGTAAATTGACTAATTAACACATTTAAACATATAATATAGTTTATAATTGGTGAGTGGAGCACTAAGGATTATAATAACCATTAAATGGGCAGATTTCTCCACTAACTAACTCATTTTCTTCAAGTTTCCAACAATGGCCGATTGTCACTCCCAATTCTCCATGGAAAATTTTCCATGCAAAGCTTAATTCTCTCCCATTTTCAACATAAAACCATAAATTCTCTTCATTAAACTTGGTCCACACCTCTTGGGCATATTATAGGGAACAAAAAGGAAGAAATTTGGTGAAGATTTAACAAGCCCCAACAATAGGTAAGTGTTTAAATTATGTTTTTTCTTAAGTAAAGTTTATGGGAAGCTTGAGATAAAATGATTGATGAAGAAATTTTGAGTTTTTGGTGAGTTATGATGGTGTGTACTTTTGGCAGCCATGGAAGCACCTTGAAGGCAGTTTAATTGTGCTTGTAAATGGTGAATTAAATGATTGACTAAATATATATTGTGTAGGAAATTGTTTGGGTGATGTATACTTAGTATATGTAAATGTAAAATGAGATTTAAAGCTTGGAAAGTAATGGAATGTAAGTGTACCATTGTGGCAGTTTGTTAGCTCTTGAAGAATGCTGGAATTCATGCTTGGTTTATGGAATAATGATGTTAAAATGTGTTGGTTGTTATGGCAGTTTGAGTGTGTGTAAGGAGGTGTGAAGTGGGACATGTAAATGAGCATAAAAAGGTGATTGAATTATTGTAAATTGGATTGAAAAATTCTGCACTTGTTGGTGTATGTTGAATGTAATTGTAAGCTGCCAAAATGACCTATAATGTGTTGTGAATTATGTTTAGGTTGTGGTACAACCAGAATTGGTTTGAAGGTTAAGTTTGGTGAGTGTTAAAAGTGATGCTTGATGTGTATGCAAGAATTTAAATAAGGTAGTTTGAGTTTTAGCCCTATAACTTTAATTGTGTGCTCCAATTGGTATGAGACCAATTGGAGATGAAACTAGGCACAAAATGTGCCAACTTTCATGAAGAAAGCTTACCAAAATTCTGCTTGCAAGGTAGCTTGAAAAATGACCAAATCCGGATTAAGTGCAATTGAGGCCTGAAAATTTACCATTTGGGCAGCAGTTAGTGTTTAGGCCATAACTCACTCAAAACAGGTCCAATTGACCTGAAATTTTAACCATGAATATTTAAGACCCATATCTACAAGTCTTATGAAGACACCAAAGCCCAGAAATGACCCTAAGCAAGTCAAACAGCTTGCACAAGTTCGGGTCCAAAAACTGGCCGAACCTAAAATGACCTAAAATGACCTAAAGTGACCAATTTTAGTGCAATTTGACCAGCAATAGTAAAATGACCATAACTTGGTCTACATAACTCAGAATGACCTGAAATTTTGCCACGCGTTCCATAAGACATAGATCTACAAGTTTTTAGTTTTGACCAAAACCCAAAAACTGAGGGAATTAGGTCGTCCGGCTAGGTCAAACTAGTATCCCTAATCCAAAGAAATTGCAAGAAAATGCAGTATACACGGAACTGAAATTGGTAACATGTACCAACCCTAAAAGACTATCGAATGTGACATGTTGGTAACATTAAAACCTAATTTACCTAGAATGCATCGAGGGTCGACATATTAGGTTGATTAAGCAAATAATAGCATTCAGTGAATTAATTATCAAACATTATCGTTAGATACAGTTTAATTAAGTACTGAAACACTTCAAATTGTGTTTCTCAGTTAGCAAAGACTCAGGAAAAGGGGAAGGAAACACTGAGTCAGAGCCAAGAGACAGTTATCAGAGGTTTGTGCACAGCTAGTTTTTAACTGATTTTGTTTTGAATATTTCATATGATTAAATGACATATTTTTCTTATGTATTATGTTTAACAAGCATTGGATTTAATTCAATGATTATTGAAAATTGTTATAGTATGTATGAATTTAGCTTTGTGAAATGGTATTTCCACAATTATTAAGCATTGTTATGGATTGAATAAATTATATTTTGGAAAATTGTGATAGAACATGTTTTGAATTGTGATGGTAATTTTCATGGAAAAAATGCAAAATTTATTATTTGAATTGTGATGAGCATAAAAATTATTGGATATTAGAATTGACTTTGAATCGAATTATATTGTGATTTATGCTCACAAAAAGGATTGTGATATTGTTTTATATCTCACTATAGATGCTTGACTAGGTTATTACCCGTCTCTCTCATTTGTTGAGAAGACAATGGAGTTAGTTGTGTTTTGATTACCATGGTACGTGCACAGGCTTAGATTTTCCTCTGATTTGAGGTTAGATCTAAGTTTATTTTATCGTTATAGCCCTTGCAGAAGATTCATTATTGTGATGGTACTGTGCACGATGATTCGACCTCCCCGACCATAGGGAGTTAGAATCAGATTCGACCTCCCCGACCATAGGGAGTTAGAATCACATCGAATATGGCCCTTTCGGATTAGTCTTGCATAGTTAGTGAGATAAGGAATTATTTTTGAGATACAGCATGGTTTTTGAGATACATAATGGCTTTTGAATGGTAAAGAATTGTGATTTCAATTATGAGTTATGTATAATTGATTTTGTTGGAATTACCTAAATGGTTAGTTATGATTTGATAAATTGAATTTCATGATCGAAGTCATTTTATACAAATGATTCACATTATTGGCAATGAATATTTTGAGTTTTAGAATTTGATGAGTATTCAGATTTTCAAATTATTTCTCAGAAATTTTGTCAATGTATATTGTACTATGTTTTAAATTATAGTTGTGCACCACTGAGTTCACCACTCAGTGATAGCTTTGTATGCTGTCGCAGGTAAGAAGAGCATAGAGCAGTGAGTAAGTTTCTTTGAAAACACATTCAGATTAGCTCCAGGTATATCAAAGATATACCCATGTACATAGGTTTTGATGTATGCATGTAATAATATGTATGTAAATTATTTGAGCAGTTGTATAAAAACTCTTGTAAAACATTTTAGTATGTAATTAAATGTAAATTATTGTAAATGTAAATTTGAGATTTCATTTACTTGAATAGTTTTGTAATATAAATTTTGAGTCTTATAATCAATGAAATTTTTCTTCATGATGAGATTAGTTTGAAAATGAATTGATTGTTTATTGAGAATTGAATTGTGAATTGAAATAAAGTTTATTGGAGTTGTATTTGAGAAAACATATTGGGAGCATTTTCTTTTACAGGATTGAAGAACTGTTTTCTCAAAATACAGCCGGCACTTTGTCGAAATTTTGAAAAAAATTTTATAACACCAGATTTTAATCGATGATTTAAATTTCATGAAAATTGTTTTAAAATCCCTTGTAGTATATTTAATGGATTATCGGTAGGCGAAGTACGGTAATTCATTAGGTGTACTACAGGATCATGTTACATCTTACAGGGAGTAGGGTGTGACATCCTAGCTGTCCGGACAACACTGGTCACTGGAACAGTAGAACGCACTACCGAACATAGGGGTGTTACAATTCTCCCCCCCTTAAAATAAATTTCGTCTCGAAATTTTACCTGGCATTAGTTTCTGAACAGCTGTGGGTGCTGTCTCCTCATATCCTCTTCACGCTCCCTAGTAGCTTCCTGGCCTGAATGATGGTTCCACAGCACTTTAACCAGGTGTATTTGTTTGTTCCTCAGCTGCTTCACCTCATATGCCAGAATTTCTATGGGTTCTTCATCAATGAGAGGTCTGGATTTACCTCAATCTCTTCAACTGATAGTACATGAGATGGGTCTAATCTGTACCTCCTTAACATGGACACATGGAAGACACTGTGTATCCTTGCTAACTCTGGAGCTAATGCTAACCGATATGCCAAAGGACCCACTCTTTCTGGAACCTCATATGTTCCGATGAAACGAGGACTCAGTTTCCATTTTCTGCCAAATCTCATAATCCTCTTCCAAGGAGAAACTTTGAGGAATACCTTATCACCCACTACATATTCAATATCTCTTCTCTTCAGACCAACATAGGACTTCTGATGGTCTGATGCAGCCTTCAGTCTATCTCTGATCAATCTGATGTTTTCCTCTGTCTGCTGAACAATTTCTGGCCCAATCATCTTTCTTTCACCAACTTCATCCCAACATAGGGGAGTTCTGCACTTTCTGACATACAAAGCTTCATATGAAGGCATCCCAATGCTTGATTGGTAGCTGTTGTTATAAGCAAACTCAATCAAAGGCAAGTGTATATCCCAACTACTTTCAAACTCAATCACACAAGCCCGTAGCATATCCTCCAATACTTGAATTACCCTCTCAGACTGGCCATCTGTCTGTGGTTGGAATGCTGTGCTGAAGTTCAATCTAGTTCTTAGGGCTCTCTGAAGACTACCCCAGAATCTAGAAGTGAACTTAGGATCTCTGTCAGATACAATCGATACTGGCACTCCATGCAATTTTACAATTTCATATATGTACAATCTGGCTAATCTTTCCAAGCTATAGTCCATCCGGACTGGCAAAAAGTGAGCAGACTTGGTTAGTCTATCAACTATAACCCATACTGCATCATGACTATTCTGTGTCCTCGGAAATCTCATCACAAAATCCATAGTTATCTGTTTCCTTACAATGTTTCATAGGGTGCCACTTATATGATAGCTTGACACTTATTATTATATACAAATTCTGTTAGTGGGAGTTATCTGTCTCATCTCCCTCGGATTCAAGGATAAAAGTTCTCAGTATATTGTCGAGGGTTTATTACATTTTACAGGTTATTATTATCATTTCATTTCATTATTTATAGAAACTCAATGAGTTTCAAAATTTACCTGAATCACTTATTTCGACTGTCCATCCGTCTGAGGATGACAAGTCGTATTGATATCTCTAAGCTTATAACAATTACTGTGGTACAGGTAATTCACATTAATATAACTGAGTCACTGACTCTAGCTACCTTACAAGTGTAGTCGTTTGATAGGCTAGTTCTGAAGTTTTAAATTTCTGACTAAATTTTTCACATTTATTTCTAGTACTAGTACTCTATTCGGGCACAACTGTATCAATTTATAGATTACTTACAAATATTCTTAATTTATTGTATCACGAGGAAGCACGTAGCTCTACATAATAATCCCATGCCTGCATCAGAATGACTTACAATACAAACATCGAGAACATTATATAGTCACTACGTTATAACCTCATGGACTAGGTTTTCTAACATCTTATCTTTCTCGAATCCACTAATATCCTAAACCGATTCTGATTACAATATCCATTAATAATTACTAACAGTAACATCTTTGCCCTCATCTAGAGCAATTCTATTACTGTAACTTACTTTTAGGTTCTCTTGCCTTACATTAAGTAGGCTCACCAATTAGCTTTATAATTTATGGTATGTTAGAAAATACTTTTAGCTAACAATTCTTCCAAAATTAATGTCAATCATACTTGTTATTGTAGTTTTGATCCTAAAAGACTAGTCACTAACGCATCAAAATTTATTTCCCTGTAAAGGAATAGCAACAAAACTTAGAATTCTAACACTAATATATAAATAAATAGTGCTGGGATCAAATAATAACTCATTGTTTCCTTCAAAAATTAAGAACTTACCAGCAGCTTCATCTGAAGTTTATGCTCTTTCTCCTTAGCGCATAGTGGACGCTCTGATTGGTGCGCTACTATATTCAGGTTGATTCACTGTGTTATAGTGGTGAGGAGTACCAACTCTATTTCTATCTCGACTCTGACTGACGGTCTGTGAACTCCGGAGAGCAGATCGAGGTGGTTTAGTACAATCTTTAGCAAAGTGTCCAAGTTTTCCACAATTGTAGCAGGCTCCAGAGGCCTTACGATAAATACCTCCATGTAGCTTACCACAAACATGACAAAAACGGGCAGAATAGGAACTTCTGGTTGTTCGACGACTAGATCTTGGTGGTCTCTGCCCTGATGATCCACCTCTATCATATTTCTGAGCTCGGGGTTCCTCAAATTCTTTTCTCTTCCCCAAATTACTGTTCGAGCTCTGACCCATAGGTTTCTCCCTCTTTTCCATTTCACACTGCCCTTGTGGGGTTGGAGTGCAGATTGGGCTTAGGGTGTGATTATCACCATTTGTTGGAAGAAAGTGGCCATTTGCTAGGCCATTTGTGCGATAATTTGTCTTGGTAAAGCGATACAATCGGCCTTCGACACTTTGTGGAGTTGGGGCCTCAACTTGTACTTTTGCCATCAGTTCTATTGTCTCATTCTTCTCTTCCATATCTTTTCACAAGATTTTCCATTCCTGTACAACCAACATAAGGAGATTCCTCTCCATTAGTTCATATTTATGATGTAAATGTACTATATGAATCAAACATTTGAGCAGTTGTAGTTCTGACAAAACATTTCAAATTCACAGTTCGAAATTTACTTTAAAACCATTGCTCTGATACCACAAAACATGTCACACCCTACTCCCCTGTAAGATGCAACATGATCCCGTAGTACACCTAATGAATTATCGTACTTCGCCTACTAATAACCCATTAGATATACTACAAGAGATTTTAAAACAATTTTCGTGAAATTTAAATCATCGATTAAAATCTGGTGTTACAAAATTTTTTTCAAAATTTCGGCAAAGTGCCGGCTGTATTTTGAGAAAACAGTTCTTCAATCCTGCAAAAGAAAATGCTCCCAATATGTTTTCTCAAATACAACTTCAATAACTTCATTTCAATTCACAATTCAATTCTCAATAAACAATCAATTCATTTTCAAACTACTCTCATCATAAAGAAACATTTCATTGATTACAAGACTCAAAATTTATAATACAAAACTATTCAAGTAAATGAAATCTCAACTTTATATTTACAATAATTTACATTTAATTACATACCAAAATGTTTTACAAGAGTTTCTATACAACTGCTCAAATAATTTACATACATATTATTATATGCCTACATCAAAACCTATGTACATGGGTATATCTATGATATACCTGGAGCTGATCTGAATGTGTCTTCAAAGAAACTTACTCACTGCTCTATGCTCTTCTTACCTGCGATAGCATACAAAGCTGTCGCTGAGTGGTGAACTTAGTGGGGCACAACTATAATTTAAAACATAGTACAATATACATTGACAAAATTTACAGTAAATAATTTGGAAATCTAAATACTCATCAAATTCCAAAACTCAAAATATTCATTGCCAATAATGTGAATCATTTGTATAAAATGACTTTGATCATGAAATTCAATTTATCAAATCATAACTAACCATTTAGGTAATTCCAACAAAATCAATTATACATAAATCATAATTGAAATAACAATTCTTTACTATTCAAAAGCCATTCTGTATCTCAAAAGCCATTCTGTATCTCAAAAATCATTCTTTATCTCAAAACCATGTTGCATCTCAAAAATCATTCTTTATCTCACTAACTATGCAAGACTAATCCGAAAGGGCCATATTCGATGTGATTCTAACTCCCTATGGTCGGGGAGGTCGAATCAGATTCTAACTCCCTATGGTCAGGGAGGTCGAATCATCATGCACAGTACACACCACAATAATGAATCTTCCGCAAGGGCCATAACGATAAAATAAACTTAGATCTAACCTCAAATCAGAGGAAAATCTAAGCCTGTGCACATACCATGGTAATCAAAACACAACTAACTCCATTGTCTTCTCAACAAATGAGAGAGACGGGTAATAACCTAGTCAAGCATCTATAGTGAGATATAAAACAATATCACAATCCTTTTAGTGAGTATAAATCACAATATAATTCGATTCAAAGTCAATTCCAATATTCAATAATTTTTATGCTCATCACAATTCAAATCATAAATTTGCATTTTTCTATGAAAATTACCATACATGTTCTATCATAATTTTCCAAAACATAATTTATTCAATCCACAACAATGCTTAATACTTATGAAAATACCATTTCACAAATCCAAATTCATACATACTATAACAATTTCAATAATCATTGAATTAAATCCAATGCTTGCTGAACATAATACATAAGAAAAATATGTCATTTAATCATATGAAATATTCAGAACAAAATCAGTTAAAAACTAGTTGTGCACAAACCTCTGATAACTGTCTCTTGGCTCTGACTCAGTGTTTCCTTCCCTTTCCCTGAGTCTTTGCTAACTGAGAAACACAATTTGAAGTGTTTCAGTACTCATTTAAACTGTCTCTAAGAATAAGGTTCAATAATTAATTTATCAAATTCTATTATTTCCTTGGTCAACCTAAAATGTCAACCCTCGATGCATTCTAGGTAAATTAGATTTTAATGTTACTAATATGTCACATTCAATAGTATTTTAGGGTTGGTACATGTTACCAAATTCATTTCCATGTATATTGCGTTTTATTGCAATTTGTCGGATTCCGGGATACTAATTTGACCTAGCCGGACGACCTAGTTCCCTCGGTTTTTGGGTTTCGGTCAAAACTACAAACTTGTAGATCTATGTCTTATTACACACGAGGCAAAATTTCAGGTCATTCTAAGTTACGTAGACCAAGTTATGGTCATTTTACTTTTGCTGGTCAAAATGCATCAAAATTGGTCTCTTTAGGTCATTTTAGGTCAATTTTGGTTCGGCCAGTTTTTGGATCCGAACTTGTGCAAGCTGTTTGACTTGCTTATGGTCATTTATGGGCTTTGGTGTCTTCATAAGACTTGTAGATATGGGTCTTAACTATTCATGGTCAAAATTTCAGGTCAATTGGACCTGTTTTGAGTGAGTTATGGCTAAAATACTAACTACTGCCCAAATGGTCAATTTTCAGGCCTGCACTTACCTATTCCGGATTTGGTCATTCTTTTAGGTCACTTCTAGGCAGAATTTGGACAAGATCTCTTCATGAAAGTTGGTCTATATTGAGTCTAGTTTGACCTCCAATTGGCCTCATACCAATTGGAGCCACAACTTTACACTTATAACCTAATTTATACACTGCCAACAATCACAACCTGCATAAGAGAATTTACACTTCCAATTTAGCAATCCTCCTCCTCCCAATATTTCAATATTCATTCTTGGCACTTCTATATTTATTCAACACAATTCTAACAAAGTAAATTGGGCAGAATATTCAAGTAATATAGGCTCTCATGGCTGCCTAAAATTGGGCAGTCCAATAACTCAATAATTCTTCAAATTTCTTCACCCAAAATACTCCCCATAACCTCAACACAAACTTTAATAAAGTAAGTTAAAGAAATAAGCATTTACCTTTAGTTGATCACTTTTCAACCTTCACCAAAGCTCCTTTTTTTGCTGGCTATGGCTTTCCCATGATGTGTGGACAATTTCTTATGAAAGGATTAGTGGAAATTATGGTGAGATTGAGTGAGATTAAAGCTTGCATTAAGGTGTTTTAATGGAGGTTTGAGAGGAATTTAAATTTTGCAACTTGAGAGGTGAAGAAGATGAATGAAGATAGTGGAAAATTCTGTCCACTTTTGGCTTTTATATGGTGCATAATGGTCCACTAACTCAATTAAATAATAAGGTAATGTTAAACTTTTAGTTATTCACATTATACCCCATAATTCTCATTCATTATATTTCATTCCAACTTTAATTTTTCATATAATTTCTAAACTTTAACACTACTTTCTTTTCATGGACATTTAGGTCAAAAGACAACTCGGGGCATCAAATGACCACAATGCCCCTGTTCGGGTTGCATTCCCAATTTTTCTGTAACACCGGGTTTTGTCGTTTTCTCGATTTCTCACTTTTTTTTGTACTAATTATTTAATTTTTATTTAATATTTCTTATAGTATTTATACTTCAATTGATGTCTCTTTAAGTCCTAAAAATATTTTTCAGGGTTCCCCACGGTCCAGGGCTAGTCAACGGTCTGCGCCGCAACTTCCCAGTGCGGTCACCCATCGCTAGGGTTCTCGGCTCGCTTAACTTGGTTACATTTCTTTGCTATTATTTTTCCTTTGTTTTTCTTGTATTTTCTTTTCTTGTATTTTATTATTTTATGTCTCCTCACTCATATCGAAGTGTAGTTCTAGGCATCCTAGCTGTCCAGACAACACTAGTCACTGGAACAGTAGAACGCACTACCGAACATAGGGGTGTTACATGCGGTGGTTGTAAAACCTGCAAACAAGTTTTTGGCACCATTTTCGGGGAGTTTAGTAATATTATATGATAAGCAATTAAGTTGATTTAAATATTTATTTTTTTTGTTGTTGTAGTATGACTTTTTCTTCTTTTAGGTGCAGAAAAATAGTACATGACTAGAACAACTAAACCTGAAGAGGAATTGCTAGAATTGGATCCTGAAATAGACAAAACTCTGAGAACCATCAGAAGAGGAAGAAGAAATCAAGAGCCAGAATTCGAACCTGAAGCTGTAGAAGGTCCAGTTATGGCTGATAACAACAATAATAGGCAAAGATCTCTGAGGGATTATAGAGCCCCTAATATTCAAGGATACCAATCCAACATCACTAGGCCCATAATCGATGCTAATAATTTTGAACTTAAACCAGTATGGCTCTAGATGATCTAGCAAACTCAATATGGAGGCTAACCTATGGAGGATCCACACTATCACCTACACTGCTTCCTCGCTCTATGCGATACTTTCAAGATGAATGGAGTCTCTGATCAAGCCATTCGACTGTGAGCATTCCCATTCTTATTAAGAGATAAAGCAAGGAAGTGGCTGCTTTCCCAACCAGTGATTGCATCAAATTATATAGATATTTAAGGTTAATATGCATTGCATTTTGTTAGCATTTAGTGTCATTTTATGTTTATTTTTATATGTTTTCATTATTATTTTAGAAAACATGTTAATCCAACTCAATTCATTGATTTTTATATTTTATCAGGTGTTTTTATGTGGTTCTAGAATCAAAGATGAGTTTGGAAGAGATCTGGAGGTAAAACGTGAAGAATACACGGCCAGAAGCAGTACAAGGGCCGTGTAACCTGCCCCGTGTAACTTCTTGGACCCCGTGTAACTATCTGGACTAAAGAAAACATAAAAATAAAGTGGCAAAATTTTACATTGGGCATGTATCACTACACGGCTTATGTAAAGTCCCCTGACAACAATTATGATATGACTTTTCTTACTTTCAACTCAATCCGGATGGACTCCTAATGCTTATAGGACTCTAAAATTAGGGTTTTTACACCGGATATAAATATAACAAGTCAGGAATTAAGGGAGAGAGAGAATTTACATCCAAGAACAGAATTTACAGGGAGCCAATTTACATTCAAGGATGCACATTAACCTCAAGGGAGGCAAGGGAGAAACAAGATCCGCAAGATTGCTAGAAGGGATTTTCAGCTGAAGTTCCAAAAGTCCAAGGCTATAACTCTCTCTCTGGGTTCTTTCGCACTATTTTCTTCTCATGTTTTCTCTTTATCTTTTTATAAACTTGATCGTAAAACTCACCATGGGTGAGTAGGTTCTTTATTCTAGGGTTAGGGTGTGTAGCACTCTCAATTTCATTATGGATATAGTTTGATTTCATTTAATATATTGGGTATTTTATTCTTTGATTCAATCTCTTGTGATCTTAATGCGTGCTATGTGTTGGTACCTACTTAGTATTGATTACAGATATTAATTGAAATACTAAAAGATGAAGATTAATATTAGAAAATTGGGATTTTGAACTTAGAAAATTTGACCTAGAGATAGGCTAATAACCTTTGTGGAGTTCCAAAATTAATCATAGATCTTAAAGGGTTTTAATTAGGACTAATCATCAACGAAAGTAGGGTTTGGCTCTAATTTAAATACACCTTAGATACATTGAGAGAGGATCTAGGATATCTTAAGATTAATTTCCATCAAAGTAATAATCTTCCATTTATTAAATGAATTAGATTGATTCCATAATTGATTGATTCCATAATTGATTGAAGTGTGAACCCCTAACTCTGGGTTGTTGTCATCCATTGCTATTTTAGTTTAGTAAATTATTTTAGACTTTATTTCTTTTAATTTAGATTTAATTATTATTTCTACACAATTTGATCGTCTAGATAATTAAAATCACTATGGTTCGATACTCAACATGGTCCTCGTGGGAATGATACTTTACTCATCACTTTATTACTTGTTAGCAATCTATGCACTTGCGGTGGTTGTAAAACTAGCAAACAAGTTTTTAGCGCCATTGCCGGGGACTGGTGCTTGATATCAAACGATTAGTGATTTGATTAATCTAGACATTCTTATTTCTTTTATAGTTTGTTTCTTATCTAATTTTATTTTTTTTACTTGTTTTTCTTGTGAGGTACATTGAGATGTTTCATCAACAAGTCTTCACAAGTTTTATTCAACAACACAATGAACCATTTTACAATGCTTGGAGGAGGTTTAATGAATTGGTAGAGCAATTTGCCAATCATAATCTTTCAAATTATGAACTCACTCTCAATTTCTACAATGGTTTGAATGAAGTAACAACGAATTGGGTAGATTATGGAGCTTGGACTACTGGTGATCATGTTCTTCAAAAAGACCATGAGGATGCCATTCACTTATTGAATGATATGGCAGATTTTGATTACCATTGGCATTGGGATCCTTCACTGCAGGGTTAAAGTCATCAATATCCCCCATACATTTATCAGCCTAACATTCCACACCAACCATTTGAGCTACAATAAAAAAAGAGAGTGGGACATGAAGAGGCGATAGCTCTATTGGAAAATTTTAACAACCTTATGATGAACAATGAGCTATCACTCTATGAGGAGGAAACAAATGAACAAAATTAGGAGAATGAAGAAGCTTCATTGGAATTTGAACCTATAGAAGAAATTGAGCCTGAAGAACAAAATTCCTTTGAAGATAACTTACCAGTAGAATTCCCATAAAAACAGGAGTTATTTGAAGAAGAAGTGAAACCTAAAGTTAAAGAAAACAACTCTTTTATTGCTGGAGAGTCATTAGAATAGTGCTTATATGAAAATAGATCAGACGTAAAGGTGGTAAATGAAGAAATTGACAAGACTATCAACTTGAGCTCATTAATGATGTTTACACATACACCACCAGAAGACCCTTTTCTATCATGGACACCTCCTGCATCATCATATATCCTCTATGAGCTAAAGTAACCCTCATCCCAAACATATCACTCTAAACCATGTGTTGTTCATCCAATGTGCAATCCTATTTTAAATCTTACCAATCTTGAGGGTACCACAAATCAAGACCCATATGTGGTGTTACATGACAACTACTATGGGCAAAAACTACTTTTTGATCAGTAATTCTAAAAGGGGTCAAGCTAATGACCTTAAATTAACGCTTCTTGGGAGGCAACCCAAGTTTTAACTTTAATCTTTACATTTGTCTATTTTTTTTTTTTATCACCCTCCCAAACTTGATTTCGATGTTTGTTCACTTTGTAGGTTCAAAAAGCACTTGAAAGGAGCAATGGAGATCAAACACACAAATCTTCAAGGGAAGGCACGCTTCAAGGGGGAGTATTCTATATCCATTAGCTTTTCCTTGTTATTACATTTATGATGTTACTCTTGACCTGATTATGATATCTTGATGACATTAAGGACAATGTCAAATTTGAGTTTGGGAGTGCATTTCATGCATTTCATTCATATATTGCATTTCATCACCTTATTATGTGTATATTATATTTGTGTGTCAAAAATCTAAAAAATTTTTGCAAATTTTGAAAATTCTGGACTTTTTCAAAAAGCTTTTAACTTAGAATTATAACTAAAACCTTGATGAGCTAATGATTGGACTATCTGGGAAAGAGGAATGAATGTAACTGAATGGGCAAAAAGGCTTCAATATATTATTTGTGAAGAACTTAATCACCTTAGTAGAGCTAGACTAGTTAAACCTCTTCATAGCCATTAATTTGTCACATTGAACTTCCAAAATCAAGAGAAAATTTTGAAATACAAACAAACCTAGAAATGCCTCACCAACTCTAGAACATGTCTCTTAGGCCTATCAAGGCGAAATCCTAGCATACGTTTGAAAAAAGAGATGATTAAGGCATTCTTTCATTCAACCCCATTACGCCATAAGCCACCCTTAGCTACAATATACCCCTTATAGCCAACTTGAGCCTATATTTATCCCTTAGAATTTATTGCTTACCCATATTATTTACCTAGGCCCTAGCCTAAACACCTACCCTACCCTTTTGAGGAAGCTAAATGTAAGTTAGAATTTTAGTTATATCTCCAAGTTTCCCTTAAAAAGTGTTTCAAAAAGAGTTTTAAACTTGCTTGAGGATAAGCAAAAGTTTGAGTTTGGGGGTATTTGAAACACTTGTATTATATAGATGTTTTTAAACATAATTGTACACCATTTCATAGCATTTAGATAGGTAATTGCATGCTTATTTGTTTATTTCATTAGTTTTCATAAAATTCATTAATGCATACTAAAATCCATGTTTTCTGAATGTTTTAGGTGTTCTAAAGGAAATTTAAGGCATAGGAGCAAAGGAAAGAGCTTGGAAAGACCTAAAGAGCAAGGCAAGCTATTGATACACCTTACAAGGGTCATGTAAACTCAGACCCAGACCCATGTAACATCCTTCTTGGTGAAACTTGAAGAAGTGGAGAAAAGCCAAAGTACATGGGTCGTGTAACATGGGCCGTGTAAGCCTAAGAAACCCGTGTAACTTTCTATCACTAAAGCTTAAAGAAGCAAGCAGTACATTCACAAATACACGGGCCGTGTAAGTAAACCCGTGTAAACCTCCAAAGGCTCGTGTAACTTACTGCCCTTATCCGAGAGGAAGCCAACATGCTCCAATAACTTACACGCCCCAGGCCATATAGTGACACACGGGTCGTGTGCTATATTTTAGCCATCTTTCTTTAATACAACTCCAACTCCTATTTTGGCATACAAAATAGACTTTTGATGCCTTTGGGACTCTAAAGCTTAATCCTAGGATGCCTAACATAAAGAAGAGTCAGCAAAAAATGAAGAGGAGCTTTCTTTATTTTTAGAGAGCTTTTTGGAAGAGACACACACACACAAAAGGGGAGAGTTTTTGTAACACTCTGAACCTCCGAGCTCTGAATAGTACTATTTTTGGCCTGTGACTAGTACTATTCAAAGACACTTTGCGACCAAAAATAAAAGGGAAAATTAATTGAGATAGACACTATAAAAATCCCAATGAACCAAAGACCTAAGGACTCATCGAGAATTATGAAAAAGAAGGATTATGACCTGATGAGGGGCATTTTGGTTAATTCATTTCAAGAGATGATTTTTTTTTTTACCAAAATGTCAATTAAATTAAATGAAAATAATATATTAAATTATGAAGAAATTTTGGAGGAAATATAGTGAAAATGTAAAAAGAAAAGAAAAGAGACAAAAAAATTAAGTTTAATTACATTTATGACATAATTAAAAATTATAGTTTAAAATAAATAAATTTTAGGGATAAGACAAATTTACACTAAAAAAATTAAAAAGCCATTTCCTTTCTTTTCCCTTCAATGTGTTGTCACCTCTCTCTCCCTCTCTCTCATTTTCTCTTCTTCTCCTACTTTCTTCCATCATTGATTTCCTTCTAAGTTTTTGATTCCCTTGAATTCCCTCCATAAATCCCATTGCCGACTAAAAGAAAACTTCAAAGAAAACTTTGATTGAGGGATTGGAGCAAGTAGAACAAGAGAATTGGAAGAAAATTAAAGTTGGAAAGAAATCATCAAGAGGTAAGTTTCTTTAATGCTCAATTAGTTATACAAACCTTGAATTAAGTTAGATTTTGATAAAAATTATATGAGAAAGCATGAGAATCATGCATGAATGAAGAGGAGTGATTTTGGCCAATTTGGGGAAAACTTAGAGTTTGATGTGTTTTAGTTAAATTGATGATGAATTTAAGTTTAATTGAAATGTATACATGTTTAAGGTAGTAGGATTACATGGCAATTGCATAAAATGGAAAAATTGAAAATCAGGGTTCATGAGAAATTAAGGCTTTTGTGTTGTGTTATGCAATTGATGGTTATAAAACCTAATTATGGTCATTTGAAGTTCCTTTAGTTTGAATTGGCATTTATATGATGGATGGAAATGATGAAATGGTATGGAGTGGGGAAATTGCAAACTAGGGATTTGAAAAATTAGGGGTTTTGTGCTATGAAGTGATATGGATGTATTAATGTTAAATTATGATCATATGGGATGAATTAAATGTGAATTGATATTGGTTAGTGAGAGTAATTGAAGGAATTAACAATTGAACCTAGGGCAGAAATTTTATGCACTGAGTCTAGTGTCCTGAGTCACTATGCTGGGAGCCTACTCACCACCAGTAGGGATAGATGTAAATAGTTTGAAGTCAGGTTAGGACTGAGTCTGAGACTGCAAGTAGTTGGGTTTTGAAATAAGAACTTCTCAGAACTGATATCCCAAGCTCTGGAATTAGAAAGAATTGAGTCAGAAGGGGCTGTTAAAAAGGGAACTGAAGATAAAGACAAGAGTGGGAAAACTTCTGGTCAAGCTTCTGGCAGTAGTTTGGGTAAGAGAAAGAGCTTTGGGGGACCAAGTAGTAGAGGATCTGGTAGAGGAAGATTCTCAGGGCAGAGGCTACCTAGATCCGGTCAGCAGACATCCAGGGGTTCCTTTCCTGTCCATAACTATGAAACTTGTGGCAAGACACATGGAGGAGTATGTTATAAGGCCACAAGAGCTTATTACAACTATGGTGGAAGTGGGCATTTTGCTAGGAATTGCACTAATGCCCGCAGATCTGGGCCACCTACCACCATTGAGGGATTTGCTCAAGGTTCTATTTCCAGAGGACAATAGACAGTTAGTAGAGGCCGAGGCAAAGGTAGAGGTAACACTTCTGGCAGCCAGGGCACAGTGAGCCAGCAAGAATAGAGTGGTACACTAGCCAGCAAGAATAGAGTGGTACACCATGCTCTAGGGGAAGGAAGCTAAGACATCAGATGTTGTGGCTGGTATATTCTCTTTCTTTAACAAGATGTTTATTTATTGTTTGACCCTGGTTCTACACATTCTTATGCTAGTGCCAATATTGCATTTTCTGTTGCTATTCCTTATGTGAAATTGGATTATGAAGTACTAGTGCTAGTCCTTTAGGACAAGAGGTTAGGGTGAATAAACTGTATAAGGATTGTTCTTTGGTGATCTAAGGACATACATTCCTGTCAGATTTAATAGAAATGCCCTTCCGAGATTATGATATCATCTTGGGCATGGATTGGTTAGCTAGGCATCACACCATGATCGACTGTAGACTGAAGACGGTCACTTTTGGTCTTCCTGAGTATGCAAATGTAGTAATACACAGGGAGAGGTAGTTATTTCCATCCAACATCATTTCAGCTGTACTTGCTAGAAAGATGATTAGAAAGATATGTGAAGCTTATCTAGCTCATGTGATAAACACGCAGGTGGGGAGTCCAGATCTCAATGATATCCCTATAGTATGTGATTTTTTGGATGTCTTTCCTGAAGAGTTACCAGGATTGCCTCCAGAAAGAGAGGTGCAGTTTGAAATAGAGGTTATGCCTAGTGTGGATCCAATTTCCATCACTCCATATAGGGTGGTACCTGCTGAGTTGAAAGAGTTGAAGGTGCAATTGCAGGAGTTGCTAGATAAGAGTTTCATCCACCCTAGTGTGTCACCTTGGGGAGTACCAGTATTATTTGTGAAGAAGAAGGATGGTACTCTCCGTCTATGCATAGACTACAAATAGTTGAATAAGGTGACCATAAAGAACAGATATCCTCTGCCATGGATTGATGATCTATTTGATCAACTGAAGGATGCAACTGTATTCTCCAAGATTGACTTGAGATCGGGCTACTATCAGTTGAGGGTGCAGGAGCAAAGTATACCTAAAACTACCTTCAGGACTCGGTATGGCCTCTATGAATTTTTGGTGATGCCATTCGGGTTAACTAATGCTCCAGCTGCTTTTATGGGCCTGATGAACACTATCTTTAGGCCATATCTGGATCAGTTTGTTGTTATGTTCATTGATAATATTTTGGTGTACTTGAAGAATGTAGAGGAGCATGAAAAGCACTTGAGGATAGTATTGCAGACTTTGAGGGAGAAAAAATTGCATGCCAAACTACTGAAGTGTGAGTTTTGGCTGAAGGAGATTACATTTTAGGGGCATATTATACATACAGAGTGTAACACCCCTAAGTTCAGTAGTGCATTCTACTTTTCCAGTGACCAGTGTTGTCCGGACAGCTAGGATGCCTAGAACTACACTTCGATATGAGTGAGGAGACATAAAATAATGAAATACAAGAAAAGAAAATACAAGAAAAACAAAGGAAAAATAATAGCAAAGAAATGTAACCAAGTTAAGCGAGCCGAGAACCCTAGCGATGGGTGACCGCACCGGGAAGTTGCGGCGTGGACCGTTGACTAGCCCTGGACCGCGGGGAACCCTGGAAAATATTTGTTGGACTTAAATAGACCCCTATTGAAGTATAAATATCATTAGAAATATCAAAGAAAAATTAATTAATTAGTACAAAGAAAAGTGAGAAATAGAAAAACGGACAAAACCCAGTGTTACCGAAAAATCGGGAATGCAACCCGAACAGGGGCATTGTAGTCATTTGACACCCCGAGTTATCTTTTGACCTAAATGTCCATTAAAAACACATGATATTACACTTGCAAAATATAATGAAAAATTAAATTAGTGGTACCTAATGTAAATAGCAAAAATGGGGTATAAATTGAGTAATTAACACTTTAAACATATAATATCATTATCTTATGGTGAGTAGAGCACTATGGGGTTAAAGTAATCCTTAAGTGGGCAGGTGTAAATCCACTCACACTTCATCTTCAACCTTCCTCCCTTCCATGCCGAAATGAAGCTCTCCAAATCCTCCATGGCCGAATTGATTCAAGCTTCCTAAACCTCCACCATTTCCATCCTAAACACCAAAGTCACTTTACAAATTTTTATCCCCACATCACAAGGAAGAAATAGATACTAAATTTAAGGGATTTTGGTGAAGATTTAACAAGCCTCATCAATCGGTAAGTGTTTAAATTGTTTTCTTTCTTAAGTAAAGTTTATGGGAAGCTTGAGATAAAGAAATTGATGAAGAAATTTTGAGTTTTTGGTAAGTTATGATTATGTATTAGTTTAGGCAGCCATGGTAATTAAAGAGTTTGAATTATTTTCACATGAAATTTATGGTTATTGATGTTGATTAAAGTGAATAAAAGTTTTAGTAGGTTAATTCTTGGTGTATGTTAAAGTTAAGCACTTGAGTTGGAAATTTATGTTGAGTTTGAAATTTTATGCGTGATTGCTTAAATGGACAACCATGGAATTGTATACTAAATGAAAGATTCTTACATGTATTTTGGAGAATTAATGTTGACTAATGTGATTTAAAATTTTGGTAAGTTAACTTCATGTATATGTGATGTTGGACCAAGTGGAGAATTGAGCTTGAAAGCAATTATGGGAGGTTTACAAATTTGGCAGCTTGTTAACTCCTTGAAGGATGCTGGAATTCATAAAGATGTTTGATGAATTGTGGTCCTAAAGTTTGCCAAATGTGTATGTAAGTTAGTGGTGAAGTTGTATGTTAGGATAGTGGAGAAGTTATATGTTGTGATTAGGTGATTAAATTGTTGTAATTGAGCTTGACAAATTCTGCACTATATGGTATATGTTGAGCGTGATTATAGGCTGCCAAAATGATCAACAATATGTTGTAAAATATGTTTAGGTTATGGTACAAACCAAAATTGGCATGAATGTAGAGTTTGGTAAATGCTAAAAGTGACCTTTGATGAGAAATGAAGGAAGTGCAATAGGGTAGTTTGCATTTTGGCCTAGAACCTTAAGTGTGTGGCTCCAATTGGTATGAGACAAATTGGAGGTGAAACTAGGCACAAAATATGCCAACTTTCATGAAGGAAGCTTATCAAAATTCTGCTTGTAAGGTAACTTGAAAAGTGACCAAATCCGGATTAGTGCAATTGAGGTTTGAAAATTGACCATTTGGGCAGCAGTTAGTATTTAGGCCATAACTCACTCAAAACAGGACCAATTGACCTGAAATTTTGACCATGAATAGTTAAGACCTATATCTACAAGTCTTATGAAGACACCGAAGCCCAGAAATGACCGTAAGCAAGTCAAACAGCTTGCACAAGTTCGGATCCAAAAACTGGCCGAACCTAAAATGACCTAAAGTGACTAATTTTGATGCATTTTGACCAGCAATAGTAAAATGACCATAACTTGGTCTACATAACTCAGAATGATCTGAAATTTTGCCCCACATGCAATAAGACATTGATCTACAAGTTTTTAGTTTTTACCGAAACCCAAAAACCGAGGGAACTAGGTCATCCGGCTAGGTCAAATTAGTATACCGGGATCCGACAAATTGCAATAAAACACAATATACATGGAAATGAATTTGGTAACATGTACCAATACTAAAAGGCTACAAATGTGACATATTGGTAACATTAAAACCTAATTCACCTAGACTGCATCGAGGGTTGACATCTTAGGTTGACCAAGGAAATAATAGAATTCAATAAGTTAATTATTAAGCTTTATTCTTACAGACAGTTTAAATGAGTACTGAAACACTTCAAATTGTGTATTTCAGTTAGCAAAGACTCAGGGAAGGGAAAGGAAACACTGAGTCAGAGTCAAGAGACAGTTATCAGAGGTTTGTGCACAACTAGTTTTTAACTAATTTTGTTTTGAATATTTTATATGATTAAATGACATATTTTTCTTATGTATTATGTTTAACAAGCATTGGATTTATTTCAATGATTATTGAAATTGTTATAGTATGTATGAATTTAGCTTTGTGAAATGGTATTTCCACAAGTATTAAGCATTGTTATGGATTGAATAAATTATGTTTTAGAAAATTGTGATAGAACATGTTTTGAATTGTGATGGTAATTTTCATGGAAAAATGCAAATTTATGATTTGAATTGTGATGAGCATAAAAATTATTGGATATTGGAATTGACTTTGAATCGAATTATATTTTGATTTATGCTCACTAAAAGGATTGTGATATTGTTTTATATCTCACTATAGATGCTTGACTAGGTTATTACCCGTCTCTCTCATTTGTTGAGAAGACAATGGAGTTAGTTGTGTTTTGATTACCATGGTACGTGCACAGGCTTAGATTTTCCTCTGATTTGAGGTTAGATCTAAGTTTTTTATCGTTATGGCCCTTGCAGAAGATTCACTATTGTGGTGTGTACTGTGCACGATGATTCAACCTCCCCGACCATAGGGAGTTAGAATCTAATTCGACCTCCCCGACCATAGGGAGTTAGAATCACTTCGAATATGGCCCTTTCGGATTAGTCTTGCATAGTTAGTGAGATAAAGAATGATTTTTGAGATAAAGAATGATTTTTGAGATACAGCATGGTTTTTGAGATACAACATGGTTTTTGAGACAGAATATTTTCGAACAGTAAAGAAATGTGATTTCAGTTATGATTTATGTATAATTGATTTTGTTGGAACTACCTTAAATGGTTAGTCATGATTTGATAAATTGAATTTCGTGATCAAAGTCATTTTATACAAATGATTTACATTACTGGCAATGAATATTTTGAGTTTTGGAACTTAATGAGTATTCAGATTTCCAAATTATTTACTGTAAATTTTGTCAATGTATATTGTACTATGTTTTAAATTATAGTTGTGCACCACTGAGTTCACCACTCAGCGATAGCTTTGTATGCTGTCACAGGTAAGAAGAGCATAGAGCAGTTAGTAAGTTTCTTTGAAGACACATTCAGATCAGCTCCAGGTATATCATAGGTATACCCATGTACATAGGTTTTGATGTATGCATGTAATAATATGTATGTAAATTATTTGAGCAGTTGTATAAAAACTCTTGTAAAATATTTTTGTAACATCCTCATTTTCGTAGTCCGTACATTCTACTGTTCCGACAGCTAATGTCTGCCCCGGAAAGTCGGAATGTCTGGAACTACACTTTGGTGATAGTGAGCAGACATATAATGATGAAATAAATAAAAAGAAAATGCAAGAAAAGCAAAGAAAGATGAAAGAGAGAAAATGAAGCTAAGTTAAATGAGCCGACACCGCAGCGATGGGTGACCGCACTGGGAAGGCCGTTGCCGACCCCAGGACCGCGGGGAACCCTCAGAATTTAATTCCGGGACGTAAGTAAAGGTCTATTGAAATATAATTGACACTAGAATTATTAAAGAAAAATTAATAAATTGGTACAAAGAAAAATGAAAAATCGAGAAACAGACAAAAATCGGTGTTACCGAAAAATCGAGAATATAACCCGAAGTGGGGTATGTTGGTCAATTGACACCTAGAGTTGACTTTTGAATTAAATGTCCATGAAAAATAAGTGGTATTATATTTTGAAAATTTCATGAAAAATGAAATTCAAGATAACATGTAATTTAAGGGAATTGGAGGGCATAATTGCAATTAAAAGAAATCTTGAATTAATCTAATTTTTAATTGTGATTAGTGGGGGCATTAGTGGAGTATATAAGGACCACTAGGACAGATTTTTTCACTATTCATCTTCTTCTTCAATATTCTTTGCCGAATTGAAATTTCTCCAAGCTTCATCCATGGACGCCCCATATACAAGCCTTCATCTACCCATCTTCAAGCCTTGATTTTCATAAGTTCCTTCATTAAACTTAGTCTATACATCATGGGCAGTATATTGGAAGCAAAAAAAAGAGGATTTGATGAAGTTTTGGTCAAGCTCAAAAAAGGTTAGTTCTAGTTTTTCATCCCTTGCTTCATTAAAGTTTGTATTAAGGTTGAGATGAGTTGGATGGTGAAGAAATTTGAAGGATTCGATGAGTTATTGATACATTCAATTTTGAAAAGCCATGAAAGTTTATTGTAGTTGAGTTTTTCTTACCTATAATGGATGAAAATTAAGGTTGAATAACTTAAATGGAGGAAGTAGTAAGTTAAAATCTAAGTATGTGCATGTAGTGCTTGAATTAAGGGTGTGTAATGGAACCTTAATGCTTTGGGCAAACTGACATGTTTGGCAGCCTATTAAACCATGAATTTGTGTGTGAACATGTAGTTATTAAGGAAATATGCTAATGTTAAATTGTGGGCAGCAAGTGTAAGTGATATTGAAGTATGATTATGTTGAAGTGTATGTGTAATATTGACATTGAGATATGTTGAATTTTGGTGGAAGTGAATGTTGAACTTAATGGTGAATTGTGTGCATTGAGCACTTGAATATTCTGCCCAAAAGTGTTGCTAGAATTGTGTACAATATATATATGGAAGTGTTATTGATTGAATATTGAAGTAATGAGGAGGAGAAGGAATATCAAATTGGAAGTGTATATGCTTTGTGCAGGTTGTGTATTGAAGGCAGTACCTAAATTAGGCCATAAGTGCCAAACTATGAACCCAATTGGTATGAGGCCAATATGGGTGAAACTAGACACCAAATAGGCCAACTTTCTTGTAGAAATGTTGCCAAAATTCTGCCTAGAAACTGACCTTAAAAATGATCAAATCCGGATTAGCAACCTTGCAACCCAGATTTTTGACCATATGAACAGTAGTCCTTGGGATGACCATAACTCACTCAAAACAGGTCTAATTGACCTCAAATTTTTACCATGGTTAGTTTAGACATAGATCTACAATTCTTATGAAGACACCAAAACCTAGAAATGGCCAGAACCAAGTCAAATGGCTTGCACAAGTTCAGGTACCAAAACTGCCAGAACTAAAACTGACCAAATTTTGCACTAAAGGTGCAATCTGTCCAGCTTTAGTAAATTGACCATATCTTGGTCTATACAACTTAGAATGACCTGAAATTTTGCCCCGAGTGCAATAAGACATAGAGCTATAATTCTTATGAAGACACCAAAACCCAGAAATGGCCAGAACCAAGTTAAATGGCTTGCACAAATTCAGGTACCAAAATTGCCAGAACTAAAACTGACCAAATTTTGCACTAAAGGTGCAATCTGTCTAGCTTTAGTAAATTGACCATATCTTGGTCTATACAACTTAGAATGACCTGAAATTTTGCCTCGAGTGCAATAAGACATAGAGCTACAATTCCTGTAAAGACACCAAAACCCAGAACTGGCCAGAACCAAGTCAAATGGCTTGCACAAATTCGGGTACAAAAACTGCCAAACCAAAAGTGACCTAAAATTGACCAAATTTTGAAGTAAATGTGCAATATGTCCAACATTGGTAAATTGACCATTTCTTGGTCTACACAACTCAGAATGATCTGAAATTTTGCCCCACGTGCAATAAGACATAGACCTACAAGTTTGTCATTTGGACCAAAACCCAAAAACCGAGGGAACTAGGTTGTTCGGCTAGATCAAAATAGTACACCGAAATCCGATAAATTGCAATAAAATACAATACACTTGGAAATGAAATTGATAACATATACCAACACTAAAGGGCTATAAAATGTGACATATTGGTAACATTAGAATTGACTCACGTAGAGTGCATCAAGGGTCAACATTATAGGTTGACTAATGAAATGAATTGAAGGGAATAGTACCAAGAGAAATAGGACTTTAAGCTAGACAAATTTCGCATACAAAAATTTAGAAATTGACCAAATTTTGCCCCAAAGGTGCAATCTGTCCAGCTTTAGTAAATTGACCATATCTTGGTCTATACAACTCATAATGACCTGAAATTTTGCCCCGCGTGCAATAAGACATAAAGCTACAATTTTGCTTCTTTGACCAGAAGCTAAAAACCAAGGGAAATAGGACTTTAAGCTAGACCAATCTAGCACACTAAAATTGAAAATTGGTTATTACATAAAATGATGCTTGAAGTGATTTGGCAATGAATGCCAACTTGTGAAAAGGGTAAATTGCATTATATTGACAACATGTTGAATTGTAAATTGTGACATGTTGATGCTAGAATCAACCTATCCATGATGCATAAAAAGGTCGATAAGTTTATTGACTAGTGAAAGGCATAAAGATGTATAAGCCCTATGAAAAAAAAAATTTTAATATGTAACATTGTAATATGCCCTAATTTGCCCTAATTTGCCCTAATTTGCCTAGTTGACTAGTTTGGATAGGTTGGCATGCCAATAGGATTCGACAATGCTCAGAAATGACTTTACGTCATCATCGTGTTTTATGGCTTATTATGCCATACTATGATTTTAATAGCCTATGGATATACAGTTTGTTTTATTATACTCGTCTTAATGCCTGATTTATTATATGGCTTTTTAGACTCACTGTTTGCACACCGGGATATACTTTGTGACCGATGGTGTAACGGCCCGAGGTACTAGGTACCCAGTGCTAGTATATCCGTTTATCCAGTCTGGTCAGTGTATAGGCTATATGGGCAGTCATTTAAAACATTATTCAATTCGGGAAGCTAAGTTAAGTATAATGAAATTTTAGTACAATGAAATTAAGTATAGAATGAATGAGTAAAAGAAATTAGCAAAAGAAACATAATAAAAATATAAATTGCAGAATCGTAGAGACTTGAAATATAATACAGTGAGAATAATTTGTATACTGGGTATTATTACTGAAAAGTTATAAACTAAGCACTTCAAAAGAGGAACAAACTAGTATATAAGATCGTTGATACTAGAAATACCATACCAAATTAAATTGATTCTTGAGTATCGAATTATGATTTATTTCTTTCTTTAATTGTATATATTATTTCTTGTTATACTATTGCACCACTAAGCAGAATGCTTAGCGATGGAATTGCTTCCTCATGTATCTTGAAAGGTAAAACCAAGATGGTCGATCGAGATTTTTGGAGTCTAAATCTGCAGAAGTGTTAGAAGAATTGAAGGTTGTCACCTCCTCAGCAATGCATGTAGATAGGGCTCATAATTATACATGTTATGTTTTTGTTCATTCTAAGTATATTGTAATTTCATTTGTATATCCTGTACTTGACAAATTTATGTACTTAATTGGAAAATTATATAAGTTAATGAAATGTAAGAATTCTGATGTCTGAATTGATTGTCTAATCATAATGATTCTGAATGAGATTGAGTTTAAGAAATTTTGAGAAACTGATGAGATATTATTGAGATAAATTGAGCTATGAATTTGAATATGTTGTGAATTGTCTTTGGCAGGTTCAGAAGAATTGTTAGTGCAAATTACTGTAGGCACTCTGCTGGATTATCATTAAAATTTTTGAATTTTCCAAATTAGTCAGATTTTGATAAACAGTAAAAATAGCCTAAACCTCAGATAAAGTTTTTGAACAAGTAAATCTAGAACTATATTGAAATCAGATAAGATCAGGTGCTCCGGCACGCCGTGTAGCACGCCTTGCTCGGCTACACTGTAGACGGGTGAGGGGTGTTACATTTAGTGGTATCAGAGCACGGTTTAGGCGTTCCTAGGCAAAGATAAGTGGAAAGATAATGTGCATACATGCATTGCATTCATAAGAGTCGAGGTGACACTAATACAGATCTGTTTACTTTTGATTATTCAAAGTTAAGATATGGACTTAGAGTCGCAGAGGGCATTAGAAAAAGAAGTAGAAAACCTAGTTCATGAGGTTATAACGTAGTGGCTGTGTAATATTCTTGATGTTTATATTGTAAGCTGCAGATTACAGTACCGATATGGGATTATTGTGTAGAGCTACGTGCTTCCTCGTGGTACAATAAACTAAGAATATTTGTAAGTAATCTATAATTTGATACAGTTACGCCCGAATAGAGTACTATTACGGGAAATAAATGTGAAAATTCTAGTCAAAAATTTAAAACTTCAGAACTAGCCTATCGAAAGACTACACTTCTAAGGTAGCTAGAGTCAGTGACTCGGTTACACTAATGTGGACTACCATTACCACAAAAATTGCTATAAGCTTAGAGAATTCAGTATGGCTATAAATTAGAAAGAACACCTGGAGGATGAAGATATCTAGACATCGATATGGAGTCTTATCAGTATTTTAATATTTTTTACAGGAAGGAATGATGTAGGTATTTGAGAATACATTTAGAAATTGTATTGATGCTCTCTCCGGAAGCAAGAATAGATACCTTCCATTGATGGAGTTTGTGTATAGTGATATTTATTAAATAAGCATGAAGATACCAAGGTATAAGGTCTTGTATGAGATAAATGCAGAATACCTAGACAGAGGGTAATTTAACAGAGTTGGAACTGGTAAAAGAGATAGAAGGACTGGTAAAGAATCTTAGTATGAGAGATCAAGAAACTAATGAATAATAGAATTTCATGAGTAGGAATACTAAAGGCAGAGGAAAACAATGATGGAAAAGTGAATAAAATTATGAGATAACGATAAGCTCAGTTGTTTAAATTCGATGAATTTCGAGGACGAAATTCCTTTTTAGAGGGGAAGAGTTGTAACATCCTCATTTTCGTGCAGTACATTCTACTATTCGAAGCGACTAATGTCCGCTTTGGAAAGTCGGAATGTCTGAAACTACACTTCGGTGATAGTGAACAGACATATAATGATGAAATAAATGAAAAGAAAATACAAGAAAAATCAAAGAAAAATGAAAGAGAGAAAATGAAGCTAAGTTAAACGAATGACAACGGCGATGGGTGACATGACTTGGGAAGGCCGTTGCGACCCCAGACCGTGGGAACCCTCGAATTTAATTCCGGGATGTAAGTAAAGGTCTATTGAAATATAATTGACACTAGAATTATTAAAGAAAAATTAATAAATTAGTACAAATAAAAATGAAAAATCGAGAAACAGACAAAAATCGGTGTTATCGAAAAATCGGGAATATAACCCGAAGTGGGGTATTTTGGTCAATTGACACCTAGAGTTGACTTTTGACTTAAATGTCCATGAAAAATAAGTGGTATTATATTTTGAAAATTTAATGAAAAATGAAATTCAAGATAACATGTAATTTAAGGGAATTGGAGGGCATAATTGCAATTAAAGGAAATCTTGAATTAATCTAATTATTAATTGTGATTAGTGGGGCATTAGTGGAGTATATAAGGACCACTAGGACAGATTTTTCCACTATTCATCTTCTTCTTCATTATTCTTTGCCGAATTGAAATTTCTCCAAGCTTCATCCATGGCCGCCCCATATACAAGCCTTCATCTACCCATCTTTAAGCCTTGATTTTCATAAGTTCCTTTATTAAACTTAGTCTATACATCATATGCAGTATATTGGAAGCAAAAAAAAAAGAGGATTTGATGAAGTTTTGGTCAAGCTCAAAAAAGGTTAGTGTTAGTTTTTCATCCCTTGCTTCATTAAAGTTTGTATTAAGGTTGAGATGAGTTGGATTGTGAAGAAATTTGAAGGATTCGATGAGTTATTGATACATTCAATTTTGGACAGCCATGAAAGTTTATTGTAGTTGAGTTTTTCTTACCTACAATGGATGAAAATTAAGGTTGAATAACTTAAATGGAGGAAGTAGTAAGTTAAAATCTAAGTATGTGCATGTAGTACTTGAATTAAGGGTGTGTAATGGAAACTTAATGCTTTGGGCAAACTGCCATGTTTGGCAGCCTATTAAACCATGAATTTGTGTGTGAACATGTAGTTATTAATGAAATATGCTAATGTTAAATTGTGGGCAGCAAGTGTAAGTGATATTGAAGTATGATTATGTTGAAGTGTATGTGTAATATTGACATTGAGATATGTTGAATTTTGGTGGAAGTGAATGTTGAACTTAATGGTGAATTGTGTGCATTGAGCACTTGAATATTCTGCCCAAAAGTGTTGCTGGAATTGTGTACAATATATATATATGGAAGTGTTATTGATTGAATATTAAAGTAATGAGGAGGAGAAGGAATATCAAATTGGAAGTGTATATGCTTTGTGCAGGTTGTGTATTGAAGGCAGTACATAAATTAGGCCATAAGTGCCAAACTATGAACCCAATTGGTATGAGGCCAATATGGGGTGAAACTCAACTTTCATCTAGAAATGTTGCCAAAATTCTGCCTAGAAACTGACCTTAAAAATGACCAAATCCGGATTAGCAACCTTGCAACCCAGATTTTTGACCATATGAACAGTAGTCCTTGGGATGACCATAACTCACTCAAAACAGGTCCAATTGACCTGAAATTTTTACCATGGTTATTTTAGACATAGATCTACAATTCTTATGAAGACACCAAAACCCAGAAATGGCCAGAACTAAGTCAAATAGCTTGCACAAGTTCAGGTACGAAAACTGCCAGAACTAAAACTGACCAAATTTTGCACTACAGGTGCAATTTGTCCAGCGTTAGTAAATTGACCATATCTTGGTCTATACAACTTAGAATGACCTGAAATTTTGTCCCGAGTGCAGTAAGACAAAGAGCTACAATTCTTATGAAGACTCTAAAACCCAGAAATGGCCAGAACCAAGTCAAATGGCTTGCACAAGTTCAGGTACCAAAACTGCCAGAACTAAAACTGACCAAATTTTGCACTAAAGGTGCAATCTGTCCAGCTTTAGTAAATTGACCATATCTTGGTCTATACAACTTAGAGTGACCTGAAATTTTGCCCCGAGTGCAATAAGACATAGAGCTACAATTCTTATGAAGACACCAAAAGCCAGAAATGGCCAGAACCAAGTCAAATGGCTTGCACAAGTTCAGGTACCAAAACTGCCAGAACTAAAACTGACCAAATTTTGCACTAAAGGTGCAATCTGTCCAGCTTTAGTAAATTGACCATATCTTGGCCTATACAACTTAGAATGACCTGAAATTTTGCCTCGAGTGCAATAAGACATAGAGCTACAAATCTTATGAAGACACCAAAATCCAGAAATGGCCAGAACCAAGTCAAATGGCTTGCACAAATTCGGGTACAAAAACTGCCGAACCAAAAGTGACCTAAAATTGACCAAATTTTGAAGTAAAGGTGCAATCTGTCCAGCATTGGTAAATTGACCATATCTTGGTCTACACAACTCAGAATGACCTGAAATTTTGCCCCGCGTGCAATAAGACATAGACCTACAAGTTTGTAGTTTGGACCGAAACCCAAAAACCCTGGGAACTAGGTTGTCTGGCTAGATCAAAATAGTACACCGAAATCCGATAAATTGCAATAAAATACAATACACTTGGAAATGAAATTGGTAACATATACCAACACTAAAGGGCTATAAAATGTGACATATTGGTAACATTAGAATTGACTCACGTAGAGTGCATCAAGGGTCAACATTATAGGTTGACTAATGAAATGAATTGAAGGGAATAGTACCAAGAGAAATAGGACTTTAAGCTAGACAAATCTAGCACACAAAAATTTAGAAATTGACCAAATTTTGCACCAAAGGTGCAATCTGTCCAGCTTTAGTAAATTGACCATATCTTGGTCTATACAACTCATAATGACCTGAAATTTTGCCCCGCGTGCAATAAGACATAAAGCTACAATTTTGCTTCTTTGACCAGAAGCTAAAAACCAAGGGAAATAGGACTTTAAGCTAGACCAATCTAGCACACTAAAATTGAAAATTGGTTATTACATAAAATGATGCTTGAAGTGATTTGGCAATGAATGCCAACTTGTGAAAAGGGTAAATTGCATTATATTGACAACATATTGAATTGTAAACTGTGACATGTTGATGCTAGAATCAACCTATCCATGATGCATAAAAAGGTCAATAAGTTTATTGACCAGTGAAAGGCATAAAGATGTATAAACCCTATGAAAAAAAAAATTTTAATATGTAACATTGTAATATGCCCTAATTTGCCTAGTTGACTAGTTTGGATAGGCTGGCATGCCAATAGGATTCTGACAGCTGTTCTGTAAATGACTTTACGTCATATTGTATTTTATGGCTTATTATGCCATACTATGATTTTAATAGCCTATGGCTATACAGTTTGTGTTATTATACTCGGCTTAATGCCTGATTGATTATATGACTTTTTAGCCACACTGTTTGCACACCGGGAGATACTTTGTGACTGATAATGTGACGGCCCGAGGTACTAGGTACCCAGTGCTAGTATATCCGTTTATCCAGTTTGGTCAGTGTATAGGCTATATGGGCAGTCATTTAAAACATTATTCAATTCGGGAAGCTAAGTTAAGTATAATGAAATTTTAGTACAATTAAATTAAGTATAGAATGAAGGAGTAAAAGAAATTAGCAAAAGAAACATAACAAAATTATAAATTGCAGAACCGTAGAGACTTGAAATACAATACAGTGAGAATAATTTGTATACTGCGTATTACTGAAAAGTTATAAACTAAGCACTTCCAAAGAGGAACAAACTAGTATATAAGATCGTTGATACTAGAAATACCATACCAAATTAAATTGATTCTTGAGTATCTAAATTATGATTTATTTCTTTCTTTAATTGTATATATTATTTCTTGTTATACTATTGCACCACTAAGCAGAAATGCTTAGCGCGATGGAATTGCTTCCTCGCGTAGTCTTGAAAGGTAAAACCAGAGATCATTGAGATTTTTGGAGTCCAGATCTGCAGAAGTGTTAGAAGAATTGAAGGTTGTCACCTCCTCAGCAATGCATGTAGATAGGGCTCATAATTATACATGTTATGTATTTTGTTCATTCTAAGTATATTGTAATTTCATTTGTATATCCTGTACTTGATAAATTTATGTACTTAATTGGAAAATTATATAAGTTAATCAAATGTAAGAATTCTGATGTCTGAATTGATTGTCTAATCATAATGATTCTGAATGAGATTGAGTTTAAGAAATTTTGAGAAACTGATGAGATATTATTGAGATAAATTGAGCTATAAATTTGAATCTGTTGTGAATTGTCTTTGGCAGGTTCAGAAGAACTGTTAGTCCAAATTACTGTCGGCACTCTGCTAGATTATCATTAAAATTTTTGAATTTTCCAAATTAGTCAGATTTTGATAAACAGTAAAAATAGCCTAAACCTCAGATAAAGTTTTTGAACAAGTAAATCTAGAACTATATTGAAATCAGATAAGATCAGGTGTTCCGGCACGCCGTGTAGCACGCCTTGCTCAGCTACACTGTAGACGGGTGAGGGGTGTTACAATTTTGGTATGTAATTAAAGGTAAATTATTGTAAATGTAAGTTTGGGATTTCATTTATCTGAATAGTTTTGTAATATTAATTTTGAGTCTTGTAATCAATGAAATGTTTCTTTTATGAGGAGATTGATTTGATTATTGAGATTTGAATTATGAGTGCAAATAAAGTTATTGAAGTTGTATTTGAGAAAACATATTGGGAGTGTGTTCTTTGCAGGTTTTGAAGAACTGTTTTCTCAAAATACAACCGGCACTTTGCCGAAATTTAAAAAAAAAAAAAAAATTTATAACACTAGATTTTAATCGATGATTTAAATTTCATGAAAATTGTTTGAAAATCCCTTGTAGTATATTTAATGGATTATCGGTAGGCGAAGTACGGTAATTCATTAGGTATACTACGGGATCATGTTACATCTTACAGGGGAGTAGGGTGTGACATGTTTTGTGGTATCAGAGCAATGGTTTTAAAGTAAATTTCGAACTGTGAATTTGAAATCTTTTTGTCAGAATCGCAATTTGCTCAAATGTTTGATACATATAGTACATTTACATCATAAATATGAACTAATGGAGAGGAATCTCCTTATGTTGGTTGTACAGGAATAGAAAATCTTGTGAAAAGATATGGAAGAGAAGAATGAGATAATAGAACAGTCCGTGATGGCAGAAGTACAAGTTGAGGCCCCAGCTCCACAAAGTGTCAAAGGCCCGACTGTACCAGTTTTACCAGTACAAATTACTGCACAAATGGCCTAGCAAATGGCCACTTTCTTCCAACAAATGGCTGATAATCTGTCAGCCCAAGCCCAAGTACAGACCCAACCCCCACAAGGGCAGTGTGAAATAGAGAAGAGGGAGAAATCTACGGGTCAGAGCTTGAGCAGTAATTTGGGGAAGAGAAAAGAATTTGAGGAACCCCGAGCTCAGGGATACGATAGAGGCGGATCATCAGGGCAGAGAACACCAAGATCTAGTCATCGAACAACCAGAAGTTCCTATTCTGCCCATTTCTGCCATGTTTGTGGTAAGCTACATGGAGGAATTTATCGAAGGGTCTCTAGAGCCTGCTACAATTGTGGAAAGCTTGGACACTTTGTTAGAGATTGTACTAGACCACCTCGATCTGCTCTCCAGAGTTCACAGACCGTCAGTCATAGTCGAGATAGAAATAGAGTTGGTACTCCTCACCACTATAACACAGTGAATCAACCTGAATATAGTAGCGCACCAGTCAGAGTGTCTACTATGCGCCAAGGAGAAAGAGCAGAAACTTCGGATGTTGCTGCTGGTAAGTTCTTAAATTTTGAAAGAAATAATTAGTTATTATTTGATCCCAGCACTACTTAGTTGTGTGTTAGTGTTAGAATTATATGTTCTGTTGCTATTCCTTTACATGGGAATGAATTTTGATGTATTAGTGACTAGTCTTTTAGGATAAAAACTATAATAACAAGTATGATTGACATCAATTTTGGAAGAATTGTTAGTATTTTCTAACATACCATAAATTATAAAGCTAATTAGCGAGCCTACTTAATGTAAGGCAAGAGGACCTAAAAGTAAGTTATAGTAATAGAATTGCTCTAGACGAGGGCAAAGATGTTACTGTTAGTAATTATTTATGGATATCGTAATCAGAATCGATTTAGGATATTAGTGGATTCGAGAAAGATAAGATGTTAGAAAACCTAGCCCATGAGGTTATAACGTAGTGATTATATAATGTTCTCGATGTTTGTATTATAAGTTGTAGATTACAGTACCGACACGGGATTATTGTGTAGAGCTACATGCTTCCTCGTGGTACAATAAATTAAGAATATTTGTAAGTAATCTATAAATTGATACAGTTGCACCCGAATAGAGTACTATTACTGGAAATAAATGTGAAAATTTTAGTCAGAAATTTAAAACTTCAGAACTAGCCTATCAAACGACTACACTTGTAAGGTAGCTAGAGTCAGTGACTCAGTTATATTAATGTGAATTACCTGTACCACAATAATTGCTATAAGCTTAGAGATATCAGTACAACTTATCATCCACAGACGGATGGACAGTCGAAACAAGTGATTTAGGTAAATTTTGAAACTCATTGAGTTTCTATAAATAATGAAATGAAATGATAATAATAACCTGTAAAATGTAATAAACCCTTGAGAATATACTGAGAACTTCTATCCTTGAATCCGAGGGAGATGGGACAGATACCTCCCACTAATATAATTTGTATATAATAATAAGTGTCGAGCTAGCATACAAATAGCATCCTATGAAACATAGTAAGAGAACGGATAACTATGGATTTTGTGATAAAACTTTCGAGGACACAGAATAGTCAAGATGCAGTATAGGTCATAGTTATCAGACTAACCAAGTCTGCTCACTTTTGCCGATCGGATGGACTATAGCACAGAAAGATTTGCCGATTGTACATATATGAAATTGTAAAATTGCATGGAGTGCGATGTCGATTGTATCGGCAGAGATCCTAGGTTCACTTCTAGATTCTGGGGTAGTCTTCAGAGAGCCCTAAGAACTAGATTGAACTTCAGCACAGCATTCCACCCACAGACAGATGGCCAGTCTGAGAGGGCAATTCAAGTATTGGAGGATATGCTACGGGCTTGTGTGATTGAGTTTGAAGGTAGTTGGGATACATACTTGCCTTTGATTGAGTTTACTTATAACAACAGCTACCAATTAAGCATTGGGATGCCTCCATATGAAGCTTTGTATGGCAGAAAGTGCAGAACTCCCCTATGTTGTGATGAAATTGGTGAAAGAAAGATGATTGGGCTAGAAATTGTTCAGCAGACATAGGAAAAGATTAAATTGATCAGAGATAGACTCAAGGCTGTATCAGATCGTCAGAAGTCCTATGTTGATATGAAGAAAAGAGATATTGAAATGCAGTGGGTGATAAGGTACTCCTCAAAGTTTCTCCTTGGAAGAGGATTATGAGATTTGGCAGAAAGGGGAAACTGAGTCCTCGTTTCATCAGAACATATGATGTTCTGGAAAGAGTGGGTCCTTTGGCATATCGGTTAGCATTACCTCCAGAGTTAGCAAGGATACACAGTGTCTTCCATGTGTCCATGTTAAGGAGGTACAGATCAGACCCATCTCATGTACTATCAGTTGAAGAGATTGAGGTAAATCCAGACCTCTCATATGATGAAGAACCCATAGATATTCTGGCATATGAGGTGAAGCAGCTGAGGAACAAACAGATACACCTGGTTAAAGTGCTGTGGAACCATCATTCAGGCCAGGAAGCTACTTGGGAATGTGAAGAGGATATGAGGAGACAGCACCCACAGCTGTTCAGAAACTAATGCCAGGTAAAATTTCGAGACGAAATTTATTTTAAGGAGGGGAGAATTGTAACACCCCTAAGTTCGGTAGTGCATTCTACTTTTCCAGTGACTAGTGTTGTCCGGATAGCTAGGATGCCTAGAACTGCACTTCGATATGAGTGAGGAGACATAAAATAATGAAATACAAGAAAAGAAAATACAAGAAAAACAAAGGAAAAATAATAGCAAAGAAATGTAACCAAGTTAAGCGAGCCGAGAACCCTAGCGATGGGTGACCGCACCGGGAAGTCACGGCGTGGACCGTTGACTAGCCCTGGACCGCGGGGAACCCTGGAAAATATTTTTAGGACTTAAATAGACCCCTATTGAAGTATAAATATCATTAGAAATATCAAAGAAAAATTAATTAATTAGTACAAAGAAAAGTGAGAAATCGAAAAACGGACAAAACCCGGTGTTACCAAAAAATTAGGAATGCAACCCGAACAGGGGCATTGTGGTCATTTGACACCCCAATTTGTCTTTTGACCTAAATGTCCATTAAAAACACATGATATTACACTTGCAAAATATAATGAAAAATTAAATTAGTGGTACCTAATGTAAATAGCAAAAATGGGTTATAAATTGAGTAATTAACACTTTAAACATATATATCATTATCTTATGGTGAGTGGAGCACTATGGGGTTAAAGAATATTTGAATGTGATTTTTTAAAATTGATTCAATAAAATTCAGATCTGATTTTTTAAAAAATATTTGAATGTGATTCAAATCTGATTTTTTTAAAAAATGTTTGAATGTGATTCAAGTTGTTTGAATGTGATTCAAATCTGAATTTTTAAATTTGTTTGAATGAGATTCAAATCTGAATTTTTAAATTTATTTGAATCATATTCAAATCTGGATTTTTAAGTTGAATATGAGATATTCAATTTAATTTAAGTATGTATGTTTTATTTAATTGTTAAATAGTGATATGCATGATGGATGATCATGGACTATAAAAGACCAATGTGATTGGATTTATTTCTTTTATGTTTCTTTGGGATTGTAAATTAATTAATTTATTTTAATTTATTTTGGGCATGTATTATTAAGTTTGTAATATTTTTTGTAATTTTATTTATTTAAGTTCTTGTAAGATTACTATGTAATATTGGATTGCAAGAAGTTCAAGGAGGTCAAGAGCAAATTCAATATCAAGTGTTGATTATGTACTCCTTCAGCAACTCTTGTAAAATGAATGAATGAAATGCACATTCAATTCTTGGAGAAAGTCCATGATCATACCATATCCATGAATGCATGAGATGTATGGGAATGTATGCAATTATATGATATATGCATGCTAAATGGATAATGTGCAAAGTGAGACCTTAATAGTAATTAGGATGGCTATAAAATCTTCCAAACAAATGATTAAGTTGGAAATGCTATAATTAAAGTAATTATAACATAAGCCCTCCATTGGGGCAATTATTTTAAGAAATTTTAAATAGTTGCATGAGATGCAATTAATTTAAGAGTTTTTCTTAAGAATAATTGTTAAGCATGAGATGTTGTAAATATGTAAATGGTTTGGTGGCCAATATTGGATGTACCTGAGGACATTAAAATTATTTGCATAATCTCAATGGGATCAACTTAACTAATGCAAGATAAGTCAATATTGGATGTACCGAGATTTTGAGCATTAGGGGCTAGTAAATTGAACCTCATATGAGATGTGATGGGCAAGGAGTTGCTCACTTATAGTTTATTGTAATTCCAATAATGGATGTACCGAGGATGATCAATAGAATTATAAGAATTCAATCACCCACTAGAAATCTATCCAACTAGGATTTTTCTACTTTGGAAGTGTAGGATTCGCTAAGTTAGTGGGAGGACCAATTTGATTAAAAGACCATAATCATTTTGGTTAATTACATGATACATTTACTAATTAAATAAAAATGAGCACAAACAACCACCACCATCCAATATCCTTGCAAGCATACTTGATCACAGATTGGCTAAGAAATTTGAAACTTGTCAACCTTGAACATATAGGATATGTTCTATATTCAAATGTTCTGGTCCCTTACCCGTGAGGCCACACAAGAGGAACATGAAAACTTTGGACAAGTGGAAGGAGCATGATATGAGAGCTAAGTGTTACATGCTTGCTTCTATGATTAATGAGTACATGAGAACATGCAAAGTGCGAGTGAGATCCTCCTTCACCTACAAGAGTTGTATGGTGAGCACAACAGAATGCTAGGTATGAGATATCATCATGTCCACAAGATGATTTTGGAACATCTTGACTTTAACATGGATTTCCAACTACAAACGGATTTGATCCTTCAATCCCTTCCAGTCTTTTGGGAATTTTGTGACAAATTTCCATATGACTAAACAGAATGCACCTTAGAATTACTCAACATGTTATTGCCCAAAAGAATATGCAATAAAGGAAAAGAGGTAGCTTTGTTGCATCTTCTTGAAAGTCCAACAAGAAGAAAGGCAATAAGAAAAAGAAACCTCGATTCTGGTCCTTCCAAGAAAATAGCTAAATGTAAAAGGAAGACTAAAGCCGATGAAGGCAAAGGAAAGTGTTTGGATGGGCCTTTGGAAAAGGAAGGACAAGAAGGATACACCAAGGTATGTCCATATCTTGTTATTTAGATTCGATGATACTCATAGTTCATCTAGTTTTAGACTCACATTTCTAATGATATTCAAGATATTAGAGTTCGGATTGGCAATGGCTCAAAGCTTTAGCCATAGGATCTAAATCTTTTACATGTTTGGACATGTTTTGTGTTTGGATAATATTTTATATGTACTGATGCTTTTAAGAACATCATTTCTATATCTAGTTTGACTAGAAATGGCTATGAATTTATTCACAAATGATGTTTGCAATATTTATTTTGGAAATAAATATGTAGGTTCAGGATATATGAATTATAGTCTTAAAAATTTGGATAATAAAGAAAAACACAAAAAGAAAACAAGTGATCTAAAAGAAAACAATTCCATAGTGAAAACCAACTCAAGTTCAAAATATATTTGGCACTTAAGGTTATGTCATGAAGATAGGATTGCAAAATTGGAGAAAATGGGGATTCTATCCTCATTGGGCTCGAGCCTACTCCAACTTGTGAATCTTGCCTTCAAGGCAAATGACTAGATCACCCTTTGTTGGACAAGGGCTAAGAGAAAATATTTTGGAGCTAATACATAGTGATGTATGTGGTCCATTTAAAGAAATGGCTAGAGGGGCTTTCATTATTTTATTACCTTTCGATGATAAATCAAGGTTTGGGTATTTGTATTTGATGAAATACAAACATGAATCCTTTGAAAAGTTTAAGGAATTTAAATCAAGTAGTAAATCAAACAGAAAAAATATTAAAGCTCTTCGATCGATCGTGGAGGTGAATATTTGAAATCTGAATTTGATGAATACTTGAGAGAGCATGGCATTGTTTCAATGGTGTATCTGAAGGAGAAATTATTGGATATGAGTATGATGAGCTATATTGATATGCCAATCTCCTTTGGGGATTTGCATTAGAATCACTTTGTATATTCGAATAGGATTCCATCAAAATCGCTTTCTTCCACACCTTATGAGATATGACATGGAAGAAAACCAAGTCTTAAGCATGTTAAGATTTGGGGTTGTATATCAAAAGATAAATTGGAGACCAGATCAGAAAAAGGTCGATTTGTTGGATATCCAAAAGATAGTTTTGGATATTATTTTTATTTGCCTAATTCACAAAAAGTTGTTATAAGTAGATATGCCACATTTCTTGAACAAATTTGTTCAAGAAGGAGGCAAAGGAAGGCAAATAGAGTTAGAATTGGAGAATTGATGGATATAGATCCATCTAGTCAACCTATACCCATTGATGAAACATCTAGAACAACGAGGTATCTCACGTGAGATATGGTTTTCTTCATGAAGAAGAACAAGAGTTGTCTACTCATGAAGAAGTAGTTCATGGAGATGATCCACTTACCTATGAAGAAGCTATATCAGATATAGACTCTTCAAATTGGATTGATGCTATGAAATCCGAGATTGATTCCATGTATAAGACTCAAGTTTGGGATCATGTTGACCCACCTAAAGGTATTGTAACTATAGGGAACAAATGGGTTTTCAAGAAGAAAATTAGTTCGATGGAAAGGTAGAGACCTATAAGTCAAGGCTAGTAGCGAAAGGGTTTCGCCAAATGCAAGGAATAGACTATGATGAGACTTTCTTGCATGTTGCCATTCTTAAATCAATTAGGATTTTATTAGCAATAGTTGCATACTATGATTATGAGATTTGGCAGATGGATGTCAACTTTTCTCAATGGATACATTGAAGAAAACATTTTCATGGAACAACCTAGGATTTGAATCCCAAGATGGTTCCAAGGTATGCAAGCTAAAGCGATCCATTTATGGGTTGAAACAAGGAGGAGTTGGAACATCCATTTTGATGAAGCCATTAAATCCTTTAGTTTTATCAAAAATGAGGATGAGCCATGTGTATATAAGAAGGTTAGTGTATCACTTTTCTTGTCTTATATGTGGATGACATGCGTGCTGATAGGTAAGACTATAAAGGTATGGTTGTCAAATACATTCTCCATGAAAGACTTAGGGAGGCAACCTATATTCTTGGGATTCGCATCTATAGAGATAGAGCGAAAAGAATAATAGGTTTATCCCAAAGTCTATACTTGGAAAAGGTGTTAAAGAGGTTTAACATGCTTGATTCTAAGAGAGGATTGTTAGAGACATGGTATCCACCTTTCTAAAGAGATGTCTCCAAAGACACAAGAAAGAGATAAGATGGGATTCCATATGCTATGGCTATTGGAAGTTTAATGTATGCAATGTTGTGTACTAGGGATATCGCATATGCCGTTAGTTTGACTAGCGGTATCAATCCAATCCAAGTTTGGAACATCGATAAAGAATATCCTTAAGTACTTGAGAAGAACTAAGGATTTATTCTTGATTTATGGAGGTGGAGACTTGCAATTGGATGGTTGATTTTCAATCGATATTGATGATAGAAAGTCTACCTCTAGAAATGTGTTCATTTGTAATGGAGTTGAAGAGTTCCAAGCGAGGCAGATGATTCATCATCGAGAACGAGAGTATATATATTTGCATCATCTTGCCAAAAAAAAAACATTTGGATAAAGAAGTTCTTCCTTCCATTGTGACAATAATGGAGCAAGGAACTAAGGTCTCTAGAAATCCAAACACATAGAAAGGCGCTACCACATTATCGAGAAATAGTTGGGCAAGGCCATGCAGAAAAATAACATTATCCATTCACTAGACCTTTGTAACAAGCGACATCTTGAGAAGATAGGTCTAAGATATTGTAATAAATGGCTCTAGTGCTAGTGGGAGATTGTTAGTTATATTCACTAGAGCATATAATTTATTATGTAATTTGTACATATTTTTATTAATAAAGGAATTTCCACTTTTCCGCTTACATAATATATTTATGTGTAATAGAAAAGGTCCATTGATATTTTGTTAGAAATATTATTCTTAAGTTGTTAAGAATATGAGTGACAATATTTCTAGTATCATAAATAGGTTCACAATCGAGGATACTTCATAATAAGGACATGACTTATCCGTAAAGATTGTATTCATGTTTGTTCCCAAGTTATTTATATGAGATATAAATAAGATGGAATGGTGAGTCTCATGCCATATAACAAACATGATAGGCACTTATAAATGATAAGTAGCGCTTATGACAAGCACATGGAGTTTACTCTGTCAATGTTTTGTCATAAATCATAGCATATAATCTTTATCTTGTATATAGGTAGTTTGAGTTTGATCGCTTTCATACTTGTACTATGTATGGGTATATGGGCATGTGTAGTTATATATGGAGGTAGGTGTTGATCAAGAAGGAATCTCTAAGTAAATAGAGATAAAATCCTATGTTCATTTAATTGTTCTTGATGTTTCAAGTTGATAGATTTATTCGTAAAAGAGTTTATGATGAGAAAAATCTTTTAATCAAGAACTGGAATTAAAAGAGAACATAATATTCATAGCAAATGGAGTTTGACATAAACCATGACTCAGCTTGAGTTGGGATTTTAGAGATTCTAGTGCATGGTAACATATGATTATAGGTTCATTTAAGGTAAACCTTATTACTAATTGGGTGGCCATGGCATGCTATGCTAGGTGTTAACCATGGTCTATGAGGTTCATAAAATGATTTAGAGAAATCATTTATGGTAAGAAAGAGTTCTGATGATATTAAGAGTTGATATCATGTCTCATTGCCAATTAGTGATGAGCCTAGTAAGTCACACACATACACAAGTTATCACCTATTTAAATATGATTTAATTAATTAATTAAAGAGTTTAATTGATTAATTAAATAGATTTGGTTTGCAATTAAATTGCAAAGTCCCTAGCATGACTTGAAACCAAATCTAGATTATTGGATGTGTAGTATAAATTAAATTTATATTTAAAGTGTTTAAATATGAATTTAATTGATGAGAAATTAATTAATAGAGATTAATTAATTAATTTATATTTGATATAAATTAATTAGAAGAAAAAAATAATTATTTTGCGTTGAGAACTCAAAATTAAGAGGCATTTTGGTCATTTCACACGTGGCACCATGAGATGGTGACACATGGCATAACACATAAAATAATTTTAATCATGTAAGATGATTAAAATCAAGATTAAATATAGGTTTGACACTTGGCACAATGTGATTGGGTCACTTAAACCTAGAGCTAATCAGGTGACATGTGGCTAGGGTTTAATGTGTTAACCTAGCTATTTAAGTGTGGTTATGAAAAGAAAACATAACCAGCAGCCTCTCCTCTCAATTGTCACGCCACTTTGAGCCTCTCCAGCTATTTTTCTTCATCTCTCATCAATTCAAAGAGATTAGCCATCAATCTCTTGAATTAAGAACGCTAGAAATTGTTTCTAGTGTCCTGTTTACATCTCTAATCTCTTAAAAGGTAGAACTTGAATTTCTAATTAATAGAAAAGGCTTTAGAAGCTGTTCAAGGGCTGCCATAGGTGTTCTTGGTGTGGACAAGCTAGAGGGACAACATCCGTGTCGACATCAAGAGGTTAGTGTAATCGTTCTTGATTTAATCTAGGGTTCTAAAATTAATCTGATTAATTTTAAAATCTTAAATGGCAAATACAGATCCAAAAAACATATTAAAAGAGTTTTAATATGTTGTTTATCATTGAAATCAAATAGATAAAAATAAATCTTGCATGGTGCATGTGACCCTAGGTGAAAATTTTTGAATTCAATGGTATAATCTTGTCTTTTTCATGCTTCCGTTCCTTCATTAACAAGCCTCATCAATAGGTAAGTGTTTAAATTGTTTTCTTTCTTAAGTAAAGTTTATGGGAAGCTTGAGATAAAGAAATTGATGAAGAAATTTTGAGTTTTTGGTGAGTTATGATTATGTATTAATTTAGGCAGCCATGGTAATTAAAGAGTTTGAATTATTTTTATATGAAATTTATGGGTATTGATGTTGATTAAAGTGAATAAAAGTTTTAGTAGGTTAATTCTTGGTGTATGTTAAAGTTAAGCACTTGAGTTGGAAATTTATGTTGAGTTTGAAATTTTATGCTTGATTGCTTAAATGGACAGCCATGGAATTGTATACTAAATGAAAGATTCTTACATGTATTGTGGAGAATTAATATTGACTAATGTGATTTAAAATTTTGGTAAGTTAACTTCATGTATATGTGATGTTAGACCAAGTGGAGAATTGAGCTTGAAAGCAATTATGGGAGGTTTACAAATTTGGGAACTTGTTAACTCCTTGAAGGATGCTGGAATTCATGAAGATGTTTGATGAATTGTGGTCTTAAGTTTGCCAAATGTGTATGTAAGTTAGCGGTGAAGTTGTATGTTAGGATAGTGGAGAAGTTATATGTTGTGATTAGGTGATTAAATTGTTGTAATTGAGCTTGACAAATTCTGCACTATATGGTGTATGTTGAGTGTGATTATAGGCTGCCAAAATGATCAACAATATGTTGTAAAATATGTTTAGGTTATGGTACAAACCAAAATTGGCATGAATGTAGAGTTTGCTAAATGCTAAAAGTGACCTTTGATGAGAAATGAAGGAAGTGCAATAGAGCAGTGTGCATTTTGGCCTAGAACCTTAAGTGTGTGGCTCTAATTGGTATGAGACCAATTGGAGGTGAAACTAGGCACAAAATGTGCCAACTTTCATGAAGGAAGCTTATCAAAATTCTGCTTGTAAGGTAACTTGAAAAGTGACCAAATCCGGATTATTGCAATTGAGGTCTGAAAATTGACCATTTGGGCAGCAGTTAGTATTTAGGCCATAACTCACTCAAAACAGGTCCAATTGACCTGAAATTTTGACCATAAATAGTTAAGACCTATATCTACAAGTCTTATGAAGACACCGAAGCCCAGAAATGACCATAAGCAAGTCAAACAGCTTGCACAAGTTCGCGTCCAAAAACTGGCCGAACCTAAAATGACCTAAAGTGACCAATTTTGATGCATTTTGACCAGCAATAGTAAAATGACCATAACTTGGTCTACATAACTCAGAATGACCTGAAATTTTTCCTCGCGTGCAATAAGACATAGATCTACAAGTTTATAGTTTTTACCGAAACTCGAAAATCGAGGAAACTAGGTCATCCGGCTAGGTCAAATTAGTATATCGGGATCCGACAAATTGCAATAAAACGCAATATACATGGAAATGAATTTAGTAACATGTACCAATACTAAAAGGCTACAGATGTGACATATTGGTAACATTAAAACCTAATTCACCTAGACTGCATCAACGGTTGACATCTTAGGTTGACCAAGGAAATAATAGAATTCAATAAGTTAATTATTAAGCTTTATTCTTAGAGACAGTTTAAATGAGTACTGAAACACTTCAAATTGTGTGTTTCAGTTAGCAAAGACTCAGGGAAGGGAAAGGAAACAATGAGTCAGAGTCAAAAGATAGTTATCAGAGGTTTGTGCACAACTAGTTTTTAACTGATTTTGTTTTGAATATTTCATATGATTAAATGACATATTTTTCTTATGCATTATGTTTAACAAGCATTGGATTTAATTCAATGATTATTGAAATTGTTATAGTATGTATGAATTTAGCTTTGTGAAATGGTATTTCCATAAGTATTAAGCATTGTTATGGATTGAATAAATTATGTTTTAGAAAATTGTGATAGAACATGTTTTGAATTGTGATGGTAATTTTCATGGAAAAATGCAAATTTATGATTTGAATTGTGATGAGCATAAAAATTATTGGATATTGGAATTGACTTTGAATCGAATTATATTGTGATTTATGCTCACTAAAAGGATTGTGATATTGTTTTATATCTCACTATAGATGCTTGACTAGGTTATTACCCGTTTCTCTCATTTGTTGAGAAGACAATGGAGTTAGTTGTGTTTTGATTATCATGGTACGTGCACAGGCTTAGATTTTCCTCTGATTTGGGGTTAGATCTAAGTTTTTTATCGTTATGGCCCTTGCGGAAGATTCATTATTGTGGTGTGTACTATGCACGGTGATTTGACCTCCCCGACCATAGGGAGTTAGAATCTGATTCGACCTCCTCGACCATAGGGAGTTAGAATCACTTCGAATATGGCCCTTTCGGATTAGTCTTGCATAGTTAGTGAGATAAAGAATGATTTTTGAGATAAAGAATGATTTTTGAGATAAAGAATGATTTTTGAGATCTGACATAGTTTTGAGATCTGACATGGTTTTTGAGATACAACATGGTTTTTGAGACACAGAATATTTTTGAACAGTAAAGAATTGTGATTTCAGTTATGATTTATGTATAATTGATTTTGTTGGAACTACCTTAAATGGTTAGTCATGATTTGATAAATTGAATTTCGTGATCAAAGTCATTTTATACAAATGATTTATATTATTGGCAATGAATATTTTGAGTTTTGGAATTTGATGAGTATTCAGATTTCCAAATTATTTACTGAAAATTTTGTCAATGTATATTGTACTATGTTTTAAATTATAGTTGTGCACCACTGAGTTCACCACTCAATGATAGCTTTGTATCTTTGTCGCAGTAAGAAGAGCATAGAGCAGTGAGTAAGTTTCTTTGAAGACACATTCAGATCAGCTCCAGGTATATCATAGGTATACCCATATACATAGGTTTTGATGTATGCATGTAATAATATGTATGTAAATTATTTGAGCAGTTGTATAAAAACTCTTATAAAATATTTTGGTATGTAATTAAAGGTAAATTATTGTAAATGTAAGTTTGGGATTTCATTTATCTGAATAGTTTTGTAATATTAATTTTGAGTCTTATAATCAATGAAATGTTTCTTTTATGAGGAGATTGATTTGATTATTGAGATTTGAATTATGAGTGCAAATGAAGTTATTGAAGTTGTCTTTGAGAAAACATATTGGGAGTGTGTTCTTTGCAGGTTTTGAAGAACTGTTTTCTCAAAATACAACCGGCACTTTACCGAAATTAAAAAAAAAAAAAAATTATAACACCAGATTTTAATCGATGATTTAAATTTCATGAAAATTGTTTGAAAATCGGTTGTAGTATATTTAATGGATTATCGGTAGGCGAAGTATGATAATTCATTAGGTATACTACGGGATCATGTTACATCTTACAGGGTAGTAGGGTGTGACACAGAGGGTATCTAGGTGGATCCTAGCAAAGCAGAAGCCATTCTTAATTGGATGCCACTCAGAAATGTCACTGAAGTTTGGAGTTTTCTTGGATTAGCCAGGCACTACCGAAGGTTTGTGAAGGGATTCTCCATGCTAGCATCTCCACTAACTAAGTTATTTAGGAAGGATGTGAAATTTCAGTGGACTGATCGGTGACAGGAGAGTTTTGATGAGTTAAAGAGGCGTTTAACTGAAGCTCCAGTCCTAACCTTGTCTACTTTGGGTAAAGAGTACACCATATACAGTGATGCTTCTCATAACAGATTGGGTTGTGTGTTGATGCAAGATAGGAATGTCATTGCCTATGCTTCACGCTAGCTTAAACTGCATGAAAGGAATTATTCTACACATGACTTGGTGTTGGCAGCCATTGTCTTTGCCTTGAAGATCTAGAAACATTACTTATATGGTAAGAGATGTTATGTATATACAGATTATAAAAGTTTGAAGTACTTGGGCACACAGAAGGAGTTAAATTTGAGGCAGAAGAGATGGTTAGAGCTGATAAAAGATTATGATTGCTTGATAGACTATCAGCCTAGAAAAGCTAATGTTGTAGCTGATGCTTTAAGTCGCAAGACTATGGATGGTTTAAGGATTTCTCCTTTGTCCATGGTGCATGAGTTAAGGGCATTGCATGCTAATCTGGATATTGATGAAGATAGGCAGATGGTAGCTACGTGGCAAAGGAAGTCAATGCCGACAGAACAAATTAAAGCAGCTGCACAGAATGATGATAAGTATGTGAAGTTAATGGAAGAGGCTTGGGATGACAAGAAACCAGAGTTGTCAGTAAATGATGAGGGCTTGTTGTTATATAAAGGCAGAATGTGCATTCTTGATAATATTGAACTGAGGCATACCATTTTAAAGGAAGCACATGATTCACCTTTTGCTATGCACCCTAGTGGAACCAAAATGTACAGAACTATGAAAGAGCACTATTAGTGGAGGGGAATAAAGAAGGACATTGCAGAATATGTTGCCAAATGCCTAACTTGTCAGCAAGTAAAGGCAGAACACTAAGTGCCAACAGGGTTGCTACAGCCATTGCCAATTCCCGAGTGGAAATGGGAGAGAATCACTATGGATTTCATGACAGGACTTCCATGGACACAGAAAAATCATAATGCAGTTTGGGTTATTATTGATAGATTGACCAAGTCTGCACACTTTTTGCCAGTGAGGATGGATTACAACCTAGAAAGATTGGCCAAATTGTACATTGATGAAGTAGTGAGGTTGCATGGAGTGCTAGTGTCTATTGTATCAGATAGAGATCCAAGGTTCACTTCTAGATTTTGGGGTAGTCTCCAAAAAGCCCTAGAAACTTGATTAAACTTTAGCATAGTGTTCCATCCACAGACAGATGGCCAATCTGAAAGGATCATTCAGATTTTGGAGGAAATGCTTCGGGTTTGTTTAATTGAGTTTGAAGGAAGTGGGGATACACACTTGCCCTTGATTGAATTTACTTACAACAACAGTTATCAGTCAAGTATTGGAATGCCTCCATATGAAGCTCTGTATGGCAGAAAGTGTAGAACTCCCTTGTATTGGGATGAAGTGGGCGAGAGGAAATTGATTGGCCTTGAATTGGTGCAGCCGACGGAAGAGAAGGTTAAGCTCATTAGAGATAGACTCAAGGCTGCATCGGATAGACAGAAGTCCTACATTGATATGAAGAGAAGAGATATTCAGTATAGTGTGGGTGACAAGGTGTTCCTGAAAGTTTCCCCATGGAAAAGAATTATGAGGTTTGGCAGAAAGGGAAAACTGAGTCCTCACTTCATCGGGCTGTATGAGGTTCTGGAAAGAGTGGGTCCATTGGCATATAGATTGGTATTGCCTCCGGAGTTGGAAAAGATTCACAATATCTTCCATATCTCCATGTTGAGGAGGTACAAATCAAACCGCTCTTACATTTTGCCAGTAGAGGAGATTGAGGTGAATCCAGACCTAACATATGATGAAGAGCCCATAAAGATTTTGGCATATAACGTGAAGCAGCTGAGGAACAAGCAGATACCTCTAGTAAAAGTGTTGTGGAACCATCATTCAGGCCAGGAGACTACATGGGAATGTGAGGAGGACATGAGTAAATAACACCCACAGCTATTCAGAGACTAAAACCATGTAAATTTCGAGGATGATATTTTATTTTTAAGGAGGAGAGAATTGTAACACTCCAAACCTCTGAGCTCTAAATAGTACTATTTTTGGTCTGTGACTAGTACTATTCAAAGATACCTTATGGACCAAAAATAAAAGGGAAAATTAATTGAGATAAACACCATAAAAATTCCAGTGAACCAAATACCTAAGGACTCATCGGGTATTATGAAAAAGAAGGATTATGACCCGATGAGTGGCATTTTGGCCAATTCACTTCAAGAGATGATTTTTGACCAAAATGTCAATTAAATTAAATGAAAATAATATATTGAAGTATGAAGAAATTTTGGGGAAAATTTAGTAAAAATGTAAAAAGAAAAGAAAAGAGATAAAAAAAAATTAAGTTTAATTACATTTATGACACAATTAAAAATTATAGTTTAAAATAAATAAATATTAGGGATAATAATATAAGGGATAAGACAAATTTACACTAAAAAAATTAAAAAGCTATTTCCTTTCTTTTCCCTTCAATGTGCCGCTACCTCTCTCTCTCCCTCTCTCTCTTTTTCTCTTCTTCTCCTACGTTCTTCCATCATTGATTCCCTACCAAGTTTTTGATTCCCTTGAATTCCCTCCATAAATCCTATAGCCCACTAAAAGAAAACATCAAAGAAAACTTTGATTGAGGGATTAGGGCAAGTAGAACAAGAGAATTAGAAGAAAATTGAAATTGGAAAGAAATCATCAAGAGGTAAGTTTCTTTAATGTTGAATTAGTTATACAAACCTTGAATTAAGTTAGATTTAGATCAAAATTACATGAGAAAGCATGAGAATCATGCATGTATGAAGAGGAGTGATTTTGGCCAATTTGGGGAAAACTTAGGGTTTGATGTGTTTTAGTTAAATTGATGATGAATTTAAGTTTAATTGAAGTGTATACATGTTTAGGGTAGTAGAATTACATGGAAATTGCATAAAATGGAAAAATTGAAAATTAGGGTTCATGAGAAATTAGGGCTTTTGTATTCTGTTATGCAATTGAGGGTTATAAAACCTAATTATGGTCATTTGAAGTTCCTTTAGTTTGAATTGGCATTTATATGATGGATGGAAATGATGAAATGGTATGGAGTGGGGAAATTGCAAATAAGGGATTTGAAAAATTGGGGATTTTTGTGCTATGAAGTGATATGGATGTATTAATGTTAAATTATGATCATTTGGGATGAATTAAATGTAAATTGATGTTGGTTAGTGAGAGTAATTGAAGGAATTAACAATTAAACCTAGGGCAAAAATTTTACACACTGAGTCCAGTGTGTTTAGCAGCTCATAAGTTGAGCTACACAACTCCAATTGGTGTGAAACTAATTGAAAATGAAACTTAAGACATAGGGCTAGAATTTTCATGGCGATACCCTACTTAGAAAATGACCATAAGCTGCCCTAAATGAGCCTTGAATCTAGAGGTGGAATTCTGAAATCTTCAGTGGTGATCATGTGAACAGTAAAGTTTGCATTATCATAACTCTCAGTAGAAAACTCCAAATTAGGTGATTCTTGAATAAATGGAAACCTTAAATATAGTAGAATATTTTATATGAAGAACATAAGACCAAATTATGAACTTAACCCAACCAAATTGCTGAGCAAATTTGGGTCAACAAATCTGCAAGAACCTAGAACCTACAGAAATTTAGCACGTGAACAGTAAAATTTGAATTCTCATAACTCTCTCTAGAAAACTCTAAATTAGGTGATTCTTGAACCATTGGAAACCTTCAATATAGAAGAACTTTTCATTTGAAGAACTCAATATTAAATTATGAACTTAACTCAATCAAATTATTGAGCGAATTTAAGTCAATGAATCTACCAGAACCTGAATCTGCATAATTTGGATTACGTGAATAGTAAATTTTGCATTATCATAACTCTCTCTAGAACACTCTAATTTAGGTGATTCTTGAACCAATGGAAACCTAAAACATAGTAGAACATTTCATATGCAGAACTTAAGGCCAAATTATGGACTTAACTCAATCAAATTGCTGGGTAAAGTTAAGTCACCAAATCTGCAAGAATCTGCTGATGTGAATAGTAACTATTTTTTTGGTCATAACTTGAGCTACACAACTCTAAATTAGGTGATTCAAAAAGGAAAATAAATTTAAGAGCTAGAGGAACAATTTTCATGAAGAACACTTTATCAAATTATGATTGGAACTAGGTAAAAATTGGGTTCAAAATTCAATGTACCAAGTTGCCAGAAAACCAAAATTTTTAAAATTTGCAAACCTAACTTGGGATGCATTAGATATTCATGTAATGAGTTCTTGGCAGAAATTGAGATGTGTATTGAGGTATACTATTTGTGTGTTTTCAGTAGAAAAAGAAGTTAGAACCGACAAGGAGAAGTAAGTAAGGAGAAAAGAGTTCATTGAAGGTTTGTGCACAACTAACCTTTTCCTTTACTCTTAAACTTGTAAATTGATTAGAATGGGTTTATTTGAATAAATATTCTTTGAATGAGTTTAATTTGATTGAGATATGATTTTCCTCTTGCATTTGAGAAATTCAGGTGTTGTTGCCTCTATATGAGTTTTATGATGATTTGAATGTGCTTATTGGTTTGCAAATGTGATTGTTGATTGGGAAACTTTTGAAAAATTGTTTTGAAACCACAGTTAACATGACAGTCCCTTTCGGAACTCACCAGTAGTAATGACTACTTAGGGTTTGATATTTTATTATGATTATGTCTCTTATTAATAATGGTTAGTGGGGTGATACTATATGAGTACTCATTAGCCAGCTAGCCCTTCCCTCAGTGATAACAGTTAGTGAGGTTGAGATTGCTTTACCATGGTGTACAACATGGCATTGATCGTGAAATTTTGTGTCATGGTCTAAACTGTGTGTTGATGTTGGCAACACTTATATTTGTGAATTGTGATTTGTGAAGTATGATTTCTCATTTGAAAGGTGATTTTAATAAATGACTCTTATGGACTTAGAACTTTTGTGTGATGTTTTCATGCTTATGGAAAATGTGATTTATTATATTTTGACAAGTTGTGCTTTATTTTAAGTTTTAAAGTTATTAGTTGTGCACCACTGAGTGATATACTCAGCGATAGCTTATTTATGCTGTCGCAGGTAAGGAAAAGGAAAAGGTTGCCGAGTGATAGACTTGGAAGCAGCATTTTGTATTAACTATGCGTATATATAGTAGGTATACACCTGTAATTTCCTTTTGATGTATTTTGTAACTATATGTATGGATGTACGGATATTGAGCAGTTTGTATTACAAAGCATTACATTGTTGTAGCGTTTTAAGTTGTATATATTTACACTTCATTTTGAGACTTATGCAAAATGTAACTTTTATAATATTAAGTTTATTTCTTCTAATGAATGTCTACTTGAAATATAATATAATATATTATGCTTGTGAAATGGATTGAAGAAAATTTTTGATTTGACTTATATTATGCTTTAAACAGGTTATTTATTTGGGTTTTGCTAAAGTTTTAACTATCACCACGCAGTTTTCTGCAAAAATAAAAATAAGATAAAAAGCTATGATTTGTTCAAAATCATTTGTAGTATATTTAATGGGTTATCGGTAGGTGTAGTTCGGTAAGTCATTAGGTATGCTTCGGGAACATGTCATACCTTACAAGGGAAAAGGTGTGACATGTTTTAGTGGTATCAGAGCTTTGGTTTTCATACAATTTTTGAATTGCATATTTGAAAATTTTTTATAAGTACGACTATTCAATTGTCATTAAATGATGCATATGTGCATTACATCATGAATATGGACTAATGGAGGGAAATCTTCTTGTGTTGGTTATCCAGGGAGTAGAATTCTTTGTGATTCATTATGGAAGAGGGGGATCACACAGTAGAGCAATCGATAGCAGCTGAGGTATAGGGGGAGGCCCTAGCTCCTTAGAATGCCAGTGGGTCAGCTGTACCTACCCCACCCATACATTTTCCTGCTCAGTTCACTCAGTAGATGGCTACACTATTTGAGCAAATGGCTAGTAATATACTAGTCCAAGCTCCAGTCCAAGTGCCTCCAGTACAACCACCACCCCCAGCTAGACAATATGATAAGTTAATGAAGTATGGCGCAACAGAGTTCAAGGGTACAGTGGAACCATTGGAGGCCGAGCAATAGTTAGAACGGATGGAGAGGGTATTTGAGAAAGTACACTGCACAGATGATCTGAAGTTTAAATACTCAGTTTCCTTACTGCATAGAGATGCATATGAGTGGTGGAAGACCATTCCCCACAGTTTTGCTGAGCCCCCAGTGTTGACATGGGATGACTTTCTAAGGGAGTTTAGACAAAAGTATGTTCTAGATACCTATGTGGATATGAAGTTTCAGGAGTTTTTAAGTTTGAAATAAGGGGACAGGACTGTGGCAGAGTATGAGAGGGAGTTCTCTCGCTTGAGTCACTATGCTGGGAGTCTACTCACCACTAGCAGGGATAGATGCAAACAGTTTGAGGTCAGGTTGAGACTGAGTCTGAGAATGCAAGTAGTTGGGTTCCGAAATAAAAACTTCTCAGAACTGATATCCCAAGCTCTGGAATTAGAAAGAATTGAGTCAGAAGGGGCTGTTAAAAAGGGAAGTGAAGAAAAAGATAAGAGTGGGAAGACTTCTGGTCAAGCTTCTGGCAGTAGTTTGGGTAAGAGAAAGAGCTTTGGGGGACCAAGTAGCAGAGGATCTGGTAGAGAAAGATTCTCAGGGTAGAGGCCACCTAGATCCGATCAGCAGACATCCAGGGGTTCCTTTCCTAGCCATAACTGTGAAACCTGTGGCAAAACACATGGAGGAGTATGTTATAAGATCACATGAGCTTGTTACAACTATGGCAGAAGTGGGCATTTTTCCAGGGATTGCCCTAGTGCCCGCAGATCTGGGCCACCTACCACCACTGAGGGATCTGCTCAAGGTTCTATTTCTAGAGGACAGCAGATAGTTAGTAGAGGCTGAGGCAAGGGTAGAGGCAACACTTTTGGTAGCCAGGGCACAGTAAGCTAACAAGAATAGAGTGGTACACTAGCCGGGGTGTACACCATGCTCCAGAGGGAGGAAACTGAGACATCAGAAGTTGTGGCTGGTATGTTCTTCATCTTTAACAAGGATGTTTATGTGTTGTTCGACCTTGGTTCTACACATTCTTATGCTAGTGCCAGTATTGCATGTTCTGTTGCTATTCCTTATGTGAAATTGGATTATGAAGTACTAGTGACTAGTCTTTTAGGACAAGAGGTTAGGGTGAATAAACTGTATAAGGATTATCCTTTAGTGATCCAAGGACATACATTCCTGTCAGATTTAATTGAAATGCCCTTCCGAGATTATGATATCATCTTGGGCATGGATTGGTTAGCCAGGCTATTAGTAGTATGCCCTATAGTATATCATTTTGTATGTATCTAGTACATATTTTATTAATAAAAGGCAATTTCACTTTTCCGTTTACATAATATATTTATGTGTAATAAAAAAGTTCTATTGATATTTTATTAGAAATTCTATTCTTAAGTTGTTAAGAATATGAGTGACAGTATTTCTAGCCCAAAGTATCATAAATTGGTTCACAATCTAGGATACTTCACAAAGGACATGACTTATTTAGAAAGATTGTAATCATGTTTATTCCCAAGGTATTTATATGAGATACAAATAAGATGGAGTGGTGAGTCTCATGCCACATAACAAACATGATAGGCACTCATACGTGATAAGTAGGCTGAACCAGTGATGCTTATGACAAGCACATGGAGTTTACTCTTGTCAATGCATTGTCATAAATCATATCAGCGCATATAATCTTCAGACCTGAGATAATATAGTTATCTTATATATAGGTGGTTTGAGTTTGATACTACTTTCATACTTGTACTGTGTATGGGTATATGGGCATGTGTTGGCTCCTATTAGTTATATATAAAGATAGGTGTTGATCAAGATGAAATTCGTTATCCTAAGTAAACAGGGATAAAATCCTATGTTCATTTAATTGTTCTTGATGTTTCAAATTCTTGACCAGGACTGACAGATTTAGTCAGAAAAGAGTTTCTGACAAGAAAATCTAATTAATCAGGAACTGGAATTAAAAGAGAACATAATGTTCATAGCAAATGGGGTTTAACATTAACCATGACTCCAGCTCGAATTGGGATTTTGTAACGGAGAGATTCTAGTGCATGGTAACATATGATTAAAGGTTCATTTAAGATATTCCTTATTACTGATTAGGTGGCCATAGCATACTATGCTAGGTGTCAACCATGGTCTATGAGATACCTAAAATAATTTAGAGAAATCATTTACGGTAAGAAAGAGTTCTAATGATAATAAGAGTTAATATCATTTTTCATTGCCAATAAGTAATGAGCCTAGTAAGTCACACATCTACACAAGCTAATCACCATTTAAAATGTGATTTAATTGATTAATTAAAGAGTTTAATTAATTAATTAAAGATGTTTGGTTTGCAATAAGATTGCAAAGTCCTTAGCATGACTTGAAACCAAATCTAGGTTATTGGATGTATAGTATAAATTAAATTTATATTTAATTTGATTAAATATGAATTTAATTATGAGAAATTAATTAATGGAGATTAATTAATTAATTAATTAATATTTGATATAAATTGATTTAAAGAGGAGAAATTATAATTTTGGGTTGAAAACTCAAATTAAAAAAGTAAGGGCAAATTGGTATTTTCACATGGTGACATGTGGCACCATGAGATGGTGACACATGGCACCATATGATCTTGCCACTTGTCTTCCCATGATGGAAGAACACATATCATGATTTAAATGGAGCTTGACACTTGGCTCCATAGGATTAAATCAAATAATAACAAGATGGGATCTTGTGATGACATGTGGCAAGGGAGTTAGGGTTTGACCTAAGTATATAAAGAGAAGTTATAAAGAAAAATTTAGCCTGCCTCTCTTTTCTCTCTTATGTTGGACAGCAATATGCTCTCTTCCTCTCCTCTTCAATTTCTCAATTGATTCAAGAGAAAAACTAAGATTTCCTCTTGAATTAAATTACTAGAAAGTGTTTCTAACACCCAATACATTCATACAACATTCACAAAGCATAAACCCCACTTATAATTGGTTGACAAGGCTTGAGAAGCCAATATAGGGGCTGCCATTGCTATTTTGGTGTGTGCTTATGGTGGACAAACTAGAGGGACAGCATTTGGGGTCCTAAGAACATCCTAAGAAGGCATCAATTGTGCATCAAGAGGTTAGTACCTAAAACTCCCTCTTTTAGTTAAGGTTTAATTGAATTAAATGTTAACTCATAATCTTTAATGGAAAATGAAATTTTAATGCATGCTAAAATATGTTTTGGTATGCAATTGGGCATTGGAAATTGAGTAGGTTCATAAGACACTTTGTATGGTGCATGTAACCTTAGAAATAATTTTTGAAATTCAAGGTTCTAATGCCTAATAATCATGCTTCTACTCCTTCAATTGGTATCAGAGCCACTATATTTGCCATTAAGATTGTTTATGAGGTTTAATTGTGTGATTGGATCAAATTTGGAATGATCTAAAGCTGTTTGGATCTCACCATGGTGGCGGTATGAATGTGAAGAATACCCCTAGAGTGTGTTCATGTTATGCGCTTTGTTTATGGGCCAATCATGCAATTGTTGTATATCTTGAGGCCCATAATTAGGCCCATACCTAATTAAATTATTTAATTAGGAATTTTAATTACACAATTAATTTTTGAAAAAATGTTTTCAAGGTATTAAATTTGGAAAGGGTTTCTAAATTTAAATTTATTTCAATGAGATTCAAATATGAATTTTGGTTAAATATGTGATATTCAATTTAATTTTTTAGTATGTATATTTTATTTAATTGTTAAATTTTATATGCATGATGGATGATCATGGACAATAAAAGACCAATGTGATTGGATTTATTTCTTTGATTTTTCTTTGAGTTGTAAAATAATTAATTTTATTTTAGTGGCATGTATTATAAATGCTGTAATAATTTTGATTGTAATTTCATTTATTTGAGGACTTTAAAGTCCATATTCTTGTAAATTCGCCTAGGTCTGCCAAGGATTACAATGTAATTGGATTGCAAGAAGATCAAGGAGGTCAAGAGCAATGATGAGACCAGTGGGAGGAAATCAAGATCAAGTGTTGATTATGTACTCCTTCAGCAACTCTTGTAAAATGAATGAATGAAATACACCTAGGAATGCCCTAATTCAACTCTTGGTGGCTCAGAATTGAATCCCTTAGAAAGTCTATGATCATACCATATTATTTGTTTATCCATGTATGCATAAGATGTATGTGAATGTATGCAAGTATATGATACATGCATGCCAATTGGATAATGTGCAAAGTGAGACCATAATAGTAATTAAGTCGACAACTAAATCTTTCAAACAAATGATTAAGTTAGAAATGGTATAATTAAAGTAATTATATCATGGCCCTCCTTTAAGGCAATTATTTTAAGAAATTTTAAATACTTGCATGTGATGCATTTATTTAAGAGATTTTTTTATGAATAATTGTTAAGCTTGAGATGTTGTAAATATGTAAATAATTGGTGGCCAATAATGAATGTGCCCAAGGACATTAAAATTATTTGCATGTTTACTGGCTCAATGGGATCAACTTAACTAATGCAGGATAAATCAATAATGGATGTGCCTGAGATTTTAAGCATTAGGGGCTAAATAAATTATTAAACCTCACATGAGATGTGATGGGCAAGGAGTTGCTCACTTATAGTTTATTGTAATTCCAATAATGGATGTGCCTGAGGATGATCAATAAGACTATAAGAATTCAATCACCCACTAGAAATCCATCCAACTAGGATTTCCATTTTCCTACTTTGGAAGTGTAGGATTCACCAAGTTAGTGGGAGGACCAATTTGATTAAAAGACCATAATTATTTTGGTTAATTACTTGATATATTTACTAATTAATCGAGTTATTTTCTGCAGTTAATTTTTTGATAATAATGAGCACACAACAAACACCACCATCCAATATCCTTGTGAGCATACTTGATCACAATAGGTTGACGGGACCTAATCTTTCTGATTGGCTAAGAAATTTAAAACTTGTCATGAACCTAGAACATATTGGATATGTTTTAGACTCAAAGGTTCCTGGTCCCTTACCTCCAGAGGCAACTCAAGAGGAACTAGATACTTTGGACAAGTGGAAGGAGTATGATATGAGAGCCAAATGTTTTATGCTTACTTCTATGAGTAATGAGTTACAGAAGCAGCATGAAAATATGCAAAATGCAAGTGAGATCCTGCTTCACCTGCAAGAGTTATATGGTGAGCATAGCAGGAATACTAGGTATGAGATATCTAGACAGCTATTCTGCATGAGGATGTCTGAGGGACAGAGTGTAGAAGATCATGTCCACAAGATGATTCGGCTTATTAAGCAGCTGGAACATCTTGATTTTCACATGGATTTCCAACTGCAAATGGATTTGATCCTTCAGTCCCTGCCTGAGTTATTTGGAAATTTTGTGACAAATTTCCATATGACAAAGCAAGAATATACTTCGGCTAGGATGCTTAACATGCTGGTTATTGCCCAAAAGAATATGTCGGGTAATAAAGGAAATGATGTAGCTTTGATTGCATCTTCTTCTTCTACTGGAAAGTCTAAAAAGAAGAAGGGCAATAAGAATAAGAAACTTCAAATTCTTGGACCTTCCAAGAAGATAGGCAAACAGAGGGGCAAGACTGAAGCTGACAAAGGCAAGGGAAAGTGTTTCCATTGCCAGAAGGATGGGCACTAGAAAAGAAACTGCCCAGAGTATCTTGCTTCTCTGAAGGACAAGAAGGATAGACCTTCAGAAGATATGTCTATGTCTTGTTATTTAGATTCTGATGATACTCATAGTTCATCTACAGCTTGGGTTTTAGATACTGGTGCTAGTTCTCATATTACTTTTGATATACAGGAACTAGCAAGTAGTAGCAGCTTGCAGTCACGAGATATTAGACTCCGGGTTGGCAATGGCTCAACTATTGAAGCTTTAGCCATAGGATCTAAATCTTTATACATGTATGGATATGTTTTGTATTTAAATGATGTTTTGCATGTACCTGATGCTTTTAAGAACATCATTTCTATATCTAGTTTGACTAGAAATGGCTATGAATTTCAGTTCACAAATGATGTTTGCAATATTTATTTTGGAAATAAATATGTTGGCTCGGGTTATATGCATGATGGACTTTATTATTTGAATAATAATATTAAATACAAATCTAATGCAAGCAATCTAAATGACTGTAATACCATGATGAAAATCAACTCAAGTTCAAAATATATTTGGCACTTAAGATTAGGTCATGTTGTAGAAAATAGGATTGCAAAGCTGGAGAAAATGGGGATTTTATCCTCATTGGGTTCTGAACTTACTCCAACTTATGAATCATACCTTCAAGGCAAAATGACTAGATCACGTTTTTTTGGACAAGGGTTAAGAGCTGAAAATATTTTGGAATTGATACATTGTGATGTATGTGGTCCATTTAAGGAAATGGCTAGAGGTGATTTACATTACTTTACTAATGATAAATCAAGGTTTGGGTATTTGTATTTGATGAAATACAAACATGAATCCTTTGAAAGTTCAAAGAGTTTAAATGTGAAGTAGAAAATCAAACAGGAAAAAGTATTAAAACTCTTCGATCAGATCGTAGAGGTGAATACTTAAGTACTGAATTTGATGAATACTTGAAAGAGCATGGCATTGTCTCCCAAGTGACTCCTCCAAGAACACCACAATTGAATGGTGTATCTGAAAGGAGAAATCATGCCCTATTAGATATGGTACACAGTATGATGAGCTATACTGATATGCCAATTTCCTTTTGGGAATTTGCATTAGAATCAGCTTTGCATATTCTGAATAGGATTCCATCAAAATTAGTTTCTTTCACACCTTATGAGATATGGCATGGAAGAAAACCAAGTCTTAAGCATGTTAAGATTTGGGGTTGTCCAGCTTACATTAAAAAGCTAAACACTGATAAATTAGAAACCAGATCAGATAAAGGTCGATTTGTTGGATATCCAAAAGAAAGTTTTAGATATTATTTTTATTTGCCTACATCACAAAAGGTTGTGGTAAGCAGATATGCCATATTTCTTGAACAACAATTTATTCAAGAAGGTGGCAAAGGAAGGCAAATAAAGTTAGAATTAGAGAATTTTGACCAATCAACAGATCAAATGGATATAGATCCATCTAGTCAACTTACACCTATTGATGAAACATCTACAATAATTCCTCGCAGATCGACCAGGATATCTCACCCACCAGTGACATATGGTTTTCTTCATGAAGATGAACAAGAGTTGTTTACTCATGAAGAAACAAATCATGGAGATGATCCTCTTACCTATGAAGAAGCTATATCAGATATAGATTCTTCAAAATGGATTGAAGCTATGAAATCCGAAATTGATTCCATGCATAAGAACCAAGTTTGGGACCTTGTTGACCAACCTGAAGGTATTATACCTATAGGGAATAAATGGGTTTTCAAGAAGAAAATTGGTTCTGATGGAAAGGTAGAGACCTATAAAGTGAGGCTAGTTGCGAAAGGGTTTAGCTAAAGGCAATGAATCGATTATGAGGAGACTTTTTTGCCTATTACCATGTTTAAATCAATTAGGATTCTATTAGCAATAGGTGCATACTATGATTATGAGATTTGGCAGATGGATGTCAAAACAGCTTTTCTCAATGGATACATTGATGAAAACATTTTCATGGAACAACCTAGGAGTTTTGAATCTTAAGATAGTTCTAAGGTGTGCATGCTAAAGCGATCCATTTATGGGTTAAAACAAGCTTCGAGGAGTTGGAACATCCATTTTAATGAAGCCATTAAGTCATTTGGTTTTATAAAAAATGTGGATGAACCATATGTATATAAGAAGATTAGTGATAGTGCTGTCACTTTTCTTGTCTTATATGAGGATGACATTCTGTTGATAGGTAATGACATAGGTATGTTGACAACTGTCAAGGTATGGTTGTCAAATACATTCTCCATGAAAGATTTAGGAGAGGTAACCTATATTCTTGGAATTCGCATCTATAAAGATAGAGTTAAAAAGAATAATTGGTTTATCCCAAAGTCTATACTTGGAAAAGGTGTTAAAGAGGTTTAACATGCTTGATTCCAAGAGAGGATTGTTACCAGTAAGGCATGGTATCCACCTTTCTAAAAAGATATCTCCAAAGACACTTGAAGAAAGAGATAAAATAGCCAAGATTCCATATGCTTCGGCTATTAGAAGTTTAATGTATGCAATGATGTGTACTAGGCCAAATATCGCGTATGCTGTTAGTTTGACTAGCAGGTTTCAATCCAATCCAGGTTTGGAACACTGGATAGCTATCAAGAATATCCTTAAGTACTTGAGAAGAACTAAGGATTTATTCTTGATTTATGAAGGTGGTGACTTGCAATTGAATGGTTATATTACTTCTGATTTTTAATCAGATATCGATGATAGAAAGTCTACCTCTGGGTTTGTGTTCATTTGTAATGGAGGTATAATTAGTTGGAAGAGTTGCAAACAGAGTACGACTACTGATTCCACTACAGAGGCCAAGTACATTACTGCATCAGATGCTGTAAAAGAGGCTGTTTGGATAAAGAAGTTTGTGATAGAACTTGTAGTAGTTTATTCCATTGAGTCAGCAGTTCCTCTCTACTGTGACAATAATGGAGGGGTCATACAGGCTAAGGAACCCCAGTCTCACCAGAAATCCAAACACCTAGAAAGGTGCTACCACATTATCAGAGAGATAGTTGGGCAAGGTGATATAGCCATGCAGAAAATAGCATCAGCTGAAAATTCAGCTGATCCATTCACAAAGCCTATGTTGTAACTTAGTTAGACTGACATCTTGAGAAGATGGGTCTAAGATATTGTAATGAATGGCTCTAGTGCTAGTGGGAGATTATTAGTAGTTTGCCCTAGAACATATCATTTTATATGTATCTAGTACATATTTTATCAATAAAAGGCAATTTCACTTTTTCGTTTACATAATATATTTATGTGTAATAGAAAAGGTCCTTTGATATTTTGTTAGAAATTCTATTCTTAAGTTGTTAAGAATATGAGTGATAGTATTTCTAGCATAAAGTATCATAAATTGGTTCACAATCGAGGATGGTTCACAAAGGACATGACTTATCCAGAAAGATTGTAATCATGTTTGTTCCTAAGGTATTTATATGAGATATAAATAAGATGGAGTGGTGAGTCTCATGCCACATAACAAACATTATAGGCACTTATACATGATAAGTAGGCCGAACCAGTGACGCTTATGACAAGCATATGGAGTTTACTCTTATCAATGCATTGTCATATATCATATCAGTGCATATAATCTTTAGACCTGAGATAACACAATTATCTTGTATATAGGTGGTTTGAGTTTGATACTACTTTCATACTTATACTGTGTATGGGTATATGGGCATGTGTTGGCTCCTACTAGTTATATATGGAGATAGGTGTTGATCAAGATGGAATCCGTTACCCTAAGTAAATAAGGATAAAATCCTATGTTCATTTAATTGTTCTTGATGTTTCAAGTTCCTGGTCAGGATAGACAGATTTAGTTAGAAAAAAATTTATGATAAGAAAATCTAATTAATCAAGAACTGGAATTAAAAGAGAACATAATGTTCATAGCAAATGGGGTTTGACATTAACCATGACTCCAGCTCGAATTGGGATTTTATAACGGAGAGATTCTAGTGCATGGTAACATATGATTAAAGGTTCATTTAAGGTATTCCTTATTATTGATTGGGTGGCCATGGCATACTATGCTAGGTATCAACCATGGTCTATGAGATGCCTAAAATGATTTAGAGAAATTATTTACGGTAAAAAAGAGTTTTAATGATATTAAGAGTTAATATCATTTCTCATTGCCAATAAGTAATGAGCCTAGTAAGTCACATATCTACACAAGCTAATCACCATTTAAAATGTGATTTAATTGATTAATTAAAGAGTTTAATTAATTAATTAAAGAGGTTTGGTTTGTAATAAGATTCCAAAGTCCATAGCATGACTTAAAACCAAATCTAGGTTATTGGATGTATAGTATAAATTAAATTTATATTTAATTTGATTAAATATGAATTTAATTATGAGAAATTAATTAATAAAGATTAATTAATTAATTAATTAATTTTTGATATAAATTGATTTAAAGAGGAGAAATTATAATTTTAGGATGAGAACTCAAATTAAAAAAGTAAGGGCAAATTGGTCTTTTCACATGGTGACATGTGGCACCATGAGATGGTGACACATGGCATCATATGATCTTGCCACTTGTCTTCCTATGATGGAAGACCACATATCATGATTTAAATGGAGCTTGACACTTGGTTCCATAGGATTAAATCAAATAATAATAAGCAAGGGAGTTAGGGTTTGACCTAAGTCTATAAAGAGAAGTTATAGAGAAAAATTTAGCCCACCTCTCTTTTCTCTCTTATGTTGGACAGCAATATGCTCTCTTCCTCTCCTTTTCAATTTCTCAATTGATTCAAGAGAAAAACTAAGATTTCCTCTTGAATTAAATTACTATAAAGTGTTTCTAACACCCAATACATTCATACAACCTTCACAAAGCATAAACCCAATCTTATAATTGGTTGACAAGGCTTGAGAAGCCAATCTAGGGGCTGCCATTGCTACTTTAGTGTGTGCTTATGGTGGACAAACTAGAGGGACAACATTTGGGGTCCTAAGAATATCTTAAGAAGGCATCAATTGTGCATCAAGAGGTTAGTACCTAAAAATCCCTCTTTTAGTTAGGGTTTGATTGAATTAAATGTTAATTCATAATCTTTAATGGCAAATGAAATTTTAATGCATGCTAAAATATGTTTTGGTATGCAATTGGGCATTGGAAATTGATTAGGTTTATAAGACACTTTGTATGGTGCATGTAACCTTAGAAATAATTTTTGAAATTCAAGGTTCTAATTCCTAATAATCACGCTTCCACTCCTTCACAGGCATCACGCCATGATCGATTGTAGACTGACGATAGTCACTTTTGATTTTCCTGAGTATGCAGATGTAGTAATACACGGGGAGAGGCAGTTATTGCCATCCAACATCATTTCAGCTACACTTATTTGAAAGATGATTAGAAAGGGATGTGAAGCTTATCTAGCTCATGTGATAGACACCCAAGTGGGGAGCCCAGATCTCAATGATATCCCTACAGTATGTGATTTGCTGGATGTTTTTCCTGAGAATTTACTGGGATTGCCTCCGGAAAGAGAGGTGCAGTTTGAAATAGAGGTTATGCCTGGTGTGGATCCAATTTCCATCACTCCTTATAGGATGGCACCTGCTGAGTTGAAAGAGTTGAAGGTGCAATTACAGGAGTTGCTAGATAAGGGTTTCATCTGCCCTAGTGTGTTACCTTGGGGAGCATTAGTATTATTTGTGAAGAAGAAGAATGGTACTCCGTCATGCATAGACCACGCATGCTGAATCCTCTACCACGGATTGATGATCTATTTGATCAGCTGAAGGTTGCAGCTGTATTCTCTAAGATTGACTAGAGATCGGGCTATTATCAGTTGAGGGTGCAAGAGCAAAGTATAACTAAAACTGCCTTCAGGACTCGGTATGGCCACTATTGTTAGTTATGTGTGCCCTAGAGCATGCACTGATCTTGTAACTTGTAAATAACATTGTAAATATTACAATGGCAATGAACATTTCATTTAAATGTTATGTATGTTTAATACCATATTTATTTAAAATTGTCCATTAGCTATATGTTATGTGTTCTAATTGTATGAGATAAGAATATGAGTGGCAGAATACATGGTACATTTGTTATAAATCAGAGTTCACAGCTAAAGGATATTTTGGTGGGCACATTATATCTAAAGAGCTATCACCTCTTTTTATCTCCATTGATCAGTATGAGATACTGATGAATATGGAATGGTGAGCCTCATGCCATCTGATATGAGATATCAGGATATATACAGTGGACACGTATGAGATAAGTAGGTCGAACTTGTGACATTTAGATAACATGAACATGGTGTTTACTCGAGTCAATAAAATGTTATCTATGTCATACTAGTGCATATAATTCTTAGACCTGAGATTACACGGTTGTCTCTTATATGGGTGGTTTGAGTTTGATACCACTTACATATCTATACTATGTATGGATACTTTGGTGTGTGTTGGCTCAGATTAGTCATATGTTGGGACAGGTGTTCAGTCAAAAGGGGATCTGTAGCCTTGAGTAAACAGGGTTAAAAGTCCTATGTGGATTTGAGCTACTCTTGACAAGATTAAGTTCCTGGCCAGGACGGATGACTTTTTCAGGAAAGGTGTTTCTTGATGGTAAAGTCTCATATGTCAAGAATCAGATTTCAAATGAGTGCATAAGATTCCATAAAAGGGGTTTGACTCAACAATGACCCTAAATGGAATTGGGACATAATATGGAGGGATTTTAGTGCATGGTAACGTATGATCAAAGGTTCATTATTAAGATATTTCTTATTGCTAATTAGGTGGCTATGGCATGCTATGCTAGGTGTCAACCATAGTCTATGAGATGCCTAAAATGATTTAGGGAAATCATTTATGGTTTGGAAGAGTTCCAATGATATTAAAAGTTAATTTCATTTCTCATTGCCAATTAATAATGAGCTTAGTAAGTCACTCACCTACAAAAGTTAACCACCAAGTAAATTATGATTTAATTGATTAATTAAAGAGTTTAATTAATTAATTAAATAGATTTGGTTTGCAATAAGATTACAAAGTCCCTATCATGACTTGAAACTAAATTTGTATATTGGATGTATTATATAAATTGAATTTATATTTAAAGAGTTTAAATATGAATTCAATTGTGAGATTAATTAATGGAGATTAATTAATTAATTAATTTATATGTGATATAAATTAATTTGAGAGAGAAATTACAATTTTGGGTTGAGAACTCAAAATTCATTGCAAGGGCAAAATGGTAATTTTACAAGGTGCACATGGTACCATAAGATGGTGACACGTGTCACTCATAGATGTATGCCATTTGTCTTTCATGTGATGGAAGATGATTGTTGATGATTTAATCTTGTCTTGACAAGTGTCATAATGAGATTAAGACACATAAAAAGCTAGATTAAATTGGAGCTTGACATGTGGCACTCCATTAATGGGTTTTGTCTCTTGTATATAAATACAAGATAAGAAGAGTTGACTTCTTCTTCTTTCTTGTGACCTTGGACGGCAACCTCTCTCTCTCTTTCCTTCTTGTGTTTTTCCTCCATTGATGATAGAAAGAAAGCTTGTTTCTTTCTTGAATCAAAGACACTGGAAAAGGTTTCTAATTCAAATACATCCATAGAAATCACCTAAAGGAAATACCCTAATTGTTAGTGGTTGGTAAGCATCAAAGAGAGGACTTGGGCTGCCTAAGGTGATCTTGGTAGAAGCTTGTGGTGGACAAGCTAGAGGAGCAACAAGTGGTGCTCTAGGAGACTACCAAAGGGAGTAAGAAGTTTGATTCTGTGCCCCTTCAGGTTAGTTGTCTTTAAACCCTCTTTTAGTTAGAGTTTGCTAGGTTTAATTGTTAAACCCCAATCTTTAATGGCAAATGAATCACAAATGCATGTTAAAAGAGTGTTTTGACATGCTTTAGGGCAATAGATAAAGGCTAGGATCATAATACACTTGTATGTATGCATGAAACCCTAGATAAAATTTTTGAAATCCATCCTCTAAGGCCCTAACCACTCTTCCCAATGCTATCAATTGGTATCAGAGCCACTATATTTGCCATTAGGATTGATTATGGGACTTAATTGTGCGATTGGATGAGGTTTGGGGTGATTTAAATGAGATTTGAATTAAAAAAACCCTAAGAAAATCTTATTACCACAAGAAACACGGACTGGGCATGTGCCAGGCCACGGGCCGTGTTTCTGGGTTTGTGGCACACAAAATGGGCAGAGAGTTACACAGGCCAAGTTATAGATTAACACGAGCCGTGTTATTATGTTACACGGGCCGTGTAATTTAACGCCTCAGGCCATGTAAATGTTTCACGGGCTGTGTTATTGAACACGGGGAGTGTTTTACTTGGAAGGCCATGTTATGGTGGTTTTAGGGACTTTTATGAAATTGTTGTATAATTGATGACTCGAAATCATGCCTAGACCTAATTAAATAGTTTAATTAGGATTTCCAATCATGCAAATGAATTATGAAAATTGTTTTCATGAAAATTAAATTTGGAAAGGTCCCTTAATTTGAGATTAGTTTTGAATGAGATTCAAAATTGAGGTTTAAATTGGATATATGATATTCAATTTAATTATGCATGTATATTTATGTTTAAGTGTTAAATGTTAATATGCATGATGGATGATCATGGACAATGAAAGACCAATGTGATTGGATTTATTTCTTTTGTTCTTCTTTGGGATGTAATAATTAATTTTATTTATAGTGGCATGTAATATAAGTGTTATATTACATAGGATGTAATTTCATTTGTTTAAGGACTATAAGGTCCATATTCTTGTAAATTCACCTTGGTATGCCAAGGGTTACTTTGTAATTGAATTGCAAGAAGCATGAAGAGATCAAGAGCATTGGTGGGACCAGTGGGAGCACATCAAGATCAAGAGTTGATTTATGTACTCCGTCAGCATCTCTTGTAATAGAATAGATGAAATGCACCTAGGAAATGCCTTAATTCAATTCTTGGTGGCTCAGAATTGAATCCCTTAGAAAGTCCATGATCATACCATTTTATTTATTATCCATGTATGCATGAGATGTATATGAATGGATGCTTGTATGAGATATATGCATGCCAAATGGATAATGTGCAAAGTGAGACCTTAATAGTAATTAAGCCGACCACAAAATCTTCCAACAAATGATTAAGTTGGTAATGATATAATTATGGTAATTATATCATGGCTCTCCACTATGGCAATTAAATTTGAAAATTTTAGATACTTAGACTGTCGGCTATGGTTACATAGGGATGGTTTTCGTAATCTAAGAGATTTTCTAAATTTAATTGTTAAAGCATGTGATATTGTAACATCCTCACTTTAGCTAATCCGTACAGTCTACTATTCCGATAATCAATGTCGGTCCGGGCAGCTAGGAAGTTTGAAATTATAAATAGACTAGAGTGAGGAGTTATAAAGAAACCAAATAATGCTCATAAAAATCAAGGAAAATTTTAGAAACCAAATACACTAAGGTTAAACGAGCCGAAACCCCAGGGATGAGTAACCCGAAGGGGAAGTGACGGTCAAGGCCGTTAGCAACCCTAAACCCGGGGGAAAAATTATAAAATAATTTTTGGGACTCTAGAGAAGGGTCATTGAGATTCTTATGGAATTAGAATGCCAAGGAAATACTTAGAAAAGTTTTTCTATCGGTACACAATTTTGGCTCGTTAAGCCAAACGGAGGGCATTTTGGTCATTTCATCTTCAGAGATGATTTTTGGCCAACTTGTCTAGTTAAATAAATAATTTATATAACATAAAATATGAATAAATGTTGTTAAAAATTTAATTGCAATTAAATAGACAAGAAAAGAAGAGAAAATGAAAGAAAATGGAATTATGACATCATAATGATGTCATTAAGATTCTCTAAACCAATCCAATGTTGACACATGGCATAAGCTAACTTAAAAGAAACAAATTAGGCTGAAAAATGAAAAAAAATCAGAATCCTCTTTCTCTTCTTCTTCCTTGCCGTGACCTTCCCTCCATAGCCACCCATTTTCAAGCTTTTGAAAGCTTGATTTCCCTAGCTCTCACCCCACTAAACCCTATATTCCCAACACAAAAAAGTGTTCTTGCATCTTGGTGAGTCTTTTGGGAGCAAAAAGAAAAGGAAAACAAGAACTCTAGCAAGTGGGAAATCTCACTCCATTAGAGGTTTGTGACCTAACCATAGTTTTCACTTTAAATTCATGTTAATGACTAAGAATGAGTGCAATTTACAAAGAAAATTTGTTGAATATCATTTGTATGCCAACCCATAATTTTGGCAGCCTTAGTTAGGTAAGAGGGTAATGATTTTTTTGGAGCTAAAAGGGTAGTGTGGCTGCCCACAATATGTATTTCTTAAGTGGATTGATGAAATGCAATGATAATGCATGATTTGTAATGTTTGAGTTAGGGTTTGGGGTGAAAAATGAGACTTTAATCATGTGATAATGAAAGTAGGTTTTAATGGTCAATTAGTGACCATTTGGTTCTGTTTAAATAAAAAATGAAGTAAATTGTATAGTGGGATTGGAGTTTGGTGTGGCTGCCCTTGGTGACCTGCAGGACTGGGCATGAGTCCAGCAGGTTTGGATAGCAATAACATGAATTGTAGAGGTTCAATTGATGCAAGGCCAATTAGACATGAAACTAGACACATAATGACACAATTTTGGTGAAGAAACCATGCCCAGAAAACCAAATCGAGTTGACCAAAAGATTGCCCTAATCTGGGTGACCTGCATTCTGCCTGGACAAAATGACCAAATGAACAGTGTTTAGTCATTTGGCCATAGCTCAGTGTAGAAAGGTCCAATTGACCTGACATTTTACCAACAATAAGCTGAGATATAGACCTATAACTTTCATGAAGAAACCTAACCCAAATTATGACCACAACATATTCAAAAAGTAAGTTGCAGTCACTACTCCTAACACTGTAGATTTGGTCAGTCCAGAAATTCTGGAAAAAAATTCAATCCGGCCAGTTGTGGTTTTTGGGCCATAACTTGAGCTACAAAACTCCAAATGGAGTGATTCAAAAAAGGAAATGCAACTAGACAAAATAAGGAACAACTTTCATGTTGATCATTTTGCCAAATTCCTACTGAAAAAATGACTAATGGAATAGTGAACCCAAAGCTTGAAAACTAAAAATTCTTTCCAATTAACATTAAGCTTAGGAATGGTATTGGCAACCAATACCAACAAATTTAAAATACAAAATGTGGTATGTTGATGATACTTAAACTAATATACCTATTGTCAATGCAAAAGTCAACATTTTAGTTGACCAATGAAATAAATAATAGCCATAAAATTTCAATTTCAAGGAATTACATAAATTAAAAGTGTTAAATGCCCTAGTAGGCCTAATGTGATTGGTTTGGATAGGTTGGCATGCCAATAGGGTTCTATTAGCAGTATTGCATATGGCTTCATGCCATTATGTGTTTCATGGCTTCCCATGCCATTCTGTGACATAATAGCCTTTGGCTATGTTATTTGAATTGTGACACTCTGGTTTTATCCCTGATAATTATTACAGCTTATTAGCTGTTCTGTTACACACAGTTAGACACAATGTGACCGATGGTGTGATGGTCCGAGGTACTTAGTACCCAGTGCCAGTTTACCCATTTATCCAATCCAGTCAACTAGTATGGGTTACTCAGGCAATGATAATAAATTTTTACCAAATTTTTAATCAAATAATACTGCAAATAATATCAGAAATTAAGTCTACCCAAAAATGTAAACATACATTCTGCATACTTATTTTTATTTTTATTTTATTTTATTTTATATTGTCACCACTAAGCAGAATTGCTTAGCGCGTCGCTTTTGCCACGCGCAGGTACTGGAGACCTAGCTGGGGAGCCCAGCCGACATCAGACCGGGTGAGCCTTCAAATCTGCATCCGGAGTCCAGAGTCACCTCACATCTGCAGTGCATATGGTAGGACATTAGGACTTTGGGGTAGCACTTGTATTTTGTATTTTGTATTAGTTTTGGATTGTAACTATAAACTCTTGAAATTATTAATGATGTAAATATATAAAATTTTATGTTATTGAAATTTTCTGTATAATGTATGTTGATAAATGAAATGTTGAGAAATATTTATGAATGAGCTTCCAGTGATGAAGTGAACAGAAAAGTTTTGAAAATAGTATTGAGATTTTGAGATTGAGTTGAGATATGTGTGTATAATGGAGTTTGGATTTGGAAATTATATTGGAAGTGTTTTTAAACAGGTTCAGAAGAACTGTTTTTTCAATTTATAGCTGGCACTCTGCCGGATTTTCTATAAAATTTACGGAAAAATTCAACTTTATCAAAAATTGGAAATAAATGAATTAAAAGGGATAAATTGTAATTGAAACATTAATTGGTGTTCCAGCACACTGAGTGGCATAACTTGCTCGGCTACACTGTAGACGGGTAAGGGGTGTCACATTTAGTGGTATCAGAGCATCGGTTTAGGCGTTTCTGGGCCTAGATAGAGTGCATACCATTGCATTGCATTTGTAAGTGTTGAGGTGACACTGATGCAGATCTGTTTATTTTCTTATTTTGAATAGGATATGGATCCTGCTTCGCAAAGAGTAGTTGATGAAGAGGTGGAGAGTCGTGCTCCACTAAGGGCTGAATCAAAGGTGGGAGAATCTACTCCACCAAAGAAATGAGGCACTGCCCAACCTCGCTTGCTCTATTTCAAAGAAATGATTGAATTCTACCAAAGAAATGATGGGGGCAATTCCACCACCACAACCACAGCCACAACCTCCACCAAAGACCACGTAAGTCCCATATGGAGAAACTACGGAAACATGGGGCTGTGGATTTCTTTGGGAAGAGGGAGGATGATCCCATGACCATAGAAAACTGGTTGGATAGAACCATCAGAGTGCTGAAACAGCTTAACTGCACCCCCGAGCAGAACCTGGAGGGTGCTGTGTCCCTACTTCAGGATGATGCATATCAGTGGTGGGACACAGTAACCAGTGAGGTGCAACCTGAACGGATCACCTGGAAATTCTTCCTCACAAAGTTCAGAAAGAAATATGTTAGCAAAGTGTATTTAGAAGAGCAAAGAAGGGAATTTATCAGTTTGAGACAGAGGCAATTGTCAGTGGTTGAGTATGAGCGTGTGTTTGTCAGACTGAGCCGATGTGGGAGGGAGATAGTCCCTACAGAGGCAGAGAGGTGCTGAAGGCTTGAAGAAGGACTTAATGATAATATCAAAGTCATGATCATGGCATTGAAAATCACAGATTTTGCTAAACTAGTAGATGCTGCATTAAAAGTGGAAAGAGTATGAATCAATGAACAAAATAGAAGGAAAAGACAGCAGAAGAGGGGTCCGGGTCAGTCCAGTGCATTTTTTGCTCCCAGTAAGAAGAGTAAGGGTCCTCCTGCTCAGAGTTCAGGACCACCACAGTGGTCGTGGTCACCTCGGGGCCTGCACCACGCTTCACACCTAGGAGAGGCCAGTCCACACCATCAGTGGGCAGCTCTCCAGGGACGGTGTTTAGAGGACCAGCCCCAGCATCTTCTGCCTGTCCATACTGCCAAAAGTGGCATAAGGGGGATTGTTGGCGAGTGATCGGTGTATGCTTAGGGTGTGGATCTACAGAACATCAAATCAAGAATTGTCCAAAGAGGACTACTACAGTTGCTCCAACACAAGCTGATAGACCAGCTCCTGCACCACAAAGGGGTAGGAAGCCCGGTAAATCTGAGGTAGCTGGTCCATCACTGAGGCCTGCATCCGAGTCAGCTAAGAGGCCAGAGACTAGAATACCAGCCAGGGCCTATGCCATCAGAGCTCAGGAGGAGTAAGATGCCCCAGATGTCATCAGGGGTATGTTTTCCCTCTACAACACTTCTGTGCATGCATTGGTGGATCCAGGATACACTCATTCCTACATTTGCATCAAACTACCCATAGAGAGGGGAGTTCCAGTAGAGGAGAGTGATCAAGACATTCTGGTCACAAATACTAGGCCACAGTATGGTAGTGAATAAGGTGTATAAAGGTTGCCCATTGAGGATTCAGGGATATGAATTCTCGGTAGACCTAATTGAATTGCCCTTCCACGAGTTTGACGTGATTTTGGGAATAGACTGGTTATCACGTCATTAGGCAATAGTTGATTGCAAATTGAAGAGGATTTCTCTGAAAACTTCTGAGGGTAATGAGATTACTGTTGTGGGTGAAAAGACAGATTTCCTGTCCAATGTTATCTCAGCCACAGTTGCAAGAAGATTGATGAGAAAAGGGTGTGAAGCTTACCTAGCACATGTGGTTGATACTAGGCAAGCTAAGCCAAACTTGTGTGATAGACCCACAGTAAGAGACTTCCCAGATGTATTTCCTGAAGAATTGCCTGGTTTACCACCAAAAAGGGAAGTCGAGTTTGCTATTGAGGTAATGCCGAGTACAACACTAATTTCTATTGCTCCTTATAGGATGGCACCCACTGAATTGAAGGAGTTGAAAATTCAGTTGCAAGAGTTACTTGATAAGGGATTCATACACCCCAGTGTGTCACCATGGGGAGCTCCGGTGCTGTTTGTAAAGAAAAAGGATGGAACTTTGAGATTGTGTATTGATTACCGGCAGTTGAACAAAGTAGCTGTGAAGAATAAATATCCGTTGCCCAAAATTGATGATCTGTTTGATCAGTTGAAGGGAGCCGATGCATTTTCAAAAATTGATCTCAGATTAGGGTATCATCAGTTGAGGGTAAAGGACGCAGATGTGTCAAAAACTGCATTCAGAACCCAGTATGGGCACTATGAATTTTTAGTGATGCCGTTTGGGTTAACAAATGCACCAGCAGCATTTATGGACCTTATGAACCGTATCTTCCATCCATATCTAGATTGGTTTGTAGTGGTCTTTATTGATGATATTCTGGTGTATTCTAAGACCAGGGAAGAACATGATGAATATTTGAGGATTGTTCTGCAAACCCTGCGAGAAAAGAAGCTGTATGCTAAGCTGTCCAAGTGTGACTTCTGGATGAGTGAAATCTCTTTCCTTGGACACATAATATCAGCAGAAGGGATTAGAGTGGATCCCAAAAAGATAGAAGCAGTGATGGAATGGAAGCCTCCTAGAAATACAACTGAGGTCAGAAGTTTCTTGGGGCTAGTTGGGTATTACAGAAGATTTGTGAAGGGGTTCTCTCTTATAGCTGCTCTAATGACCAAGTTGTTGCACAAGAATGTGAAATTTGGCTGGAACGACAAGTGCCAAGCCAGTTTTGAGAGGCTGAAGGCTATGTTGACAGAAGCACTAGTGTGAACACAGCCAGTGTCAAGAAAAGACTTTGTGGTCTACAGTGATGCCTCACATAATGGGCTAGGGTGTGTATTGATGCAAGAGGGGAAAGTGGTCGCCTATGCTTCTAGGCAGTTAAGGCCACATGAACAGAACTACCCTACTCATGACCTGAAGTTAGCAGCAATTATCTTCGCACTGAAGATATGGAGGCATTATTTATATGGTGAGAAATATTACATCTATACAGACCACAAGAGTCTAAAATATTTGCCAACCCAGAAGGAGCTCAATCTTAGACAGAGGCGATGGATTGAGTTCCTAAAGGATTATGATTGTGTGATAGATTATCATCCTGGGAAGGCAAATGTAGTTGCTGATGCCTTGAGCAGAAAATCCATCATAGCTTTAAGATCACTCAATGCCTGTCTATCCTTAGCTTAAGATGGAGCTATTTTGGCTGAGTTGCAAGTGAGGCCAAACCTGCTACAGCAGATACAAGATGGGCAGAGGGTAGATGAAAAATTAATAGCCATTGTGGGTAAAATTCCAGAGGGAAAGGAAACTGAATATGAGGTGAAAGCAAATGGGTGTCTGTACTATAGAGGAAGAGTATGTGTACTAGATGATGGGGAATTGAAGACTAGTATTCTGAAAGAAGCACACACTAGTGTTTATGCTATGCACCCGGGAAGCACGAAAATGTATAATAATTTGAAGCCTCATTATTGGTGGCCTGGTATGAAGAAGGATATAGCTGACTATGTGACTAAGTGTTTGACATGTCAGCAAGTTAAAGCAGAACATCAAGTTCCATCAGGATTGCTACAGCCTATAAGCATACCTGAATGGAAATGGGACCGGGTCACTATGGATTTTGTTAGTGGTCTACCTCTCACCCAAAAGAAGCATGATGCAGTGTGGGTGATAGTGGATAGATTGACGAAGTCAGCACATTTTCTGCTAGTTAGGACTAACTACTCACTGGAGAAGCTAGCAGAATTGTATATAAGTGAGATAGTTAGACTGCATGGAATCCCACTTTCCATCATATCTGACCGAGACCCAAGGTTTACATCGAGATTCTGGAAAAAGTTACAAGAAGCCTTGGGCACACAACTCCATTTTAGCATGACTTTTCATCCCCAGATGGATGGACAGTCAGAATGAGTAATCCAAGTAAACCTAAGAACTACTTGAATTTTCATAGTTAATAAATTGAAATGATAGTAATAATGTGAATTATGTGATAGATCCTGGAGGATATGCTAAGGAGTTATGTCATTGAGTTTGAGGGGAGTTGGGATAGATACCTCCCACTAGCAGAATTCGCATATAACAATAGCTACCAAGCTAGCATTCAAATAGCTCCATATGAAGCATTGTATGGGAGGAAATATAGAACCCCAGTGTGTTGGACTGAATTGGGTGCAGATAAGCTGGTAGGACCAGACCTGGTGAAACAGACTGAGGAGAAAGTGAAGATAATCAAAGCTAACTTGAAGATTGCCTAAGATAGACAGAAATCTTATGCCCACTTGAAGAGAAAAGAGATAGAGTATGCAGTTGGCGATAAAGTGTTTCTCAAAGTCTCACTGTGGAAGAAAGTACTAAGGTTTGGGAGAAAGGGTAAGTTAAGCCCTAGGTTCATTGGCCCATATGAAGTTATTGAATGTGTGGGACCAGTGGCCTATCGACTAGCTTTACCACCAAAACTGGATAAAATTCATAATGTATTCCATGTTTCCATGCTGAGAAGATATCGCTCAGACCCTTCACATGTCATTTCCATGGAAGAGATTGAAATCCAACCGGACTTGACATATACAGAAGAACCTATACAGATCCTAGCTCGGGAAGTGAAGGAACTGAGAAATAAACAAATTCCACTAGTGAAAGTGCTTTGGAGGCACCACAACACTGAAGAGGCAACTTGGGAAAGTGAAGAGATGATGAGGCAACAGTTCCCTCAACTGTTTGCATCAAGTAAATTTCGAGGACGAAATTTTTTATTAGAGGGGAAGAGTTGTAACATCCTCACTTTAGCTAATCCGTACAGTCTACTGTTCCGGTGACCAATGTCGGTCCAGGCAGCAAGAATGTTTGAAATTATAAATAAACTAAAGTGAGGAGTTATAAAGAAACTAAATAATGCTCATAAAAATCAAGGAAAAATTTTAAAAACCAAATACACTAAGGTTAAACGAGCCGAAACTCCAGGGATGAGTAACCTGAAGGGGAAGTGACGGTGAAGGCCGTTAGCAATCCTAGACCAGGGGAAAAATTTATAAAACAATTTTTGGGACTCCAGAGAAGGGTCATTGAGATTCTTATGGTATTAGAATGCCAAGGAAATACTTAGAAAAATTTTTCTATCGGTACACACAATTTTGGCTCGTTAAGCCAAATGGAGGGCATTTTTGTCATTTCGTCTTCAGAGATGATTTTTGGCCAACTTGTCCAGTTAAATAAATAATTTATACAACATAAAATATGAATAAATATTGTTAAAAATTTAATTGCAATTAAATAGACAAGAAAAGAAGAGAAAATGAAAGAAAATGGAATTATGACATCATAATGATGTCATTAAGATTCTTTCAACCAATCCAATGTTGACACATGGCATAAGCTTACTTAAAAGAAACAAATTAGGCTGAAAAATGAAAAAAAATCAGAATCCTCTTTCTCTTCTTCTTCCTTGCTGTGACCTTCCCTCCATAGCCACCCATTTTCAAGCTTTTGAAAGCTTGATTTCCCTAGCTCTCACCCTATTAAATCCTATATTCCCAACACCTATAATTTAAAATATAGTACAATATATATGAAAAAATATACATAAATTAATTTGAAATCAAAATAATCATCAAAATACAACACTCAAAATATTCATCCAATCAAATAAATCATTTTTGTATAAATGACTGGGATCAAAAAATTCAATTTATATAATCTTGACTATCCATTTAATTATTCCCAACAAAATCAATTATACATAAACCATAATTAAAATCATCATTCCTTACTATCTATAGTGAGATATAAACAATATATTAATCCCATTTTAGTGCATAAATCACATACATACCCGATTCAAAGTCAATCTCAATATCCAATAATTTTTATGCTCATCATAATTCAAATCATAAATTTGAAACACAAAAAAGTATTCTTGCATCTTGGTGAGTATTTTGGGAGCAAAAAGAAAAGGAAAACAAGAACTCTAGCAAGTGGGAAATCTCACTCAATTAGAGGTTTGTGACCTAACCATAGTTTTCCCTTTAAATTCATGTTAAGGACTAAGAATGAGTGCAATTTACAAAGAAAATTTATTGAATATCATTTTTATGCCAACCCATAATTTTGGCAGCCTTGGTTAGGGTAAGATGGTGATGATTTTTGTGGAGTTAAAAGGATAGTGTGGCTGCCCACAATATGTATTTCTTAAGTGGATTGATGAAATGCAATGATAATGCATGATTTATAATGTTTGAGTTAGGGTTGTAACACCCCTATGTTCAGTAGTGCGTTCTACTGTTCCGGTGACCAGTGTTGTCCGGACAGCTAGGATGCCTAGAACTACACTTCGATATGAGTGAGGAGACATAAAATAATGAAATGCAAGAAAAGAAAATACAAGAAAAATAAAAGAAAAATAATAGCAAAGAAATGTAACCAAGTTAAGCGAGCCGAGAACCCTAGCGATGGGTGACCGCACTGGGAAGTCACAGCGTGGACCGTTGACTAGCCCTGGAATGCGAGGAACCCTAGAAAATATTTTTAGGACTTAAATAGACCCCTATTGAAGTATAAATATCATTAGAAATATCAAAGAAAAACTAATTAATTAGTACAAAGAAAAGTTAGAAATCGAAAAACGGACAAAACCCGGTGTTACAGAAAAATCGGGAATGCAACCCGAACAGGGGCATTGTGGTCATTTGACACCCTGAGTTGTCTTTTGACTTAAATGTCCATTAAAAATACATGATATTACACTTGGAAAATGTCATGAAAAATTAAATTGGTGGTACATAAATTAAATAGCAAAAGTAAGGGGTTAAATGTGAGAATTTGTGAATTTAAGATTAAATAAGTATTAAACTTCACTTAGTGGTCCACTAACTCCCTTAAGTCGACCATTAACCTTCATTTTGGACAGAAATAATCCATCTTCTTCAACCTCCCAAAGTCCAGCCGAAATACTCTTGAAAGAATCCTCCATGGCCAAAGCTTCCAAGCTCCATGCAAGCTCCATTCTCCCATCTCCAAGCCATTTTTCCACTTGATTCCTTCACAAAAGTTGTTCTACACCACTTGGGCAGTAGATAGGCAGCAAGAAGACCAAGTTTTGGTGAAGTTTTGAAGAGTTTCCAAAGTGGTAAGTAGGTATTTTTGATGCTTGCTTCATTAAAGTTTGTGAGGAGGTTATGGGTACTTGAATTGTAAAAAGAATTTTGGAGTTTGATGTTCTAAGGGAGATGTTTATTTTTGGCAGCCATGGAAACTCCTTAAAGGCAGTTTATTTGTGCTTGTAAATGGTGAATTAAATGATTGATTAAATGTCTATTGTATAGGAAATTGTTTGGGTGATGTATACTTAGTATATGTAAATGTAAAATGAGATTTAAAGCTTGGAAAGTAATGGAATGTAAGTGTACCATTGTGGCAGTTTGTTAGCTCTTGAAGAATGCTGGAATTCATGCTTGGTTTATGGAATAATGATGTTAAAATGTGTTGGTTGTTATGGCAGTTTGAGTGTGTGTAAGGTGGTATGAAGTGGGACATGTAAATGAGCATAAAAAGGTGATTGAATTGTTGTAAATTAGATTGAAAAATTCTGCACTTGTTGGTGTATGTTGAATGTAATTGTAAGCTGCCAAAATGACCTATAATGTGTTGTGAATTATGTTTAGGTTGTGGTAAAACCATAATTGGTTTGAAGGTTAAGTTTGGTGAGTGTTAAAAGTGATGCTTGATGTGTATGCAAGAATTTCAATAAGGCAGTTTGAGTTTTAGGCCTATAACTTTAAGTGTGTGGCTCCGATTAGTATGAGACCAATTGGAGGTGAAACTAGGCACAAAATGTGCCAACTTTCATGAAGAAAGCTTGGCAAAATTCTGCTTGCAAGGTAGCTTGAAAAATGACTAAATCTGGATTAAGTGCAAATAAGGCCTGAAAATTGACCATTTGGGCAGCAGTTAGTATTTAGGCCATAACTCACACAAAACAGGTCCAATTGACCTAAACTTTTAACCATGAATAGTTAAGACCCATACCTACAAGTCTTATGAAGACACCAAAGCCCAGAAATGACCATAAGCAAGTCAAACAGCTTGCACAAGTTCGGGTCCAAAAACTGGCCGAACCTAAAATGACCTAAAGTGACCTAAAATGACCAATGTTGGTGCAATTTGACCAGCAATAGTAAAATGACCATAACTTGGTCTATATAAGTCAGAATGATCTGAAATTTTGCCCCGCGTTCCATAAGACATAGATCTACAAGTTTGTAGTTTTGACCGAAACTCGAAAACCGAGGGAACCAGGTCGTCCGGCTAGGTCAAACTAGTATACCGGAATCCGAGAAATTGCACTAAAGTGCACTATACATGGAAATGAATTGGGTAACATGTACCAACACTAAAAGACTATCGAATGTGACATGTTAGTAACATTAAAACCTAATTTACCTAGAATGCATCGAGGGGTCGACATATTAGGTTGATTAAGCAAATAATAGCATTCAGTGAATTATTTATCAAACATTATCGTTAGAGACAGTTTAATTAAGTACTGAAACACTTCAAATTGTGTTTCTCAGTTAGCAAAGACTCAGGGAAGGGGAAGGAAACACTGAGTCAGAGCCAAGAGACAGTTATCAGAGGTTTGTGCACAACTAGTTTTTAACTGATTTTGTTCTGAATATTTTATATGATTAAATGACATATTTTTTTATGAACTATGTTTAACAGGCATTTGATTTAATTCAATGATTATTGAAATTGCTATAGTATGTATGAATTTATCTTTGTGAAATGGTATTTCCACAAGTATTAAGCATTGTTATGGATTGAATAAATTATGTTTCGGAAAATTGTGATATAACATGTTTTGAATTGTGATGGTAATTTTCATGGAAAAATGCAAATTTATGATTTGAATTGTGATGAGCATAAAAATTATTGGATATTGGAATTGACTTTGAATCGAATTATATTGTGATTTATGCTCACTAAAAGGATTGTGATATTATTTTATGTCTCACTATAGATGCTTGACTAGGTTATTACCCGTCTCTCTCATTTGTTGAGAAGACAATGGAGTTAGTTATGTTTTGATTACCATGGAACGTGCACAGGCTTAGATTTTCCTCTGATTTGAGGTTAGATCTAAGTTTATTTTATCATTATGGCCCTTGCAGAAGATTCATTATTGTGATGGTACTGTGCACGATGATTCGACCTCCCCGACCATAGGGAGTTAGAATCTGATTCGACCTCCCCGACCATAGGGAGTTAGAATCACATCGAATATGGCCCTTTCGGATTAGTCTTGCATAGTTAGTGAGATAAAGATTGATTTTTGAGACACAACATGGTTTTTGAGATACAGCTTAATTTTTGAGATACAGAATGGCTTTTGAATGGTAAGAAAGTGTGATTTCAATTATGGTTTATGTATAATTGATTTTGTTGGAATTACTTAAACGGATATTCATGATTTGATAAATTGAATTTTGTGATCAAAGTCATTTAGACAAATGATTTATATTATTGGCAAATGAATATTTTGAATTGTGGAATTTGATGAGTATTCAGATTTCTAAATTATTTACTGTAAATTTTGTCAATGTATATTGTATTATGTTTTAAATTATAAGTTGTGCACCACTGAGTTCACCACTCAGCGATAGCTTTGTATGCTGTCGCAGGTAAGAAGAGCATAGAGCAGTGAGTAAATTTCTTGAAGATACATTCAGATCAGCTCCAGGTATATCATAGATATACCCATGTACATAGATTTTGATGTTTGCATGTAATAATATGTATGTAAATTATTTGAGCAGTTGTATAAAAACTCTTGTAAAACATTTTGGTATGTAATTAAATGTAAATTATTGTAAATATAAAGTTGAGATTTCATTTACTTGAATAGTTTGGTATTATAAATTTTGAGTCTTGAAATGAATGAAATATTTCTTTATGATGGGACTAGTTTGAAAATGAATTGATTGTGTATTGAGAATTGAATTGTGAATTGAATTGAAGTTACTGAAGTTGTATTTGAGAAAACATATTGGGAGCATTTTTCTTTGCAGATTGAAGAACTGTTTTCTCAAAATACAGTAGCACTTTGCGAAATTTTGAAAAATTTTATAACACGATTTTAATCGATGATTTAAATTTCATGAAAATTGTTTTAAAATCCCTTGTAGTATATCTAATGGGTTATCGGTAGGTAAATACGGTAATTCATTAGGTGTACTACGGGATCATGTTACATCTTACAGGGGAGTAGGGTGTGCCATGTTTTGTGGTATCAGAGCAATGGTTTTAAAGTAAATTTTGAACTGTGAATTTGAAATCTTTTTGTCAGAACTACAACTGCTCAAATGTTTGATACATATAGTACATTTACATCATAAATATGAACTAATGGAGAGGAATCTCCTTATGTTGGTTGTACAGGAATAGAAAATCCTATGAAAAGATATGGAAGAGAAGAATGAGACATTAGAACAGTCCGTGATGGCAGAAGTACAAGTTGAGGCCCCAACTACACAAAGTGCCGAAGGCAGTACTCGCTTTACTCTACAAATTATCGCACAAATGGCCCAAAGAATGGCCACTTTCTTCCAACAAATGGCTGATAATCTGTCAGCCCAAGCCCAAGTACAGACCCAACCCCCACAAGGGCAGTGTGAAATGGAAAGGAGGGAGAAACCTATGGGTCAGAGCTCGAACAGTAATTTGAGAAAGAGAAAAGAATTTGAGGAACCCCGAGCTCAGGGATACGATAGAGATGGATCATTAAGACAGAGACCACCAAGGTCCAGTCGTCGAACAACTAGAAGTTCCTACCCTTCCCGCCTATGTGAAACTTGTAGAAGATATCATGGTGGGATATGTTATAAGGCCTCTGGAGCCTGCTACAATTGTGGAAAACTTGGACACTTTGCTAAAGATTGTACTAAACTACCTCGATCTGCTCTCCGGAGTTCACAGACCGTTAGTCAGAGTCAAGATAGAAATAGAGTTGGTACTCCTCACCACTATAACACAGTGAATCAACCCGAATATGGTAGCACACCAGTCAGAGCGTCCACTATGCGCCAAGGGGAAAGAGCAGAAACTTCAGATGTAGCTGCTGGTAAGTTCTTAATTTTTGAAAGAAACAATTAGTTATTATTTGATCCCAGCACTACTTAGTTGTGTGTTAGTGTCAGAACTATATATTCTGTTGTCATTCCTTTACATGGGAACGAATTTTGATGTATTAGTGACTAGTCCTTTAAGATAATAACTATAATAACAAGTATGATTGACATTAATTTTTGAAGAATTGCTAGCTAAAAGTATTTTCTAACATACCATAAATTATAAGGCTAATTGGCAAGTCTACTTAATGTGAGGCGAGAGGACCTAAAAGTAAGTTACAGTAATAGAATTGCTCTAGATGAGGGCAAAAGATGCTACTGTTAGTAATAAGTAATGGATATTGTAATCAGAATCGGTTTAGGATATTAGTGGATTCGAGAAAGATAAGATGTTAGAAAACCTAGTCCATGAGGTTATAACGTAGTGACTATATAATGTTCTCAATGTTTGTATTGTAAGCTGCAGACATGCATCGACACGGGATTATTGTGTAGAGCTACGTGCTTCCTTGTGGTATAATAAATTAAGAATAATCGTAAGTAATCTATAAATTGATACAGTTGCACCCGAATAGAGTACTATTACTGGAAATAAATGTGAAAATTCTAGTAAGAAATTTAAAACTTCAGAACTAGCCTATCAAACGACTATACTTGTAAGGTAGCTAGAGTCAGTGACTCAGTTATATTAATGTGAATTACCTGTACCCCAGTAATTGCTATAAGCTTAGAGATATCAGTACAACTTATCATCCTCAGATGGATGGACAATTGAAACAAGTGATTAAGGTAAATTTTGAAATTCGTTGAGTTCTATAAATAATGAAATGAAATGATAATAATAACCTGTAAAATGTAATAAACCCTCGAGAATATACTGAGAACTTGTGTCATTGAATCCGAGGGGTGATGAGACAGATACATCCCACTAACAGAATTTGTATACATTAATAAGTGTCAAGCTAGCATACAAATGGCACCCTATGAAACATTGTAAGGGAATGAATAACTATGGATTTTGTGATGAAACTCTCGAGGACACAGAATAGTCAAGACACAGTATAGGTCATAGTTGACAGACTAACCAAGTCTGCTCACTTTTTGCCAGTCTGAATGGACTATAGCCTGGAAAGATTGGCTAGATTGTACATAAGTGAGATTGTAAAATTGCATGGAGTGCCAGTATTGATTGTATCTGACAGAGATCCTAGGTTCACTTCTAGATTCTGGGGTAGTCTTCAGAGAGCCCTAAGAACTAGATTGAACTTCAAAGACAGATTCCACCCACTGCATGATGGCCACCGAGAGGGTTATTCAGATATTGGAGGATATGCTATGGGCTTGTGTGATTGAATTTGAAGGTAGTTGGGATACACACTTGCCTTTGATTGAGTTTGCTTATAACAACAGCTACCAATCAAGCATTGGGATGCCTCCATATGAAGCTTTGTATGGCAGAAAGTGCAGAACTCCCCTATGTTGGGATGAAGTTGGTGAAAGAAAGATGATAGGGCCAAAAAAAATTGTTCAGCAGACATAGGAAAAGATCAGATTGATCAGAGATAGACTCAAGGCCGCATTAGACCGCCAGAAGTCCTATGTTGATATGAAAAGAAGAGATATTGAATATGCAGTGGGTGATAAAGTATTCCTCAAAGTTTCTCCTTGGAAGAGGATTATGAGATTTGGCAGAAAAGGGAAACTGAGTCCTCGTTTCATTGGACCATATGAGGTTCTGAAAAGAGTGGGTCCCTTGGCATATCGGTTGGCATTACCTCCAGAGTTAGCAAGGATACACAATGTCTTCCATGTGTCCATGTTAAGGAGGTACAGATTAGACCCATCTCATATACTATCAGTTGAAGAGATTGAAGTAAATCCAGACCTCTCATATGAGGAAGAACCCATAGAAATTCTGACTTATGATGTGAAGCAGCTGAGGAACAAACAGATACACTTGGTTAAAGTGCTGTGGAACCATCATTCAGGCCAGGAAGCTACTTCGGAACGTGAAGAGGATATGAGGAGACAGACCCACACTGCTCGTGAGACTAATTCTGTGTAAAATTTGAGACGAAATTTATTTAAGGGGGAGAATTGTAACACCCTATGTTCGATGAGTGCTCATCATTCCGGTGACCAGTGTTGTCCGGACAGCTAGGATGCCTAGAACTACACTTCGATATGAGTGAGGAGACATAAAATAATGAAATGCAAGAAAAGAAAATACAAGAAAAATAAAAGAAAAATAATAGCAAAGAAATGTAACCAAGTTAAGCGAGCCGAGAACCCTAGCGATGGGTGACCACACCGGGAAGTCACAGCGTGGACCGTTGACTAGCCCTGGAATGCGGGGAACCCTGGAAAATATTTTTAGGACTTAAATAGACCCCTATTGAAGTATAAATATCATTAGAAATATCAAAGAAAAACTAATTAATTAGTACAAAGAAAAGTTAGAAATCGAAAACTGACAAAACCCTTGTTACGTAAAAATTGGGAATACAACCCGAACAGGGACATTGTGGTCATTTGACACCCCGAGTTGTCTTTTGACTTAAATGTCCATTAAAAATACATGATATTACACTTGGAAAATGTCATGAAAAATTAAATTGGTGGTACATAAATTAAATAGCAAAAGTAAGGGGTTAAATGTGAGAATTTGTGAATTTAAGATTAAATAAGTATTAAACTTCACTTAGTGGTCCACTAACTCCCTTAAGTGGACCATTAACCTTCATTTTGGACAGAAATAATCCATCTTCTTCAACCTCCCAAAGTCCAGCCGAAATACTCTTGAAAGAATCCTCCATGGCCAAAGCTTCCAAGCTCCATGCAAGCTCCATTCTCCCATCTCCAAGCCATTTTTCCACTTGATTCCTTCACAAAAGTTGTTCTACACCACATGGGCAGTAGATAGGCAGCAAGAAGACCAAGTTTTGGTGAAGTTTTGAAGAGTTTCCAAAGTGGTAAGTAGGTATTTTTGATGCTTGCTTCATTAAAGTTTGTGAGGAGGTTATGGGTACTTGAATTGTGAAAAGTATTTTGGAGTTTGATGTTCTAAGGGAGATGTTTATTTTTGGCAGCCATGGAAACTCCTTAAAGGCAGTTTATTTGTGCTTGTAAATGGTGAATTAAATGATTGATTAAATGTCTATTGTATAGGAAATTGTTTGGGTGATGTATACTTAGTATATGTAAATGTAAAATGAGATTTAAAGCTTGGAAAGTAATGGAATGTAAGTGTACCATTGTGGCAGTTTGTTAGCTCTTGAAGAATGCTGGAATTCATGCTTGGTTTATGGAATAATGATGTTAAAATGTGTTGGTTGTTATGGCAGTTTGAGTGTGTGTAAGGTGGTATGAAGTGGGACATGTAAATGAGCATAAAAAGGTGATTGAATTGTTGTAAATTAGATTGAAAAATTCTGCACTTGTTGGTGTATGTTGAATGTAATTGTAAGCTGCCAAAATGACCTATAATGTGTTGTGAATTATGTTTAGATTGTGGTACAACCATAATTGGTTTGAAGGTTAAGTTTGGTGAGTGTTAAAAGTGATGCTTGATGTGTATGCAAGAATTTCAATAAGGCAGTTTGAGTTTTAGGCCTATAACTTTAAGTGTGTGGCTCCGATTAGTATGAGACCAATTGGAAGTGAAACTAGGCACAAAATGTGCCAACTTTCATGAAGAAAGCTTGGCAAAATTCTGCTTGCAAGGTAGCTTGAAAAATGACCAAATCTGGATTAAGTGCAAATAAGGCCTGAAAATTGACCATTTGGGCAGCAGTTAGTGTTTAGGCCATAACTCACTCAAAACAGGTCCAATTGACCTAAAATGTTAACCATGAATAGTTAAGACCCATACCTACAAGTCTTATGAAGACACCAAGGCCCAGAAATGACCATAAGCAAGTCAAACAGCTTGCACAAGTTCGGGTCCAAAAACTGGCCGAACCTAAAATGACCTAAAGTGACCTAAAATGACCAATGTTGGTGCAATTTGACCAGCAATAGTAAAATGACCATAACTTGGTCTATATAAGTCAGAATGATCTGAAATTTTGCCCCACGTTCCATAAGACATAGATCTACAAGTTTGTAGTTTTGACCGAAACCCAAAAACCGAGGGAACTAGGTCGTCCGGCTAGGTCAAACTTGTATACCGAAATCCGACAAATTGCACTAAAGTGCACTATACATGGAAATGAATTGGGTAACATGTACCAACACTAAAAGACTATCGAATGTGACATGTTAGTAACATTAAAACCTAATTTACCTAGAATGCATCGAGGGGTCGACATATTAGGTTGATTAAGCAAATAATAGCATTCAGTGAATTATTTATCAAACATTATCGTTAGAGACGATTTAATTAAATCTGAAACACTTCAAATTGTGTTTCTCAGTTAGCAAAGACTCAGGGAAGGGGAAGGAAACACTGAGTCAGAGCCAAGAGACAGTTATCAGAGGTTTGTGCACAACTAGTTTTTAACTGATTTTGTTCTGAATATTTTATATGATTAAATGACATATTTTCTTATGAACTATGTTTAACAGGCATTTGATTTAATTCAATGATTATTGAAATTGCTATAGTATGTATGAATTTATCTTTGTGAAATGGTATTTCCACAAGTATTAAGCATTGTTATGGATTGAATAAATTATGTTTCGGAAAATTGTGATATAACATGTTTTGAATTGTGATGGTAATTTTCATGGAAAAATGCAAATTTATGATTTGAATTGTGATTAGCATAAAAATTATTGGATATTGGAATTGACTTTGAATCGAATTATATTGTGATTTATGCTCACTAAAAGGATTGTGATATTATTTTATGTCTCACTATAGATGCTTGACTAGGTTATTACCCGTCTCTCTCATTTGTTGAGAAGACAATGGAGTTAGTTGTGTTTTGATTACCATGGTACGTGCACAGGCTTAGATTTTCCTCTGATTTGAGGTTAGATCTAAGTTTATTTTATCGTTATGGCCCTTGCAGAAGATTCATTATTGTGATGGTATCGCGGCACGATGATTCGACCTCCCACCATAGGGAGTTAGAATCTGATTCGACCTCCTCGACCATAGGGAGTTAGAATCACATCGAATATGGCCCTTTCGGATTAGTCTTGCATAGTTAGTGAGATAAAGATTGATTTTTGAGACACAACATGGTTTTTGAGGTACAGCTTAATTTTTGAGATACAGAATGGCTTTTGAATGGTAAGAAAGTGTGATTTCAATTATGGTTTATGTATAATTGATTTTGTTGAAATTACTTAGATAGATATTCATGATTTGATAAATTGAATTTTGTGATCAAAGTCATTTAGACAAATGATTTATATTATTGGCAAATGAATATTTTGAATTGTGGAATTTGATGAGTATTCAGATTTCCAAATTATTTACTGTAAATTTTGTCAATGTATATTGTATTATGTTTTAAATTATAAGTTGTGCACCACTGAGTTCACCACTCAGCGATAGCTTTGTATGCTGTCGCAGGTAAGAAGAGCATAGAGCAGTGAGTAAATTTCTTGAAGATACATTCAGATCAGCTCCAGGTATATCATAGATATACCCATGTACATAGGTTTTGATGTATGCATGTAATAATATGTATGTAAATTATTTGAGCAGTTGTATAAAAACTCTTGTAAAACATTTTGATATGTAATTAAATGTAAATTATTGTAAATATAAAGTTGAGATTTCATTTACTTGAATAGTTTGGTATTATAAATTTTGAGTCTTGAAATGAATGAAATATTTCTTTATGATGGGACTAGTTTGAAAATGAATTGATTGTGTATTGAGAATTGAATTGTGAATTGAATTGAAGTTACTGAAGTTGTATTTGAGAAAACATATCGGGAGCATTTTTCTTTTGCAGGATTGAAGAACTGTTTTCTCAAAATACAGCCGGCACTTTGCCGAAATTTTGAAAAAATTTTATAACACCAGATTTTAATCGATGATTTAAATTTCATGAAAATTGTTTTAAAATCCCTTGTAGTATATCTAATGGGTTATCGGTAAGCGAAGTACGGTAATTCATTAGGTGTACTACGGGATCATATTACATCTTACAGGGGAGTAGGGTGTGACAAGGGTTTGGGGTGAAAAATGAGACTTTGATCATGTGATGATGAAAGTAGGTTTTAATGGTCAATTAGTGACCATTTGGTTCTATTTAAATAAAAAATGAAGTGAATTGTGTAGTGGGATTGGAGTTTGGTGTGGCTGCCCTTGGTGACCTGCAGGACTGGGCATGAGTCCAGCAGGTTTGGGCAGCAATAACTTGAATTGTAGAGGTTCAATTGGGACAAGGCTAATTGGAAATGAAACTAGACACATAATGGCACAACTTTGGTGAAGAAACTATGCCCAGAAAACCAAACCAAGTTGACCAAAAGATTGCCCTAATCCGGATGACCTGCATTCAGCCTGGACAAAATGACCAAATGCACAGTGTTTAGTCATTTGGCCGTAGCTTAGTGTAGAAAGGTCCAATTGACCTAAAATTTTACCAGCAACAAGCTGAGATGTAGACCTACAACTTTCATGAAGAAACCTAATCCAAATTATGACCACAACATATTCAAAAAGTGAGTTGCATTCACTACTCCTAACACTGTAGATTTGGTCAGTCCAGAAATTCTGAAAAAAATTTCAATCAGGCCAATTGTGGTTTTTGGGCCATAACTTGAGCTACAAAACTCCAAATGAAGTGATTCAAAAAAGGAAATGCAACTAGACAAAATAAGGAACAACTTTCATGTTGATCATTTTGCCAAATTCCCACTGCAAAAATGACTAATGGAACAGTGAACCCACAGCTTGAAAAATAAAAATTCTGTCCAATTAACATTAAGCTTAGGAATGGTATTGGCAACCAATACCAATAAATTTAAAATACAAAATGTGGTTTGTTGATGATACTTAAACCAATATACCTATTGTCAATGCAAAAGTCAACATTTTAGTTGACTAATGAAATGAATAGTAGCCATAAAATTTCAATTTCAAAGAATTACATAAATTAAAAGTGTTAAATGCCCTAGTAGGCCTAATGTGATTGGTTTGGATAGGTTGGCATGCCAATAAGGTTCTATTAGCAGTACTGCATATGGCTTCATGCCATTTTGTGTTTCATGGCTTCCCATGCCATTCTGTGACATAATAGCCTTTGGCTATGTTATTTGAATTGTGACACTTGGGTTTTATCCCTGATAATTATTATAGCTTATTAGCTGTTATGTTGCACACCGGGAAACACATTGTGACCGATGGTGTGATGGTCTGAGGTACTTAGTACCCAGTGCCAGTTTACCCGTTTATCCAGTCCAGTCAACTACTATGGGTTACTTGGGCAATGATAATAAATTTTACCAAATTTTTAATCGAATAATACTGCAAATAATATCAGAAATTAAGTCTACCAAAACATGTAAACATACATTCTGCATATTTATTTTTATTTTATTTTATTTTATATTGTCACCACTAAGTAGAGTTGCTTAGCACGTCGCTTTTGCCATGCGCAGGTACTGGAGACCTAGCTGGGGAGCCCAGCCAACATTAGACCGGGTGAGCCTTCAAATCTGCATCTGGAGTCCAGAGTCACCTCACATCTGCAGTGCATATGGTATGACATTAGGACTTTGGGGTAGCACTTGTATTTTGTATTTTGTATTAGTTTTGGATTGTAACTATAAAATCTTGAAATTATTGATGATGTACATATATGAAATTTCATGTTATTGAAATTTTCTGTATAATGTATGTTGATAAATGAAATGTTGAGAAATATTTATGAATGAGCTTCTAGTGATGAAGTGAACAGAAAAGTTTTGAAAATAGTATTGATATTTTGAGATTGAGTTGAGATATGTGTGTATAATGGAGTTTGGATTTGAAAATTATATTGGAAGTGTTTTTAAACAGGTTCAGAAGAACTATTTTTCCAATTTATAGCCGGCACTTTACCGGATTTTCTATAAAATTTACGGAAAAATTCAGATTTATCAAAAATTGAAAATAAATGAATTAAAAGAGATAAATTGTAATTGAAACATTAATTAGTGCTCCGGCACACTGAGTGGCATAACTTGCTCGGCTACACTGTAGACGGGTAAGGGGTGTCACAGATATTGTGAGCATGTGGGTACTTTGGTGATCAAGAATGGATGTACGTGAGGTCATCAGGGTTCAAACTTCCATACTCACTGGCCCAGTGGGCTCAACTTAACTAATGCAAGAAAGGCCAAGAATGGATGTACCTGAGGTTTTGAGCATTAGGAGCTAAAATTTATTGATTGAATTTCACATAAGATGTGATGAGCAAGTGTTGTTCATTTATATGTTGTTAAAAGTATCCAAGAAAATGTGATTTGAGGATATTTAACAATATATAAGAATTCAATCACCCACTAGAAATCCATCCAACTATGATTTCTGTTTCATATTATGGAAGTGTAGGATTCGCCAAGTTAGTGGGAGGACCAATTTGATTAAAAGACCATAATCATATTGGTGGTTAATTTACTTGATATAAGATGACTAATTTGAATCTTGCTTTTTCTACAGTAATTGAATCTGATAATTATGGCACAAAGGTCCAACCTGTTATCACGCATACTAGATGACAATAGGCTCACCGGACCTAACTTTCCTGATTAGCTAAGGAATTTGAGAATTGTTCTCAATCTTGAGCATATAGGAGACGTTCTTGATTCTAAGATTCCTAGTGCACTACCACCTGAGGCCACAAAAGAAGAAGATGACACTTTGAGAAAGTCGCATGAAGATGACATGCAAGCCAAGTGCTATATGCTTGCTTCAATGACTAATCAGTTATAGAAGCAACATGAGAAAATGCAAACATCTTCTGAAATATTGAGTCACCTTTAAGAGTTATTTGGTGAAAACAGTTGGTTGGCTAGATATGAGATATCTAAACAATTGTTCAGAATGAAAATGCGTAAAGGCCAGGATGTGGGAGAATATGTCCATACCATGATCCGGCTTATAGAGTAGCTAGAGACATTGGATTTCTCTATGGACTTTTCTCTTCAAATGGATTTGATCCGGAGTCTTTTGGAAGCTTTATCACAAACTTCCATATGACTAAACAAGAATGCACTTTGGCTAGTCTTTTGAACATTCTTGTAATTGCTCAAGGCAATATGCCTAGCAGGAAGGGAAAGGAAGTGGCACTTATTGCTTCTTCTTCTTCTGGTAAGACCAAGAAGAAAAAGAAAAGCAACAAGAATAAGCCGTCTTCTGTCCCTAGTCTTTCTGGTAAAGTGGGCAAAAAGAGCCAAACTATGAAGAAGAAGGCAGAAGCAGCTCCTATTGATAAGGGAAAGTGTTTCCATTGTCAAAAGGATGGGCATTGGAAGAGAAATTGCCCAGAATACCTAGAGTTGGTAAAGAACAAGAAGACAAGACCTTTTGAAGGTATAGTTGTTTCTTATTTCTTAGATTCTGGTATTGCTTATCATACTAATTTTGCTTAGGTCATTGATACTGGTTTTAATTCACATATAATTTCTGATGTGTAGGAACTAGTAAATCATAGGAGCTTGGATCATGGAGAAGTGAGGCTGAAAATTGGTGATGGATCAAGTGTTGATGCCAAAGCCATCAGATCTACTTCTCTTATTGTACATAGTCATTTTGATGATAATGTTTTGTATTTAAAGGATGTTTTTTATGTACCCAACATGTATAAAAATATCATTTTTGTATCTAGTTTGACTAGAGACGGTTATGAATTTAGATTCATAAATGATTTATGTACAGTTTATTATGGTAATAAAGTTGTATGTTTGAGTTACTTGCAAAATGGACTTTATTATGTTGATAATGAATGTAAAACAACTCCAAGCACCGAATATGAAATTAATGCAATAGAAAATATCAACCTTAATCTAAAACAACTTTGGCACTTGAGATTAGGTCATGTTGCAGAAGATAGGATCACTAAGTTAGAAAGGATGGGGATTTTGTCCATTTTAGGAAATGAACCATCACCAACTTGTGAGTCCTGCCTTTAGGGCAAGATGACCAGATCTCCTTTTGTGGGACAAGGGAAAAGAGCTGAAGATCTTTTAGAACTCATACACAGTGATGTATGTGGACCATTTAAAGAAATGGCTAGAGGTGGATATTACTACTTCATTACCTTCACTGATGATAAATCTCGGTTTGGGTATTTGTATTTAATGAAATAAAAGTCTGAATCCTTTGAAAAGTTCAAAGAATTTAAGGTTGAAGTAGAAAATCAAATAGGAAAAAGTATTAAAACCCTTCGATCTGATCGAGGTGGTGAATACTTGAGGACAGAGTTTAATGAGTTCCTTCGGAAACAGGGCATAATTTCACAATTGACCCCTCCTGGTACACCACAGTTGAATGGTGTGTCGAAAAGAAGAAATCGTACTTTATTGGACATGGTACGCAGCATAATGAGCTTCACTGATTTGCCTGTTTCCTTATGGGGATATGCATTAGAAACTGCACTGTACATTCTTAACAGGATTCCAACTCAATCAGTTTCTTCCACACCATATGAGATATGGCATGGAAGATAACCATCCTTTAAACATGTTAAGGTATGGGGTTGTCCAACTTTTATCAAAAAGTTGAAAAATGATAAATTAGAAAGAAGATCCGAAAAAGGTAGATTTGTTGGATATCCAAAAGACAGTTTTGGATATTATTTCTATCTTCCACAATTACAAAGAGTTGTGATAAGTAGAGATGCAATTTTCTTGGAAAAAGAGTTTCTTCAAGAAAGTGGCAAAGGAAAGAAGATAGAATTGGAATTAGAGAATTCCACAAATAACCAACAACCTACACCCATGGATGTGGATCCAGTGGGAGAGCCTATGCCTATAGATAATACATCCACAACACCAATTCTTCGTAAATCTAGTAGAATATCTCATCCACCAAAGAGATATGAATTTCTTCATGAGAATGAACAAGAGTTATTTATTCATGAAAAAGTTGATCATGGTGATGATCCTACTAGCTATGAAGAAGCTATATTTGATATAGATTCTTCAAAATGGCTAGAAGCTATGAAATCTAAAATGGATTCCATGCATAAGAACCAAGTTTGGGATCTTGTAGACCCACCTGATAGTATTGTACCCATAGGATGCAAATGGGTTTTGAAGAGGAAGACTGGTTCTGATGGGAAGGTAGAAACCTTCAAAGCTAGGCTTGTAGCAAAAGGGTTTCGCCAAAGGGAAGGAATTGATTATGAAGAAACATTCTCTCCCGTAGCCATGCTTAAATCCATAAGAATTCTTCTATCATTACAGCACACTATGATTATAAGGTTTGGCAAATGGATGTCAAAATCGCTTTTCTCAATGGTGTTATTGAGGAAAACATATACATGGAACAACCTAAGGGTTTTGAATCCAAAGAAGGTTCCAAAGTGTGCAAGCTTAAGAGATCCATTTATGGTCTTAAACAATCTTCTAGAAACTGGAATAAACATTTTGATGAAGCCATTAAAACTTTCGACTTTATTCAAAACATTGATGAGCCGTGTGTGTATAAGAAGACGAGTGGGAGTATGATTACCTTTCTAGTATTATATGTGGATGACATATTATTGATAGGCAATGATATTGGTATGCTAAAATCTGTAAAAACCTGGTTGTCAAGTACTTTCTCTATGAAAGACCTTGGAAAAGCTATTTATATTCTGGGAATTCGAATCTATAGAGATAGACCGAAAAGAGTAATAGGTTTATCCCAAAGGCTTGACTTGAAAAAGGTGTTGAAGATGTTCAACATGCTTGATTCTAAGAGGGGATTGTTACTAGTTAGGCATAGGATTCACATTTCTAAGGAACAGTCTCCCAAGACTCCTAAAGAAAGGGAAAAGATGGCCAAGGTTCCTTATGCTTCAGCCATAGGAAGCCTAATGTATGCCATGCTGTGTACTAGGCCTGATATTGCCTATGCTGTTAGTGTGACAAGCAGGTTTTAATCCAATCTAGGTTTGGAACACTGGATAGCTGTCAAGAATATCCTTAAGTGCTTGAGAAGGACTAAGGATTTATTCTTGATATATGGAGGAGGTGAACTTCAACTAGAAGGATTTACAGATTCTAATTTCCAATCAGATATTAATGACAAAAAGTCTATCTCAGGGTTTGTATTTTTGTGTAGTGGAGGCGCTGTCTATTGGAAGAGTTCCAAATAGACAACTACAGTAGACTCCACGACTGAAGCCGTGTATATTGCTGCATGTGATGCTACAAAAGAGGTTGTTTGGATCAAGAAGTTTGTTTCAGAACTAGAAGTGGTTCCTTCCATTGAGTCAGCAGTTCCTCTCTACTGTGACAACAAAGGAGCCATTACTCAGGCAAAGGAGCCTAGGTCTCACCAGCAATCCAATCCCATAGAGCGGCGATTTCATATTATCAGAGAGATAGTTGGAAGAGGCGATATCGCCATGCAGAAAGTAGCTTCAGCTGACAATCCAGCTGATCCACTGACCAAGGCCATGACACAATAACAGTTAGACAAACATCTTGAGAAGATGGGTCTTAAATACTGTAGTGAATGGCTCTAGGCCAAGTGGGAGATTGTTAGTTATGTGTGCCCTAGAGCATGCACTGATCTTGTAACTTGTAAATAACATTGTAAATATTATAATGGCAATGAACGTTTCATTTAAATGTTATCTATGTTTAATACCATATTTATTTGAAATTGTCCATTAGCAATATGTTATGTGTTCTATTCTTATGAGATAAGAATATGAGTGGCAGAATACATAGGACATTTGTTATAAATCAGAGTTCGCAGCTAAAGGATATTTTGGTGGGCACATTATATCCAAAGAGCTATCACCTCTTTTTAGCTCCATTGATCAGTATGAGATACTAATGAATATGGAATAGTGAGTCTCATGCCATCTGATATGAGATATCGGGATAAATACAGTGGACACTTATGAGATAAGTAGGTTGAACTTGTGACGTTCAGATAACATGAACATGGCGTTTACTCGAGTCAATAAAATGTTATCTGTGCCATTATAGTACACATAATTCTTTGACCTGAGATGACATGGTTGTCTCTTATATGGGTGGTTTAAGTTTGATACCACTTACATATCTGTACTGTGTATGGATACTTTGGTGTGTGTTGGCTCAGATTAGTCATATGTGGGGATAGGTGTTCAGTCAAGAGGGGATCCGTAGCCTTGAGTAAAAAGGGTTAAAAGTCCTATGCGGATTTGAGCTGTTCTTGGCAAAATTAAGTTCCTGGCCAGGACAGATGACTTTGTCAGGAAAAGTGTTTCCTGATGGTAAAGTCTTATATGTCAAGAATCAGATTTCAAATGAGTGCATAAGATTCAATAAAAGGGGTTTGACTCAACCATGGCCCTAAATGGAATTGGGACATAATACGAAGGGATTTTAGTGCATGGTAACGTATGATCAAAGGTTCATTATTAAGATATTTCTTATTACTAATTGGGTGGCCATAGCATGCTATGCTAGGTGTCAACCATGGTCTATGAGATGCCTAAAATGATTTGGGGAAATCATTTATGGTCTGGAAGAGTTTCAATGATATTAAGAGTTAATATCATTTCTCATTGCCAATTAGTAATGAGCCTAGTAAGTCACACACCTACAAAAGTTAACCACTAAGTAAATTATGATTTAATTGATTAATTAAAGAGTTTAATTAATTAATTAAATAGATTTGGTTTGCAATAAAATTACAAAGTCCCTAGCATGACTTGAAACCAAATCTTGTATATTGGATGTATTATATAAATTGAATTTATATTTAAAGAGTTTAAATATTAATTCAATTGTGAGACTAATTAATGGAGATTAATTAATTAATTAATTTATATGTGATATAAATTAATTTGAGGAAGAAATTACAATTTTGGGTTGAGAACTCAAAATTCATTGCAAGGGCAAAACGGTAATTTTACAAGGTGACAGGTGGCACAATGAGATGGTGACACGTGTCACTCATGGATGTATGCCATTTGTCTTCCATGTGATGGAAGATGATTGTTGATGATTTAATCTTGTCTTGATAAGTGTCATAATGAGATTAAGACACATAAAAAGCTAGATTAGATTGGAGCTTGACATGTTGTGGGAGGGGGCGTGAGGCGAAATATCATCCACTAGAATTATATAAAATGCACCAGGTAATGCCCAGGAAAGATGGTGGAGTCACAATAGTCTCACTTAAGTACCACCTCCTTAAACAGCATTTCCTAGACATGCACTTCATACAATCCTAATAGAATCAAACCACTGGTAAGTACCGTCTTCCCATAATACTACCATAGTACTAAGGATTTATGCCACGAAGGCATAGATAGACAAGAGTCGCCACCTGGGTGATAACCAGGACATATTCAGTGTTTCTTTTGAGGGTCATAGATGGCAACTTACTCCTTGTAGAGTTTTCCACAACCGTCATTACCATAGCCCAATGTCTAGGTTCAGGATAGTGGGTACCTCAGGGGAAGGTGTTAGACACCCCTTACGCCTGGTCTAACCTCTTTAATTCGAGTGCCAGTCCTCTATTAATGTTTCCAGAAGTCTTGTTTAGTATTCCTTTATTAAACTTTATCCTAGAAAATGCAATTCTAATCCTACACATGCAAGTAATTCACAAAAGGGTTATTGTTCACAAATAATTTTCATGCACAAGTAATTCCTATCTATGGGGTTGCTAATTATTTAAGTGATATTTACCAGATGACTAAAATTAATTTATTATTGAGAATTTAATTTATAAACAAATTCAATTTCAAATAACATACGTTTCTATTTAACCTAATTAATTAATTTTTCATCAAGTTACCCTAAGGATAATTAAACTAAGTTAATTATGTATATGTGTAATTTATTCTAATATCACATAAGGCCCAAACAATCACAACCTAATAAACATTTCTAACATGCAAATTTATTTTAAAATTACCAAGTATTAAATTAAATTTATTTTATATTCCAATGTTAGTTTAATTTATAAACAAGATTAATTTAATTTACAAAGTATTTATTTAAATTAATTACATGCAAAAGGCAGTTAAATTAAAAAAAAAAGTTAATTTTAATTTACCAAATAAAAATTCTATTATTACTGCAATTTCATGCTAATGGTTATTCGAGGAGTTTAGGGCTACTTACCTGTTAGTAAATGCAGTTGCCATTGGGGCAAGCTACCCTTAAAAAAGGGTCTTGTCTTCTAGTATGGCAATGATATTCCTGGCTTACTCCCGTTTAGCTCCACATAAGCTCCACACAAATGCCCTTTTTGGTACTTACCTTAGGGCTACTTACCAATTTTGTTTGTAATAAAAAAAAAGAAACTAAAGAAAATAAAAGAAATAAAGAAAATAAGAAAATATTAATAACAATTTACATTGGATTCTAATTCTAGTCTCCTCAAGGGTTAAGATTCCTAATTAGTTACAACTACCTTAGGGTCTACATCTTCTAACATATTCCAAACACTTCATAACACTTCTTGAATTAAAAAATAAACACAGAAAAATAGATCAAATATCAATTAAAAACTCAAGAAAATACAAGAACATGCATAAATATACAATTTTCAAATTCTAGCAGATTAACGGTCGCAAGAAATCCAATTTTTTAAAAATAGTTAGAGATGCCTAAAAATCATAAAAAAATTATAGAAGACAGCCTACATATCATACAAGATCATAAAATTTATAAATCAAACAAAACCCTAGCTGAATGGTCTACATAAATCGTAACTTTTCTAAGTGACAGAATCGCATTCACT